>NW_024582391.1:2092379-2211285 GCF_018398535.1 Haplochromis burtoni
CACACACACACACACACACACACACACACACACACAAACACATATATGCAGGCACTAGAGTGAAAACCGCAACTCAAATGCTTTTAATGTACACCTTTAACAAGTGCCTGAAAATACTCGCACCCACAGATAACCAGGGGCTAGTTAGACCACCCCCGATTGCCAAGCACTCTGATTTCTCCTCTACCAACTTAAGTTTCACATGCTAGAATCTGTGTGTGTGTGTGTGTGTGTGTGCGTGTGTGTGTGTCCTATTTCAAAGCTGTTTTCCTCTTCGACTCCTAAACTCTGCGCTGACTCAATTAAGTGGCTGCTCCCTTCAATAGCCGTGGGTCTGAAATTCCATTTGAATGTGATGTTCAAGTGTGTGTAGATGTGTGTGTCTCTCTGAGTGTGTGTGTTTTAATAGCTTTAGCACCTGCTCGTTCTATACACCAATCTAAGCCAAAGGCCAAAATATAATTACGTTGGAGTCCCGTTTTATTCTGTTATAGAACAGGCTCACTGTGGCTGTTATCCTGTGGTTAAACAGCAGATAGACAACTGTTCAGCTCAAGTTCACCAGTTAAAGCAGTTACATAAATCTGACCCCGGTGCTGCTGGGAGCAGAAAAACCTCTGCAGTGTGTGCACGCGTTTGTGTGTGTGCTCATTGAACACCGATATAATGAAAGCAAACTCTGCCCACCTGTTCTCCGAGTTTTAACCTGAGACCTCATTAGCACACAGTGTGTTATTTCCACTACATAACCTGCACAGTATGTTGTGTTGCTCTGTGGTCCTCTGAGAATGTGTGCACATGCAGATTTTCAACCTTATTACCTAAACACTAGACTCAAAAAAGAATATGATTCATATACAACATTGTAGGACTGACACTCCCGCCCTTGTGTCCTCTCTGTTCAGATATGACTATGTGGAGGTACGAGATGGCACCGATGAGAGCGGTCAGTTGGTGGGGAAGTACTGTGGAAAGATTGCCCCTTCTCCAGTCGTCTCTTCTGGAAACCAGCTTTTCATCAAATTTGTGTCTGACTACGAGACCCACGGAGCAGGCTTCTCTATCCGATACGAGATCTTTAAGACAGGTAGGTGACAGTTATCTTTTGCACAATAGCAACATTTTTCACATTCATGTTAAAAATATACTTATCTTGTATTCTACATTTAAAAATTGCTATCTTGCATATTTTACATCAGCAATATCAAATTGTGCATGCTGTTTATTCAAGGATGGAGGAAATCATTTCTCCTTTGTTCTTTTTAACAAAAAGAAAAGGGGATGCTGCAGAGTAACAAACAGAAATGCAACTGACAAAACTTACCTCAAAGCAAATTTAGTAGCTCTTCTTGAACACAGACTGTATATTAAAGATTTACAGAGCTGCTGTGATGTCACCAGTTGTATTGTTTGCTTGTTTTTTGGAGCCAGAAGGGGCCATTTTTCAGTGAGTTATTATTACCGAATATTAGCTAGCTTAGTTAGCACCTTTCTGGGAATTTAACTCACTGAAATTCCTCTTGGACGATTTGTTAGTACAATAATGAAACCATAAGCAATATCACTTGTCACATAATTGCGCACAAAATTCTCCAAAAGACGATTAACAGCACAAAAACTGTCAAGGGGCCTCGTTCTGTGGTTTCAATTAGCTGAGGTAATACCTCACTAGACAGCTAGCAGTTATAACCACCTGGGTCAACACACGGAGCGATCGTGGCTCAAAGAGTTGGCAGTTCGTCTTGTAACCGGAAGGTTGCCGGTTCGAGACCCGACTCGGACAGTCTCGGTCGTTGTGTCCTTGGGCAAGACACTTCACCTACCGACTACTGGTGATGGCCAGAGGGGCCGATGGCAGCCTCGCTTCTGTCAGTCTGCCCCAGGGCAGCTGCGGCTACAACTGTAGCTTGCCTCCGCCAGTGTGTGAATGTGAGAGTGAATGAATAGTGGAATTGTACAGCGCTTTGAAAAGCACAATATAAAAATGCAATCCATTATTATTATTATTATTATTACACCTGTCACTTGAACTGCAGATGTTCTCAATCATACAGTGCTTTAAGCCCTGAAACATTTTAAATGGATGGGTAAGAAAAAAAAACAACGTCCACCCTTGTTAATCATGAACTTTGCATTAGAGATCCAAAATGTTTTTTGGCTGTTGACATGCCTATTTCTTCTCTTACCTTTGACATTTTATCACTGATGTATGAGGCTCGCTTTTTGAAGACAACCTCAAGTGGCCATTATTAGAACTGCAGTTTGAAGCACTTTTTGCATCAGCTTTGCTTTTCAGCCACTGTGGTTTGCTAAACCATTGGAAACCTAGTTGCCCGGAATTCAAAGTTGTGTTTTCCTCCTTTTTCGAGCAAGCTTACTCTGTGATGATCTTTCTTTTGTTCTTATTTGCATTGGTATTACATTTAAAATGTCTGAGCTGACACCTTAAAGTAGTTGTTGACATCTTGCTTTAAGTTGAGGGAACGCTGTCACAGTCCCCTAATTTGTCAAATCTATCAAACGCGGTGCAACACGCTATAAAAGCTGGAGGAATAATTCTGATAATGAAGCAAGAAAGAGCCCCTCCATCTAATTTCATGGTTTGTTTGTGATTTAGTCAAGGCATTAGAGCATCAAATTATGCAAATGCAATATGGCAAGCAATATGCTTCATTCAAAACCAATGAATCATAGTCCCATATGTTCCATAATTGTAGCAGTTTTCATCTGGTGTGAATTATTAGACAATAAGCATGGGCATAATTTGCTAAGCGCTGATTTAACAAATGTTGTTTCAAGTGTTGGTTTATTGTCAGATGGCAATCCACAGCAAGGGTATGAACCAGCTATTATAACCTCTGATGTGCTAGTTGTGGAGAAAATAATTTCAATCCACTTAGCAGGGCTCTAGCTGAGGAAACGCTTTCAGCACCACAGTAGTATGCAGTTAGTCATGTTCCTCCCTTAATACTTAAAAATAGGACCTCTGGGTAATTTTAGGTGAGAGCCCGGTATGTTAAATCAAAAATATTATCAGGGGATGTCTGTCTTATCAGACCGAAGCATAGCAAGAAAGAGAATTTCCTGTTGGGTTGCTGCCTTCCTTTGTTTAGACTGGAAGAAGGCAGAGGAGAACAGCATATCTAGAGAGTGAGTAGTGGCCAGGCAGGTGCGACAGACTCCTTTTATTAATTAACCCTAGCAGCAGTCTATGGGACAGCCCCCCGTGACCCCAGGAGACATGATAAATAGCCCAGCAAGGTTCCTCCTTCCTTTTAATCTGAGCGAGTGTGTGTTTGTGCTTGTATGTCTGGGTTTGTGTGTGTCACCATCACAGTAGGGCAGCTGGTGGAGTGTGGGTCCATTTACGAGATCAAAGCGACACACCTCGACATACGCAAACCGGTCCACACGCACACACACATTCCCCCCTGATAGGCTAGTTAAATCTGCTACATTCTTTCCACGATTAGCTTGGTATTTCCCAGTCTCATCTATTAGCCAGGACTGATTATAAATGAGGCGTGTTAGGGGCCCTTTGGCGATAGGGAAGAACTGCTGAACACTCACAGGGAATCTAGCAAGAAACATGGATCTAAGCGTGGACAGAGAGCAAATCGGGGCCAGGGTCGAACTTTTTCATATGAATATTTTTCACCCAGTGCTATCCCCCCCTGCAGAGAAGAGCACCGTGGGTGCGCCATCACTTTCTTAGTGGATCCAGACCATCGTTAAGCTTTGAATTCACTCTGTGTTTTGACTACTGTGGTGCTGGCTCCTGCCAAGAATGGGCTCTGAGATCAATTAGCAGCTCTGTTTGTTGGAGTGAGAGAGAGTGAGAGAGAGAGGACCGAGCAGAAAGAGAGATACAAAGCTAGCTGATTAGCGCAGCTTATCAACACGCACGGCATTAGTTGGGAAAACATTGTGTTGGCTAACACATGTAACGTTAATGATGATACACAGATGCTCCGATAACGGATGGGGAAATGGGAGACTCACGCCCGTGCATGTCAATGAAGGGAAATGCAAAGAATGCAGGCTGTTTATCACTGTGATTATAGGCCCCGGCTCACTGGAAGTCAACCTTGGGGGCTGCCGCTGCCTTTCATCCTGGGTTTAACAGAAGCAAAGGTCGTGTGCAAGATAAATATGCTCACAAGGCAAACATATTCAAATGCACAGCCCCCCTTTGGGATCATATGCCAACTTTTACAAGTATGTTTATATGTGCAGGTTCACTCACGTCAGCTGTAAGCTGTGTAGTTACAAATTCAGAAACACTTGAAAAATCCTGGCATCTGTACCCCTGGCTTTCATCAGCGGCATGCCTGCAAAGTGTCTAATTGGTAGAGAACAGGTTGTTTTGCAGGCTCTCTATGGCCGCTTCTGCATCAGTCTCTACCCCCTCTCCACTCCTCAGTCCCATCCAACCATCTTAATTAGCATGGGCTATTTATTTTATAGCCCACAAATTGGCAGCCTCGCTCTGCTGGCTGAGGTCTGGCGAGAGGCGGGAAGAGCTAGATGGTGGTGAAGAAAGAGATAGACAAGAGGGATAAGTCGGAGAGGGAGGAGTGTTTGGCCCAAAGGGAGCAGTTCAGCAAGCTGCTAGTGTTTGTGCGTCTCTACAGAGGCATTTGACGCCCAGATAAAAATAAAATGTCGATTAAAAAGAATGCGCTGGGAAAACAATGGCCTCGACTTGCAAAAATCGAGCAACAATGAGAGCGAAAAGCAGTAATGCATCCCCCCCCTCAGTGTAAAATGACTTGATGTTGGATTACCCACCAATGAAATCCGGCTGCTTTTGTAAGAAGAAGATCCGTGTCTGTCCTGTCATCTGAAAGAACCGTCCTCTTTAAGTGTACGCGTGTGCGCACACGCGCAACATATGTTTTCTTTTAGCAGCTCCTCAGTTTGCTTAGAGCTGCTCCAAGGCTGGCCGAGCTCCCATTGAAGTGGGAGAGCAGGCAGAGATAGTGCCACTGGTAGCCCCCACCCCACTCACACACACACACACACACACACACACGCACACACACACACACAGCTCATCCTAATTGCTCGGCAGAATGACTAAGCCTGGAGTGAGGCCTACCATGCCACACTAAAATATATATGTTCTCATGCAAAGGCCCTGTTTATCATGTCATGGAGATGTGGTTGCTTTTACTCTGAGCACACACCTGTGAAAACACTTTGAAGGTGTGTGCATGTGCTGAGTGGGACCTAATGGGAGGGTGGCTTTTGTGGACGACACACCCTGATGCCTGATGGCAGAGGTCACATCTGGAGACGCACTGTCATTGTACACACGCACACACACACACATGCAAGGCCCTCATGGAAACTCGAGACAACAAATTTCTTTCAGGGGAGCCCGAGGGATACTGTGTCCCCAGCCCACCCCCATCCTATCAGTGCAGTGTCATCCATCCCTGTAAGTGGGGAAGGCAGGGTGATGTCATAGGCGCATGCTAAATACCACGTCAGTTGTGCAGAGCCTCAGGATGTGTGTGTGTGTGAGTGTGTGGGGGTAAATGCAAACCTGCCTCTTCCATCTGTTTCAATGACAGACACTCCACAGGCTCCAGGTTAATGTTTGATTTAGTGTGGAAGGAGTTAATTCTCCACCGGCAATTAACCCTTCTGTCAGTGTGGCATGAGAACAAAATGGGAAGGGGTGGGGGCGGGCGTGAAGACGGTGGGGGGCATTAATGGCGCAGGGGGGCAGAACTGGGATAATAATCAGCCGGAGAGCGACATAGAACACAAACAGTGGTGATTTACTTAACAGCCTAAGAACAACACCTTCAGCTTCTATGGCTCCAGCCAACCCACCCTGACTTGGGTGGGTTGGTGGGGGGCAGTGATGATTAGATGCAAAGAAAAAAAAGTTTGAAGTGTTAAAGGAGCAGAAAGAAAAAGAGGGGGACAGCAGGAAAATAGCAAGAGGCTGTCACATTTGACACCCGTTCCCTGGTTGTTCTAATGATTAACGCACAGTCTCCGGTTTTCTCTCAGCACTCAGAGCAACACAGAGCACAAGCAATCAGGGGAGACTTAAGAGTTGAAAGGCGCACCACTGCCTTAATGTCCAGACCACATTTATTTAGCATTCATTATGAATCTCTCACTCTAGCAAAGATTGAAATCAAATCCCCATTAGATATCGTTTTGCCAGCTACAACTTGCCCTGTTAAACAAATTCAAATCATTCAGGAAGCAAGTTGCCAGTGACATCTGTTTACTCCTCCATCCAGAGAAGGACTCCATATAAATGAGAGTTAACAGAAGTCATTAATGCCAGCGGTAAACAGTGGAGTGTCTGGTTGGAGGCTGCCACTAAATGCTGTGCGCTCAAGGTTGCTTCTTCCTTTCTTTGTCCCGTCCTTCTGCTTTAAGTTTAAAAGCTGCAGTTTGCGCGTGCTTGCTCAGTCACACTTTTTCATGTTTGCAAACCTGTTTTTTAACCTTTCCTGTTTTTAAGAAATCTACGAGGAGAGACACCCACAACTGCAGCAGTAAAACAGCACAGGGAGAGACAGGGAGTAACTGAGGTGCAGGGTGTTAGCCTTTGGTTGACAGCTGGATATATTTGTCTCCTGAAGCTCCTTGTCAAGACACACGCAGCGCATGTAGGGGCGATGCGACAGGAAAGCGTGACTGCTTTTCTGTTTGCCTCTCGCTCGCATCAGCACAAAACATCCTGGGCGTAGTGAGAGGAGCTGGGGACAGAAGCCCTCCCATGTGGAGACGGCAGATAAAAGAGATCTGTTGGGTGATTATCTCACCGGTGGGAGCAACCAGAGTGCTCTGTCTCTCTCGCTCCTCTTTTTTCATTTGGAGGGAGTTGCATGCAGCCAGGAACAAAAAAGCTGACAGTATAAGAAGGTTTGTCCTTGCTTTCGCCTCAGTTATGACAGTTCAGAAAGAACATAGCAACAGAAATGTCGACGGTGAGGTTGGTTCAGTTTGGGGACAGTATCTCTGGTTAATGCCTTTTAGCACTCAGAGAAGTCTGGTGTGGGGACCTTATCTCGGCTAAACACTGGTAGTTACTACCAGTGTTTAGCCGAGATAATCAGAAACCAGTAGAAATGATACTGTAAGAGCTGTAGTTTTACTAACAAAAATTTGTGGTGGTACTGTGCTCTTTGACTGCCAGCCTACTGCTTGGATTTCGACAGGTTTTCAGCGTGAACCATTTCCAAACTTTAAATCTGTTCTGGTCAACTGCTGAGCTGAGATAAGGGTCACGGTAGAAGCTGATGAAATGGATGGAGAGTGGAGCTCGGAGCCAATATCCACACGAAATTCAACACATTGACCTGAATAGCACTCTGGATGCTACAGCTGTCTAGAACACTCACCACAGAAAGAACTGGCTTGCATCTATAGTTTTACCCCCCCCACCCCCAGAACTGCGTGACATTAATATCAAATGTGGCAAAGTGCAGATCTCCAGCATCCAACAACCCTCTCATCCCGGGGAGCACTCTCCCTGAACAAAAATCAATCCGAATTTTTCCTGGGGTAAATACGAAGGGGGAAGCTGAGAAATTAATGGCGCCCACTGTTCGCGAAAGCCACACTTTAGCCGCCGCACTAAATGTCAACTCTTTTTGGAGTCAAAGCGCCGGCTCGCTGTGGCTTTCAGCTTGGGACGAGGGGAGAAAATCAACGTGGCTCTCCGTCCCTTCACTCAAAGCACCGGTGGACAGGCTCAAGTGGGGTTGATGGTCTTCAATTAGGGGCCCAGCGAGATGCTTGAGTGGCGATGGAAAAAAAAGCAGTTTGCCACATTCATTTAAGCTGCAGTGACTGCGGCACGGTGGCTCTGTCTAATGATAACTCCCTGCAATTTTGGTTTCGATTGGCCCCACCTGCACCCATCACGCCAGCTGCCAGACAGGCATGAAAATGATGTTATCCTGGGTACATTTCTACAACTAATGGCTCAAAATAATTGCCCCGAACAACAGTAATTCTGGGTTTTTTTCTGATTTCCTATCTCTGTGTATATGTTTGTATAAAACAGGCGCTTTCTAACACTTGGGACTGATGCTTGAGTCTGCATAGTGAACGCATCCTAATGTCTGTCACATACATTTAAACATTTTCAAGCAGCTGGTAGTCTCAGTTTTTTGTTTTTTTTTGAATCACATGTCAATCATTCTTAAATCATAATTTTGTGCTTGTGAGAAGTGTCTGCCATGGGAAATGCGTTAATACTCCTCATCAGCTGAAAGGTAGCTCTCCGGGGAGCTGTGCATAAATATTTTGACTTTTCCTGGTGTAAAACTGTGTGTTTAGGTGTGCGTGCGTGCGTGTTGATGAATGCGCAGTCGTTCACTTTGCTTTCCATCACTGACGCTGTAATTTTGCTCGAGCACCTCTCATATGTTTCGCAGACATGAGAACATCAGAACAAATCAAGCTCTTTATTCATCATTCCCCCGATTCTGGTGATTGAGGCCTTTCACTAATGTTTACACTTTCAGACCAGATGTTCCTCCAGTTTTAACACACATACAGACAGTGATGGAGTGTGATGCTCAAACGCTCGGAGCTTTTGAACATCCAGATGTAGAGATCCAGATGTGAAAACAAGAACTACTGAGGTGGTCTTGCACCTATGGGCCGTAAACTGTCCTCCCTTCAGTAGGGCAGCTGGAAGGCTGAGCTTCTAAAACTTACTTTAACACCTAAGCAACTCACTTAAGCAATAGTCATTCAAATGTCTTCCTTTGTCCCCCATTCATCTTCTCACTTCTCATCTCACTTCTTCCTGTCGTCCTTCCTGCAGGTCCAGAATGCTCCAGGAACTTCACCTCCAACAGCGGCATCATTAAGTCACCTGGGTTCCCCGAGAAATACCCCAACAACCTGGACTGCACTTTCATGATCTTTGCCCCGAAAATGTCGGAAATCATCTTGGAGTTCGAGAGCTTTGAGCTGGAGCCCGACCCAACACCCCCTACTGGTGTGTTCTGCCGCTATGACCGGCTGGAGATCTGGGATGGGTTCCCTGGAGGTGAGTGAATGGGAAGAACAGAGAATTGAATGCAATTTAATGTGAAAGTGTGAGGCATTGCAGCAATGCATCATTTAACAATTTAAGGCACCACTGCTACCTGTTGGGCAGCGTTAGATCACTTAATATACACAGATCAGGCATAACATTATGGCCACCTGCCTAATATTGTGTTGGTCCCCCTTTTGTTACCAAAACAGCCCTGACCCATCGAGGCATGGGCTCCACTAGATCCCTGAAGGTGTGCTGTGGTATCTGAATCAGAATCAGAATCAGAATCAGAAAGGGGTTTATTGCCAAATGTTGAGCAGGTTTACAACATTAGGAAATTGCTGCGGTGCTTCAGTGCAAACATGGTGTCATAAATAACACTTAAACAGACATGGAAAAAATAAAAGTAGGGATAAGAATTAAAAGTGCTACGTGGAAAGATATGTGCATGAGCTATACATGAGATATATACATGAGAATAAGAATTAAGAGTGCTACGTTGAAAGATATATACATGAGTGCAGGTGGTGATCAGTGCCAAACATGGAATGATACAGTGAACACAGCGTAGGGTCATGTGTTAGTGGCGGGGACAGTCATATGGTTATTGTTCATGTGTCCAACAGCAGAGGGGAAGAAACTGTTCTTATGGCGAGAGGTTCTGGTGCGAATTGACCGGAGCCTCCTGCCTGAGGGGAGCAGGTCAAACAGACTGTGTCCAGGGTGAGAAGGGTCAGCTGAGATCCGGGCTGCACGCCGCAGTGTCCTGGAGGTGTACAGGTCCTGCAAAGATGGGAGTCTGCAGCCAATCACCTTCTCAGCAGAGCGCACAACACGCTGCAGTCTCTGTTTGTCCCTGATAGTGGCTCCAGCGTACCACACGGTGATGGAGGAGGTGAGGATGGACTCGATGATTGCAGTGTAGAACTGCATCATCGTCCGTGTTGGCAGGTTGAATTTCTTCAGCTGCCTCAGGAAGTACATCCTCTGCTGGGCTTTCTTGATGACGGAGGTGATGGTGGGCTCCCACTTCAGGTCCTGGGTGATGGTGGTACCCAGGAAGCGGAATGAGTCCACAGAGGTGATGGGGGTGTCAGTCAGGACATCTGCACCAAGATGTTAGCAACAGATCCTTTAAGACCTGTAAGTTGTGAGGTGGGGCCTCATTGGATCTGACTTTTATGTCCAGCAGATCCCACAGATGCTTGATTGGATTGAGATCTGCAGAATTTGGAGGCCAAGTCAGACAAACTCAAACTGACTGTGAACCTCAAACTATTCCTGAACCATTTTTGCTTTGAGGCAGAGCGTATTCTCCTGCTGAAAGAGGGAGTGCCATTTCTATGCTTAGGTAGTGATGTCTACATGCATGGCAGGACCCAAGGTTTCCCAGCAGAACATTGCTCCAAGCATCACACTGCCTTTGCAGGGTTGCCTTCTTTCTATAGTGCATCCTTGTGCGCCACACACGCAACTGATCAAACTCACCCTTGCCCATTTTTGCTGCTCCTAACACATCAACTGTGAGGACAAAATGTCCACTTGCTCCCTAATGTATCCCCCCCCACTAACAGGTGCATTGATGAAGAGATAATCATTGTTATTCACTTCACCTGTCGGTGCTTGTAATGCTGTGCTTGATCTGTGTAGACACTGCTGTGGAGCTGCTACTTTTGAACTCATGTACACTTTATGACTCCTTACTAATTAAGCTACAGTTTGAGCTCCTCTGTTATTATACATTTTTTCTGTTATTACTAAGTCGTTTTGTTGTTTCTAAAACTACAAAAAACTCTGGTATTTGAAAGTCAGAGATCTAATGTCCAACCAAGTGTAGAAGTTAGCTGTGTCAACACCAGCATAACAAACATGGGAAAATATGTGTTATCGCACTATTTAGAAAACCTGTTAACCTGTGGTGGGAGCGTGAGAATGCGGGTGAGTGGAGTGATAAGTTTCAGCTTCGCTGCTCACTGTTTTTCCAAAAGGAAAGGAGCAACTTTAAACAATAAGATGACATTCTTTGGGCAAGAAGGCTAACTACCTTAACCATACTTGGAAGTGGTCTAACAGAACGCTTTGTCTTTGCCAAATGCTGAACACTTCCTGTCACAATCCTCCCATACTTCCTTTTTCAGTCACAGACCGTATGCCTAGTGCCTGTACATTTGGGAGTTCAATGTCCAATCTAGGCTGTAATGTTTAAGTTGATGCTTTTCAGGGTGCTGACATGTGGAGAACACAGTCTGATCTTGCAGGAAATTGCTCCAAAAAGAATTTCCTTTCCAGGATTCTTTGTGTTTCTCACCAGAAGTGCTTATTAGAGTCAAGCAGCACTCCGTGGGACGTCTGCTGCTCTTGGTTTACCACAGGCCACAACGTTCACGTGGATCCAGGCACACAATCAAAATATTCCCCCATAAAATGGCGTTCTAAAATCCATCTATCTCAAAAAAAATAAATAAATAAATCAGCAGGTGAGCGACGGAGCGAGAGCAAGCAAGCAGCGTTCAAAGCAAGGCTTCCATTGCTCTGGGATGATGCTTTGAACTCGGCAAGCAAAATCACCTCTTGAAGTTTTCAGTTTTTCTCCTGGCTATTCCAACACAGGGTGCAGACAAGATGAAAGCTTCTCTTAGCCATCAGTGGCAGAAAATTGAAAGAATTTTATCTTGTTGCGTTCAGCACAGTGCACATCAGTATTCTCTGCTTTCACGTCGGAGGTGATAAGGTTGAAGCGCAAATCGCGGCGCCTTTTCAAGTAAGTTTACTTAAAGCTCAGTTTTCTTTGAGCCCGTGTGTCTGTAGATGTTAACTTTTGCCAAGCTGACCTTTGATTCCACAAAATATTTCCACAACTCATTTGTGCAACCCCTCCTCCCTGCCAGAGGTGACGCATGTCTAATTTTCAAGACTGGTGTTGATTAAGTCGATTCTCAAAGACTCTGGGAGCTGAGAATATGTCACATTATTAGCACCTTTTAATACATATTTTTACAGAAGACACTGGGGGTCTAGAAAAAGTAACGTTTCCGGCACTGCTTGATGATTAAGATTCAGATCTGTCTCAGTTCATCATTGCATACAGGAAGCTTTGATGAGAGCAGGAACTGGAAAACGCCATTTTGAACTGATGTAGCATCATGTCACTCAAGTGTTGCCGCGTGTGATCCACAGTCCTGTATAAAAATAAGCCACAGGAGGAAAGCAGCGTGTCGGCTTCTGCCAGGTGGTTCCTGTGGTGCGTGCAGGATTGATAATTATGCATTAGCACGGAAGACTGGAGGCAGAGGTGGGAGACGTTTGGGCAGGCGCAGGTCTTCGTGAAGCAGCAGGGGGGGGGAGGATCTGTGCTGCCCCTTACCCCTATTCTTAAAGTGCACCTCGCTCAACAGGTGTGTTGTGGAACCTCAGCGAGCCGTTTCCCTGGGAAAGGCTGGAGAAAAGGCAGCAAGGTTCTTGAAAATATCATAGTGCTGGGGACTCATGCAGATAATCCAGGAGATGTTTTTTCAGCTCAGGTTCAAAAGCAAACATACAGTAGAGTCGCACATTTGTTCACCAGGCACCTGGTCTGTGAAGATTAATTTGAGCCGTCACATTGCTCCCGCCCCCCCGCCCCCGAGCCCCAGCAGTCTGGCCTTTGCCTTTCATGTAGGAGCCGGGCTGGAAGTGGCATGTTTTGGATGACAGGAGGCCACGGGGAGGCAGGACTGTCACTCGCTGCTGATCACAGCATTACTAATCAGATAAGCTCCAGCTCCCCCAACAGGAACGCACACTCACCAGTGCGCACGGATCACAGCACACATCAGAGACGCAGGGCAAGGTCATTGTGCTCCCGCGCTCACCCTCTCTCTCTCCCTCCTTCATCACCCCCATCGTTCTCACTCTCCCTGCATTTCTCCACCTCCAACCTTTCATCCATCCTGTTTTCCCATTCTGCTCAGTCTGCCCGGCCGAACACATCGCTCTCCCACTTTTATTGCTTTCCGACTTTTAATGCTTCCCCATTGTCTTGCTCCAGTCTTTACTTGTTTGGCCTCGCTGGGCCGCGGCTGTGTCTGCCTCAGGTCTAAGAAAACAATTGTGGGTACAGGAGGTTTGTGGTATTTACAGCCAGCAAATAGAGACCATGACCCCCCCCCCCCCCTCCCGCACGCCACAGGTTGTGCTTGCTTTTTTTTCCCCTGTGGCAGGCAAACGAACAAACAGTCTTTTCTCGCTCTTCTTTATTGGGTCGATTGACACACCAGGTTTCACACCTCCACGGTGGGGGTGAGGGGCTAGTTAAAAGCCATGTGTGACCTTCACCCAAGTCTAACTCGAGGAACATATTATATGTTTGCACTTATTCCCTCTTTCTCTCTCTCCAGTTGGCCCACACGTCGGAAGGTACTGCGGGCAGAACACCCCGGGCAGGATCATCTCTTACACAGGCATCCTGGCCCTGACAATCAACACCGACAGCGCCATTGCAAAGGAAGGCTTCTCTGCCAACTTCACCGTCATCGAAAGAACTGTTCCAGAGGGTGAGCTGGCATACACTCCAAAACCCCCCCAGAAAAAAGCACTTAAAATCAGACAGATGGGGATGTCAGGGAGGCTGAATCACAGGTAGACAAAGAACATTGGTGCACAAGTGGGATGACTGAGGCAGAAATGTAAATTTGTTTAGTGAAAGAAAACTTTAAAAGTTACTAGCTGTAAAAGAATTAGAGGGCAAGAATGTAACCAGCCGGAGAATATTACACAAAGAAGCAGATGTTGTCTGCTACTTTCAGTGGGTCCTGTTGTGACAAGTTCCCACTTGTTAAGCAGAACTCATAAGAGTTATTAAATAAACACCTCCTGCCTCTTCATTTGGGGAATGTGTTACTGGTTACAAGTCTGCCTCCTGTGGTTTACAAGGCTTACATTTACACACCATGAGCCCGGACGGGCTCCAAAAGACGGCTTCCTCACCAGTAACAACCCTGGACGCACACTTACACACATCCCTGGGGCTTTCACATTCAGTGTCCCTGTCACAGCGCCTGACCCCCTGACCCCGTTTTGCAAAACTTTCCATCTAAACATTTCATCAACGAGGAAAAGTCCTGGTAGGAGTCATAAATCTGTCCAGAGGCAAGACCACCCCCTACACACATACCCACGCCCACACATTTGGTCTTTGAATAGCAGCAGAGATGGATGAAATCCAGCCAATCTACTAATCATCTCCAAAGAGCGTTTTATCTCACCCAAAGGGGAAGGCACACTTTGCTGTTGTACACATGCTGCAAATGAAAACAAGGCCACCTCGCAGCAACGAGAAGAGCTGTGACTGTTTATGTCACTTCTCTTTAGTTTACTCCGAGTCACTCGGGCTATTTTAATCACGCGTCCAAGATCAGATTACGCGGAGCAGCTTTTCACATTCGCCCTTAAGAGGCCCAGTGAAATATCTGACCTGTGATCAGCGCACACCTTCATTTAGAAGTCAGTTGCTTGGGCTTACGTCACCAACTCAAACAAATCCGAGATGAAAATAAAAATCTCCAGACCCTGTCTTTGCTTTTCCAGGCTTGTACTGCTTGAATCATTCATAATCCCCTTATGCATAATACACGGTGGATTTTCTCGCTTCTCTGTGGCGAGGGGATGGGTACGCTCCAGCTGAAAGCTACTGATGAGAGGCGATAAGGCGCTGAAAAGAGGCCTTGTCTTTTGTTCTTTCTCATACACTCATCCCCTCTATCAACTGTCGCCATTTTCCTCAGCTATCAAACCCCGCTTTGGTCGCTAATCCACGTGATCAGATACCACCTTTGAAAGCGAACAGACAACCTCCTTGTGTTTTTTCGTTGATCGCGGTCTGTAGGTCCGAGTACAAAAGTCTGGCAAGAACGGGCTGTCTTCTCAAAGAAAGGCGACAATGAATGCGGGAGGTGCGAGACAGTTTTCTCGGCCTCACACGGAGACTCCGGCATACCTTTGTGCACGAACACATACGTATACAGCCACACGTCGACACTGTAAAGCACAAGGATGCACGCTGACCCACTGACTGAGGCGTGTGAGCAGGCCAGCAGATGGGGAGACCATCTGTGTTAGCTTTTAGGCAGCAGCCACACAGCAGTTCCACACTACTCTCCATCCTGAGCCCTCTGAATCTGTGCATGTGTGTCTGCATATAAGCAAATGACTGTATTTCTTTGGTCATAAGCTTTTACATTTATGCTAACATGCTACTTGAAGGATTGCCAGTTTGCTTTGTGACCAATTTCCCCATTGGGGGAAAAAAAAAGGAAGTAAATAAACAAGAGCTGCTTACATGAGTGGCTGTAAGTGTGCCTTCGCATACCTCTGTGTTGTTGTGGTGAACTTAATGAAAAACTGCCCGGATCAAAAGGTCATTTTCTTCATCGCTCTACAGCAGGGTCAGTATGTCCAGCCAACTGAGGTTAGAGGGGCTGACCCCAATCTGACCCAGCGGAGTCTTTTCGTTTACGGAGCCCCGGATACCACAAATCAGCTGCCCAGAGTTAACACTAACAAGTGAAGCACCTCCTCCCATGGGGCTGACCACTGAGTGTGATGTATGGTCCCCAAATACAGACACTAAACACACCTAAACTCCCACAAGAGACCAAATAAGGGAGAAAATGGGGAGAAAGGTTAAAAAAAATAAATAAATAAACTGCCCACAGGGAAGTGAAGGGAAACTGATCCAGTCAGTGGAAAAAAAAAATTACTGGAGGGAAAGTCACTCTAACGCGTAATACCAGCCTACACTGAATGTTTTATGAGGACATTTTTACGTCTTAATGCGGAACGCTTCCATCCTGCTTCCATTAAAAAGTAGAGGGAGAGACGCGGGAAGGATTTACCGAGGCACTGCTGATGTGCTCCTCTTTCCTGGCCGGCAGTGCTGAGTGGCTGTCGTGCGGTGGCCTCCTCCCTTGAGATAAGCTCTGATTCTGTAGCGGGGGTGGGGGGCACTGAAAAGACATTGCTGTGTCGCATTTTGACTCAGAAATAAACATTGTTTACATTTTCCCTTTGCAGACTTTGACTGTAGCGACCCTTTAGGCATGGAATCGGGAGAGATAACGTCAGATCAGATCATGGTTTCATCCCAGTACAATCCTAGCTGGTCCCCAGAGCGCTCCAGACTCAACTACTATGAAAATGCATGGACACCAGCAGAGGATTCCAACAAAGAGTGGATACAGGTAACCTACTAACAGGAAGATAACAGCACATCACGGATAACATTTAAATTTTTAACAGGAAGTTAAATCAAAAGGCAGCGTGGAACAATTCTCCAGCTGTCTGTGGTCTGTCTTTCTGGAAGTGCGTCACAGTCTGAGGGTGTGTTGTGTATTTGACGCGACCGCTGCCTGCTCGAGCACAGTCGGTGTGCTCCGTGTTTGTTCTTCGGCCTCTGGAGGTGCAGCTTCTCCATAACACCCAACAGTTCCGATGATGAATGTCAGCTGTCCTGATGGACCTCTGGGGTGGTTAAGTTCACGCCTTACAAAAATTGCGAGTCCACTCTCTCTATCACTGTCTACCTACCTGCCTATCTCTCTCTCCCTCCCTCTGTCTTCTTGTCCTATCTGATAACTTTTCCTTCTCCGTGATAACAGAGACCGCCTCTGGGGGATGCTGGGATTTATTCCAGGCGTCCTGCCTGGCTTCACACACACAGACACTCTCAAACACACAAACAGGCTCCGTCATATTTTTTTCTGACTGTCAGCTTATCTGCACAAAACGATCATCACCCACCAAGGGAACTTTATGTGGGAAGATTAAGGATTTAGTTTTTCCATCCCTAGACTGGGATAAGTCACATATTCCAAGTCCACTCACAGCACAACCCCCCCCCCCCTCCAGTGACATACCCACTGAGGCACTACCTAGATGCATTCGGAGCTTGTTTGATTTATTAACCGAAAGCCTCCAGGCCTCGTAAATGCCCAGACTGTTTGTCTTTTTCGACTCTTTTCTACAGTCTTTGCTTCACTGCTGAAAACTTTGGCTCCGGCATATTCCTCGGGGGATGAATAATAGAGCTGACCCAAAGCCAAATATTTGCTTGGGGAGGGCCATAAGCAAGCTTTTCCTTTATTATTGCAATGAAAATATTGTCCTGGGGGCCCCTGTTGCTCCTTCAGACTAATTTAATCAGTGTGTGTACGTGCGCCGGTTTACGCGCACTCTCCCATGCTTGTGTGTGTCCGTGCGTTCATACTTGAGTTTGTGGATGAGTGGGACTGTCTGGCAGGGTCCATATTGTCCTGCAGAGGAACTCAGCATGTGTCAGAGTGGAACAAGGCACGGGCTCCTTTACCACTTCCTCCAGCGGTTGGATGGTCTGTTGCATTACAGCATTTGTCTTTCTAAAAGGAAAGTCCATTGTTCACAGCCCGATAAGTGTAACAGCTTAGACTTGAAGGCTGCGCCGCTCTGGTTCTCCTCCATGTCATGTTGTGAGTTATCACAATGATTTCTTGCCACTCCAGCCTCCCCCCGTTTTAGTATTGATCATATTGAGGATTTGATTTGGCAGTAAAATCTGCATTTTTAAAAGGAGGGATGTGGTCTAATGAGCATGCTGATTTCCCAATACTAATCAGATGAAAACACAGAATGAGACTTGTCTAATTTCAGACTCTGTGAAAGAGCCAAGTCTGCGCTTGCCACGTAATTTATGTTTTGGTTTTTTTTCCGAGGATGTACTTGTGCCGAGCGCTCCGAGCAGAAGTCCAATTATCACAAGTGGTATTAAAAGACTAGAATTCTTCATTCCTCTTTCATTAAGCCTGTCCGTGGTGTTGCAACAAGCTCAGTCCCCCCTCGCAGCACGTACAAATCATCTCAGTGCGCAGTCAGATGCATAGTAATCAATTCATTATTTATTTCATTATTATCCCCTGACTGCAGTTTGAGGCAGACAGTTTTATTATTCATGACAACCCGGCCTTTGATTCCTGGGCATTTTCTTTTGCTCTGCTTTGCCTCTTCTTTGCCGAACATAATCCAGATTTGTCATCCATTTTAATACTGCCTCATTCTGATACATGGAAAGGAGGAGGGCGAGATGCTGGAGTCTGTGCGCTCTCCGCTGGGTAATTAGATTGGTGTGGTGGGTACAGCATTGAGTGCTGGGTTAGCCAGGTCATTAATCAGCCCCTTTGGTCTACACGGAGATGGACAGATGTCCTTTGAGGAGGTTTACAGGGGAGGGAAGAGGGAGGAAAGGAGGGAACAATAATCCCTCAAAACAGGTCTTTCTTTTTTCATGCTTGAAAATTTTAGGCTTACAAATCTACATCAAGGTAGAAAGAGATTTGTACGAATTACCCTGCTGTGCGACGTGCGTCTTTTTCAGATGCTTAGCAGTGGGGTTCTCTGGAGCAGGTTGAGGTATTAAAAAAATAATAAATGAGGATACACCACAAGTTTTCACACAGCGCCAGTGAGGAAATGTCCGCATCTGTACAACACATTTAACTCTGAAAGGGAGGTATAGTCTATGGATTGGTGTAATGGTTCCCCGGGGAGCGTGATTAGGGAAATTGCTGAGAAGCTCACATAGTGTACAATGGCTTTGTCAAGGATGTCAGAGGAAGGATCTGATGGCCACCAAGAGTCAGTAAAGCATCTGAAGGACTCAATAAAAGACACTCCAAGACTGAATCTCTGTGAGACGGCTGCCATTGATTGCACATACACACAACATGAATAATTTAGACTGTCTTGGAGAGAACCCAACTGTCAATACCTGAAAGCCTCTTTATTGAGCATCTCATAATGGCAATATACAGTACACGCTATCCCATACAGCTGGGGCTTTTATTTTTTATTTTTTTATGCTCATGAGCTTGAGCTTGTCTCCATATCTATAATTTAGCTGGAACGGATCCTGCCATTATCTTCAATCTTCTTGTCAGGATGCATTATCCCTGACTACTTTGTCAGTATTTATGTATTTTTATGTGTCTCTGATAAGCTAAATTGTTTAATCATAAATGGAGATAATGAGTCCCTTTACTCTTGTCATGCGTGCTTTAATCTCACCTTTGTTGCAGACATCAAAGGTTCAGAAGCATATCGGTGTTTGTTGACACAATACGCCTCTTTATCTCCCACATGCAATATTAATCTCATGGTAAAGTCAACCGTTTGCGGGGGATATTGTCACAGGTTTAAGTTGCAATTTGAAACACGGGGGGGCACAGCCCTTCCTGACTGTATTTGCCCAGGCAAAGCCATACAGCAAACTGTGCTTTGAATCTGAGGCCAGATAAACCTTCACCAATCAAACACTTGCAGAGAGCCTTGATAATGGTGCAATTCCTTCCACCAATCAGATAAGAATGAACGCTAAATCCATGTGGTCTGCCCACAGGCTGTATATAATAAATGGACAAAGGCATGGTTATGTCAGATTAGATTGTAAAGTCTCACTTTGAAGCCTCAAGTTAACATTATGGGCAACTGCTTCTAGTTCGTTTGTTTATTTTCTTTTACAGCCAGAACTAACCATATATGCTAATGCTAGTAAGAAAAAGATTTCATAGACATCATATGTGTATGACACAGACATAATTTCCCACTAATAAGTGCTAAGTTACAATACTATACTTTCCGTTCCTAAGAGTTGAGCTTGCTAATTTTATAGAAAATGCTCCAAAAATCACCAATACCCCAAAAAGCATTCAGGCTTATCTTTACCTGACGGCTATGCTAACACGGGGAGCCATAACCAACAGCTGGTCAACTATGCGGTGCAGACCATCCAAGAGGTTCGTGCATCAGTTTTAGTGAGTCAAATTCTTGTGTCTTACTCATTTGTGAATTTGCGCTGATGGTCAGATGTGCAAACTGTGGATGCTAGCTTTAGCCGATAATTTATTAATCTACTCGCTTATCCAAATGTTGCTATTTCTGGTTTGGAAAGGCCAATATGTCATCTGCAAAAAAGCTAACACTTGAAAATGAGGAGTCCAGAAACCACTGCATGATGTCATAATGTCTATATCGTTAGTTTTAGCTAGATACTGTGGCGTTGGCTTTTTTTTTTTTAGCTCTCTTGCAGCTTGGATCTGACACACCCTATTTTCCATCATCTAAAAATGTTCTCTAAACCCTAGATCAATGATTTGTGAAAATGTCTCCTTCATTGCTATTGTCTGCTTCTTTACCTCAGCCTCTGTTTGGGCTTACTTCCCATACCAAGTGATAAGTAATTAGAATATGGACTAGTAATTAACAGCAGATTCTCAGTTGATGAAGTCTAGTGAGAGCCGAGGAGCGGAGGCTGGCATGCAGCTGCTGGTGAGATCATCATCGTGCCTTACAAATGGAAACAATGGATGCTGTCTGTGCCTCGCTCCTTCTAGGCCTTGCGCTCAATTGGAAAATCAATGAGAGAATAGAGACCCACACTCGACTGGAGCGGCCCAAAAGTCAGACTAGAAATCGAAACATGAGGGATAGCATGATGTAATTAAATGAAACAGTGCTGCATAAGTACTCTGAGACAAAACCTCAGCTCAACCATAATCAGCTTCATTTTCAGTGCCTGAAAGTCCCGTAGCCGGTCATCATCTCCAAGCGATCACGTGCAGCTGCGTATCCTGAGATCAGATCATGCAGCCACTTCCAGACGTGACATACCTTCAGGTCTGCCCTGCTTCCCATCCCTATCACTGTTTCTGGGTTTCATAATCATTACTCAGCACATTAGTCATGTGTGTGGCATGGCTGGGAATGACCCTGGAGTTAGTGTGATAATGATGATTCACAAAGGAAAAACTTGAAGCCAGACTGTTATCCTCCCTCTCCAATCACGCAACAGTGCATATGTTTAAGCTCACTCCCACCTCACGCATGACAAACCAGGCAACCTTTAACTTAACTATCGCTGTCATCCAGCCTGTACATCCCTCTTTGTCAAGAAAACAGATGATCAGCGCATGGGAAGACCTGCATAATTCAGTGCCACCAAAGAGGTGCCGTGGTGCTAAAAATAAACTGTAATCCTGTCAGGTGAACACTGTGATAAATGGAAGTTCGTGAGAGGAGCTCATAGGTCCCGGAGCATTTGAGTAATACAATTTTCATGAAAGAACAAATTAATTACAGTTTCCAGGTAATTGAGCTATTCCTACAAAGCTCCTGCTACACCAAAAGTGACTGCGGAAGAAATTAGTGAAGAGATTGCCAAAAGCTGGTTTAGAAATACTGCATCTGGGAATGGAAGCGTGTCTCTTTAGCTTCGTGGCGAGGTATCTTTGCGAATGTCAGCTTCACCGAAATGTCAGCCTCCTCTCATTACCATACAAAGAAGATTGTAATCAGATTTTGTATGCAAAAAAAAAAAAAGAAAGTGACTCGAGACTCTCCGCCTGCTTCATCACTTCTGACTATACTACCCTTTGAGATCCATAAAGCATGTCCAGAGGTTGTTTCCTGGACCGGGGCTTCTAACTGTGTCTACCAGCTGCTCGTTGACTTTGGAACTCAGAGGAGCTCTCCTTTCTCTCTCACCCTGGGCATTTCTCTTGTTGTTGTTTTTTGGTGAGGGAAAACGAATAAACTTGTTCCCTAGAGGCCTTGGTTATTCAGTCAGCAGCCCACACAGATAGGAAGCTATTCCCCCCCCCCTCTGTTGGGCAAGCAGAGAAATGGATTTCAAAGAAAAGTACTTCTTCTCGCAGAGTACGGATTGCTCTATGCAACTCCTTGGCAACTCAATTATAAGCCAATCAAGCAGCGAGAGATAGAGCTTTTGAGTCTTTGCCGTTTCTTTATAGCCCCCCCCCGCCAACTCTCACACACACACCCCTCCTTCCCTCCCAGGCCTTATAAACCACGTCTTCTTTCTACACCTACACAAAACTGACAAGGCTTTAGCCTCGAAATACATATCATGTGGCCTTGCTGCACATCTGAGTCATGCAGAGACAATACACCTAATGATCACGCCTACAGCTCCTACTGCCAATGAGGTATAATTAGAAAACTTCAAACTAAGCCACACTTGCGCAAACAGATACAGAAATACAACGTCTGTCTGAACACATGCAGTGCATCCGAAAAGTCTTCACAGCGCTTCACTTGTTCTTCACATGGATTAAATTAATCTTTTTTATAAGAATTTCCCAATACTTTTTTCACTTTGTGATTATGAGGCACTGTGTGTAGAATTTTGAGGTGAGAAATTGAATTTAAGGCTGTAACATGACAAAAGTGAAGCAAGTGAATATTTTCCACACCCACAAACTTACACACCAAATCAGATGTAATCAAATCAGACCATCCAGACGCCTTCTGTTGATTTCAGTGTGTCGGCCTGATTGCATTCACACCAGGCTTTAACTGGCTGATGTTACAAGCCCGAGCCCACGACTGATTCTCTTTCTGCCTTTCTGCTTCCATTACATTGCGGAACCACCGGAGCTGCGCGCACTGGCATTTGTGGGGCATAGGGCTTTTGACTCATCAGTTTGCCTCATAACAGGAAGGGAGAAAACATCACAGGCGCACGCACACTCAGAGAGAAAGTCACACGTATTCTGGACTGCGCCGGAGCAGGAAAAACTTGTGGGAGACAAGGACACACTGAAGCCTTGCCCACATATCAGCCTGCCACTGCTTTATGGAAAGATTGTGGGTGATTTCTTACTCCGTCTGGCATGTTTATGGCTCAGGTTGTGTGTCCCACCAGATATGAGTTACTGTGCACCGGCATGTCCCAGAATGTGTGTTGTCATTTATCTATAGGTGGGCTCGAGTCCAAACACTTATGCAGGGGGAAAGAATAACAATATGGCAAATGCGCAGCAGATACAAGCTTTCGTTCTGTTTGATCAGCAGAGTCTGGAAACGCAGAGCCTCCCTTTAGGCCTGCGATTAGGAGTCATAATTCACACCTTCCTCGCAGTCATTACATCACCCATTAGACATGACTCAGCCTTTCATCTGCAGATGACAAACGGCTTATCATCTGTGAGTGATCTATTTACCCAAGCTCCGCTGTGCACTCAGTTTCTAAATGTTGGCTATCGGTTTATGTATATAGGTCAGCAAGTTCTGTCCTGTGCTCTGGGCTAAAAGGAGTCCCACTAGTAATCATTATCTGGGCCTGTTTGTTTTCACTGCGGTCTCTGCGGCGTAGGATGGACTCTGCTTTGCATCCAAGCGCCCTGGCAGCCCGCCTTCTCTCCATGACCCGTGCAACCCCGGTCTGTTAGCGCAGCCTCAGCACCGTTCTTCTGCTTCTAACAAGCAGCCATTAATAAATCATGCTTTGCTCATTACCCAGGCCCTGTTATCAGGCTGTGTCTGTGAAATTGATCTAGTCTGTGCACTTCTTCGCGGGAGACTCTGCACTCGTGTCCCTCACATCTTGCGAGGCATCGCTGTCAGCCACTTGTCCCTCCCCTCCTAACCTTCTCCTCGCCCTTCACCTCTCCTCTTTCCCTTTTTTTTTTTTACCTCAATTCCACTGTTGGACTTACTTTCATTACAGCATTACAGCGATTTGGTTATGCCCATCACCGTGATAGTTTGTAGGAGTTTAAAACAAATTAGCGTAAGGTGATTAAAGTATGTAAAACTGGGAAGCGAGATCGCACAATCACGAACGCTCATTTTTACCCACCGACAAAACGTCTCTGCTAATCAGAAATATTTTGGCACGCACATGTCCTGAGATTGTCTGAGTCTGAGCACCCACGAGTGTTCCCAATTAGCCCCGCCACTCATTTCGTTCCCAGAGGCTCTTCTCCTCCATTAAACTTAATGAGATCCATTCAGAGAAAACAACCCCAAGGCCAAGTCTTCCTATTAGAG
This sequence comes from Haplochromis burtoni, assembly GCF_018398535.1. NCBI lineage: Eukaryota > Metazoa > Chordata > Actinopteri > Cichliformes > Cichlidae > Haplochromis > Haplochromis burtoni. The sequence goes on from NW_024582391.1 coordinate 2,116,264, forward strand.
CATTTTCAGTGAAGCCTTTACAGTAAACTGCTTTGCTATTGGTCCAGGCTGAAAATATGTCAGACTGGCCATTTGAATGCAGATGTTAAAGACCTGCCTTGGCTAATGCACTAAACGCCAGCACAGACCCAGCTTCCTCCATCCACTACTGGCACATGCAGCCGTTTTAGCCAGCAGAGAGGAAGTAAGTTCCTTTGTTATTAAATGGGAACTGGCTGAAGCTGACAGGATTTGATTTTGTTTCTATTTGCAGACCAAAAGAAATCAGGGGGACTTACTGTAAAAGCCCCTTGAGCCTGTAGACAGGAACAAAAGTATTCTGTCTCCGTATTTGACTGTCTTTTTTGTTAGTCTTCATCCATCCACATCCTTTGGGCGGCCAGGACAGAGTGAGAGAATAGCAGAGTGGAACCTCATTTATTGCTCCCATCTGTTTATGTCTTTATATTTCTGGAGCGGGATTGACCGGCATTCTGTGGCATGCAGATATTCCTTCCCTGCTCTTCGCTCTGAATCATTAAGGGAAGCACACTACTGTATATAATGTTGGCAGGCAAAGTAGGTAGATTCTGTGTGGCTTTAGTCTCAGCAGAGCTGGAGCCCTACTAAGATAACCCTGGCTCTGATTGCCTAAAAAATGCACACGCTAAAGTGTCTTGTCTGCTCACACTCCCATAAAGGATTTGACTGTTGTCGCACATGCTCAAGCCGACTATCTCCTCTGAGTCGATGCAGTAATCTGCTCGAGAGTCTGGTCGCCATCCGTCGGGGCTCGAGCCCATCTCACGTCAACATCAAAGGCTTCGTCTTTCCCCGTGATCTTGGAAATCTGTTCCACCAACGCCCAAGCTTCTTGCATTTCTCTTGTTTTTCGGGGGGGGGGTTTAAACGGTGTCCGCACGCAATACCATTACTCCTCATTACCGTCAGCTCAGCCTGTCAAAAGACGGTGTTAGTGCTTGTTAAAATTAAGCACGCTACTTTTACACCGAGGGCTTGGGATTCTTTGAAAGTTTTGCAGGTCGACACCACACCCACTCTTTTTCTTTGCCTTTGCTGTGGATGATGGGATGATAGGTGAGGTCCGAGGAGCCAATGCAGTGGTCAGAGCGAGCTCATTTATTATTGCTGGTGGATGAAAAATTATACCTTTATCCCGCTGGTAAACTAATCAACGGGATCAAAGCAAGTTTTGAAGGCCGTTCCTGCCGCAGACACAGAAGCCGTGGGGACATATATATATGTAAGGACGAGGATTCTGTCTTTCCTGGCAGTGATGGTGGTGGTTTTAAACAGGCATGATGGCTGGCAGACACAGACTGCGCTCCCTTTTCCAGGTCTGATGGAAACCAGCCCCACTCTCTGTCCAGCATCATCTCTGAGTGCAGCACCCATGCACTGAGCAAAATATACGTACACACAGACATTCACTCCTCCACCTCTCTGACCCTGCTACCTCTGGCTGTCTCCTTGTGAAAATATAATAGCCCTGCAGTAATGTACTGCAGTTCATGATTACTTTATAAAGCCCTGCATATTTTAAAGACACATCATTTGATATTCAGTCTGTATCTTTCTTTCCCGCTCACGGGTTCTGATGATGTGATTGCAGATCCTGTTTTATTCACTTCTATCCAATGAGCTCTCGCGTCCCTTCGCCGGAAATTAAGTTGTCGTCCTGTCTCTGCTTCATTAATGCGAATATCATTTTATTGCTGTTTATTAAATTCCAGGTAGCTGCTGATGAGGCTATGACCGGAGGTGAATCAGATAGCGGGGACTCATTTTTAACTCTCCAACTTGTCTTGTGTATTATTAATATAGGCTGTGCGCTGAAAGCCGTCTTTACAAAAGTTATCAGGCAAAGAGCTTTACATTGTAGCACTTTTTGCCCAGGCTAATCAGCGAAACACTAAAGGAGAAAGTAAAGTGATGGGCAAAATCACTGTAAACTTGTCTCTCCTCTCTTCACCCTTTTCAGGTGGACCTTGGGTTCCTGCGGTTCGTCTCGGCCATCGGCACCCAGGGCGCCATTTCCCAGGAGACCCAGAGGGTTTACTTTGTCAAGTCCTACAAAGTGGATGTCAGCTCTAATGGAGAGGACTGGATCACTTTGAAAGAAGGCTCCAAACAGAAGGTATATTCCTCAAGAATTAAAAGTTTCTTTTGAGCCACGAGTGGTGTACCGGCACCACCTCTGTGTTATGAACTATTTTTGCAGTGAAAAAGCTTTATTTATTCAGATAAATGAACAGAACCCAGAGCAGTTCAGGCACCAGTGATCACAATGTGAGATTGATCAGTTCAGATGCAGCATGAAAGAAGGAGCCGAGGTGAAGGAGGTTTATGGTCAGCTTCCACAACTGCTGCAACTATGCCCTCGTTAAAGAAGCTTTAATAGCGTGTCCTACAGGCTGGGATTACAACTAAGCTTAACTCCATGACCTGTCTGAACTAATGTTGTGCTCACTTTCTGATAGTGTTTCTAGATGCTTTGGCTGTAGCTCTTCATAAGACTGTTTTGGAAGAAACTAAATCATCAAAATAGCTGACGTTCACTCCTCCTTGACCAGTGACTGTGTCATGAAAAACCACCCATGCACATGTGCTACACTTGGAATATCCCGTCCAAACAGCACATCTAGCTGATTTAAATTGCGGTCTTTTCAAAGTTGCTTACGAACTCAACTAAAGGGGAAATACCGGGCTGTATGTACTTAAACCACATTCTCCCAACATGTAATTATACACTTTAAATCAGTAGGGTAATATACCCACTCTCCGTGTAAGCGCATGACATTTACAGCAAAAACAACGGCAATAAAGTCCCTGCAAGGAGGACCGTGCTGGAATGTTGCCTCTGTTTTATGTCAGGGACCTGTCAATTTTTCATTTAAGAAGCAGGGAAAAACAAAGACTTGACAGACCAGAGATAAAGAGGAGCGGGAGCGATGGTTGTCGTGTTTGAGCAGCTGGCAGAGAGGGACAAGAAAAGGAAGGAAGAGAGGGATAGTATGCTTGACCGGAGTGAGACAGGCGATGACCACTGATTGCAGATCAGCCTGTCAAACAGGTTTTTGTCCATCTGGAAGCCTCTCTGTGGGTGTCCAGAGGGCAAGGGAAGAATGTGTGTGTCCATGTAAATACCACAATTTCCAATCAAGAGTGTGAGGCTACCACTCATATCAAGAAGTTTTCAAAGGCAACAGAGCATCCAAGCACGATTGTTTGTGCTGCTGTGTACATGTCCCCCAAGCCCTCTCCAAAGTTCACTGTCACTTCTATAAAGTGGCAGCTTAAAGGTACCGTGGTAAACTCAGCCTGCGTTTTCCAGGCTCTAAAGTGCTTTTGTGCAGAGGGGCACCATTTGGTACATGCTGAGACTGCAGTTTGGCATCTTAGCGCAGCTCCGGAAAAAGCCACTTTACAGTTAGCAAGTGGAGACTCAGCATGACTTTTGAGAGAGTGGAAGGTTTTCTTACAGGTTCCCCTTAGTGATGTCCCTGTACTCAAGGAGTGCATGGCAAGCAGTTGGACACAGCTGCATGAACTACTCTTAGTTTTTTACTTTAGAGTTGATTAACCAAACTACCAAACTTACTGCCTTTCTAACTCTTTTCCATCCTGCTCACTTCAGCTGGGTTCCTCTTTGCCTCATTGCCGCTAAGTCACGGAGGTCAGGAGGTCATGTGGTCACTGCTGTGATTCAATTACCCGGAATGAACTGTGACGGACTGCGGGGAGTTGTTTGGCTGGGTGGCCAGCCTACTCATATGATGCTAGTAAACTGTCAACAGACCTAAGGGGGGGACAGTGACGTCTGTGACCTTTCAACAAGACACTGCAGTAAAACCTCCAACTGATCAGGAAACAGAGGACAGTGAAAGAGCATCTTGAGCCAATCTGGTATATCTCGTCTCAGGTTTCATAGTCACATTACCCAGCCTGTGGGGGCTGCTACATATGGAGAAAGAGGAAACATTTAAACCATCTCATTAAAAAAGTGGCCATAAAACTTGCCTTCCAATGCTACATCTTGTGTAAACTTAATGCAGATGAAGGCCGATCTCTGAGCTCCAGTGAATTCTGTCGCCGTCTCGTAGAAATTCTGCATCTCAGCAGCTCAGCATATTCTATTGATAACTTACTTCCCTCCTGCATCTTTCACAGGTTTTCCAAGGCAACACCAACCCAACTGACGTTGCCAAGACGAAGCTTCCCAAGCCCACGCTGACGCGCTTCGTTCGGATACGTCCCGTTACCTGGGAAACAGGCATCGCACTGCGCTTCGAGGTGTACGGCTGTAAGATATCAGGTTGGTTGCTGCTGAGATCACATACACATTCATACAGTGACTCCATATTCCATTTTCATACGCCTAATCAGCTTACACCACAGACTCTAGTCAGAATTTCTGCTCTCTTGTGGCAACCTAGTTGATATTTCCCATCCAGGCCTCACTGGTGCAAACACCTCCCTCCTTATCTGCTTCCTTTAAGGCTAAAGCAAGCTGTTGCATAATAGAGAAGTGGTGCATGAAGAAGGATTGCCTATTTATGTCTCCCCATGTTTAGATGTACCTCATCCAATATATATGAAGCCAACAGCTTGCAGGCAGAGTGAGCTGAAGCCGGGTGGGCTCTGTTTGGGCCCATCCCTCCTGCAGATCTTTCCTCAGCCTCCTCTTTAGTCTGGCTTTGCTTTTAAAGCTTTGATTTTGTTTGTCTCATCTTTGCCTTTTTTTTTTTGTTGATGTTATTTTAATGTGTGGTATGTGCATGTGTGTGCGGCTCCCTTTCGTATGGTTTTTAGCACATCTGCCTGACTCTCTACGGGATTATGAACATGTGTATTGAATTCTAATTAGCACTTGGATGTGTGTTTTGTTCCCCTGCACTTACAAATGAAGTGGACAGGGACAAAATATATGAAAGTAAGCCTCTTGTATTTTTTTCCAATGTTGTGAGCGCCCAGGATTAAAATTAGGGGTGGAATTATTTGCAGCCAGCTAAATGTGAGCCGGTCGAGTGTTGTTTTTTAAAAAAAACTTTTAATGGAGCTTTGTAGCTCTCTGGTACATATTCAGAGCACTGTGGGTACAGCAGGGTTACAGATGGGGCGTGTGTTTCGGGGCGCACGACCAGACCGCTGCGCAGAGCATAAACACATCACAGGATCGAAGTCACCACAGGGCCTCGGGAATGACGTCAGCACCCCTGGGTGCTCTGAAGACACTGCCAGCTTCACTGCATGCTAGAAAGAAAACGAGAAGCTCTGAGGCTCTTGAGGGCTGCATAAACTCAGTGACTCACTCCGTTCTACACTTAGTTACAAATCCTTGATACAAGATCTTGAGTAACTAGTGCTTTTAAAGTGCTCTTAAAGTTCATCGCCGCTTTTCTCACCAATAAAGGACTTTTCAAATCTGCATTTTTTCCAAGTTTTCCCCTTCCAGTTTTTCTTTAAAGCCATAACTTAGGCATCACAGGAGAGGAGGAGTAAAATCCCAGAATGCGGCAAGATGTTCTCCCTTAAATCATCATGGTCGCGTGCCGATCTAAACAGCTACTCATTAATGAACAAGATCCGCCACCCTGTTGTTAGTAAATATGCCGTGGTGTATAAATATCACTGATAAACCACCGATGCTCCACCCAAACCCTGAGCATGGCCCACATAGCCACGTATCACCTTGTGCTTGCTCCCCTGGGTGTGCCGCTGCGTGCATGGCATCGCAGCTGAAGTCAATTAACAGCTCCAGATGACCCAGGCACTCGGGCAGAGCGTCTAAGCTCAGATCAGTGTCTCTCACACGCACTATCACACATGTGTACCTTTCTCTGTATCCTCCCACTTCAAAGGGGGTTCAGTATGCCTTTGCTCTGCCAGGGCCCAGCTCACTGATCGCTCTCAAACAGATTCTGGCCAAAGATGAAAGAAAGTGGGAGAAAAATAAAACAGTCGAGGAGCATTCGCACAGCCAGCATTTGTTACATGAGCTCCAATTTGGACCTTTTCGAGAATGCGGGAGCAGAGATTTGTCCCACGGGTTCTCACAGGAGCCGGTTTAGATAACTGGAGACAGAGAAAAAGAGAGAGAAAGACAAGTCTGAACGGGGCCTTGTTTTCTCCAAGTTTTCGCTGACTTTTCCCAGATGCAGCTACGCTATTGATTCCTGCTGCGGTACAGTGCACGCTCTGTCTCATACAGACACAGAAGATGTAATAATGCTGGGATTTATCCCTCCGTGGGAGCCAGATAGTAAATATATTATTGCTTAGCACAGGTCTCTGACTCAGTGTCTTGGGATTAAGTGCTGGAGGAAAGATAGGACGAGACACACAGGAAGATTTAAGCCCAATAAAAGCTGCTAATACAAGTGTCAGACTTCGAGTGGCAGCTCGTGGAAAACTTTTGTGGACTCCTGTGGATTTTTTCTAGCTATGCAAAGAAGAATTTCTGAAGTATATAATATTTACTGCAGTCTCTCTATCGCGCTGCAGTTCAACCTTCTGTTTGGGTGGGGCAGCCAATTAAAGGACAGATAGCTTTAAGTAAAGGTGACCTCTCACTTTAAGAGAGAGGAGAGCTAAAATGGCTTGTTTCAGACATAATGTGGACTGAGGCCCAGCAAACATTGGGATTATTTTTAATTATGAATCATGCAAAGTTACTCTAGTAGAGAATGTAAATGCAAAGCTGGAAGAGAGTGTAATCACTCTCCTTTACAGTGTTTACAGCATAAGTAAGTTGCTGTGCATGACTTTTACAACATCTCAAAAAGACAATCCCGTCTTGGGTTCAGAACTATTGTGTCCTTATCAATCACTCGCATGGTACAAAATTATTTCACAGATTTCACAAAACATTTGATAAAAGAATATGAACATAATTATGTCTATCTACAGATAAAGCATAACTTTCTCCTTAGGTCAGTTCATACAGCTAAAAATTACAATAATCCTAAATTCAGAGCAGCCCACCAGTGTGACAGAGCTTTAAAAACTTATTATCTGAGACAAATTTGTTTTTATTTTCACATGTAGTGTTAGAGTTTGCTGGGTTTTGACTGTTGTTGCTGGGTTTTGACTGTTCTAACCAGAAATTTCTACATCCATGTACAGTCAATAAGTTTTCATTGGAATTATATCTGGCCACCTTTCGTATAATATCAAGGCAAAAACATGAAAATGGACAAAAAAAAGTTTAAGGTTAAGGCATTCAGATGGTTCTACAAGCAGTAGCGACGAATTGGTGCCCTTCGACTTCATTATACAAGGGGATGTCACTGGAAACAAGGCTTGAGAAAAGAAAATGAAAAAAAAAAACCCAGCTTTCTCTCTTTTAAACAAACTGGAGATGGAATCAAAGATCATAAAATATACAAAAAGTTAAGCTAGAGATGATCACAGAGGTAGAATAAAAAAAATAATACAATGAAAGAGGAGAAAAAAGTTTGGAACTTTGGACAGGAAACAACAAGGTGTTCAAAGATGCAGCCCCACAGATGTTAACAGCTGCGGAGCAGAAGGTAGACGAGTGCAGCAGCAGCAGCAGATAAAACACAAAGAGAATGTGTTTTGTGTGTATATGAGTCTATAGAGGGAGGGGCAGAGAGATGAAAAGAAAAACTGCTCCCAGAATGCAGGAGATGGAAACACCAACAGAGAGGAGGGTTTTAATTGGCTGCCTGGAGACAACCGCTTCAGGCAGAAGAATTAGTATGCATGAGATCTGCAGGCAGAGAGACACAGAGAAAGAGAATAGAGGCAGAGATCACAGTAACATCACAACGAGTTTGGGGAATAGTTGTCCTCACTTTGACTTTGACTATCCATGACGATGCCCCTGTATGAACTCAAATTCACTGAAGCAGAGCCGTGGCAAGCCTGATGCTGAACCTCAAGCCTTTGGATGCAGATCGCATGTTTTATTTTTCCATCTATCCGCTCTCTAGGTTTTCTTTCGTTTGTGTCAAAAAGCTAAGCACCTTTTGCTTTCCCATTTGCCTTTCAGAGTACCCGTGTTCAGGCATGCTGGGCATGGTATCAGGCTTGATTAATGACAACCAGATCACCGCGTCCTCCCATACAGACCGGAGCTGGGTACCAGAGAATGCTCGCTTGCTAACAAGTAGGACAGGATGGACCCTGCTGCCCCAGCCACAGCCTTTCACTAATGAGTGGCTGCAGGTGGATCTCGGCGAGGAGAAGCTAGTGAGGGGCTTGATCATCCAGGGAGGGAAGCACCGAGAAAACAAGGTGTTCATGAAGAAGTTCCGCCTGGGCTACAGCAACAATGGCTCGGACTGGAGGATGGTGCTCGACACCAGTGGAAACAGGCCGAAGGTGGGTTTTTCTCTCTTACCTTGCACAGTGCCCAACAATACTTGGGTATGTGTTCAGTTCTGCTATCAAATCAGAAGATTAGTCATAATCAAAGCTCTCTTGTATCATTTTTCAATTCATGCACCCAGGATTTTTTTTTTTCAAGAGCAAGGATTGGAATTGACGTTTTGATTTAACAGAGGTTTTACCTTCAGCACTGTGGAAAATGATTTGAATACCAACTTCTAAAAATGTCTCTTAGACACGTCAGAGCATCGATTGTGATTATGACGCATTTAGTCAATTTTCACCCGACTACGCGCCGGGCAGTTGTGAGTCATTGAACAGTCATTGTGAGTCAATTTTAGGAGTGCTTTGAATCACATTAGGATAAGCATCTTGAGTCTCTCAGAGTCCTTCCCCCTGTTCTCTCCTCCTGCTTTGTATTCTGCATGACACACACACACACCGTTCAACCCTTTCAATGGATAGTGAAACCTCTCCAGAGAGGAAGGAGGGGTGAAAGGGAGTCAGAGGGATGAGAGAGGAAAGAACGGGCAACAGTCGAGAAGTGACCAGAGATTTATCTCCCAGTGGCACTGCCTTGCGCTGAAGGCATACTTGCCAACACTTTGCTCGATGCATGCACACACTTACACACAAAGTATGTAAGTGTGTGCATACTCGTGGATGCAGGCACACACACCTCCGAGAAGAGCTGCAACAGCTCGTCCCCAATTACAAGTGTCCCTGACAGGGCATAAATCTGATCCAGATGGGCTGATGGTTGATTTATGAAGGGAGTGAGGAGGATCCATATCCCGGCTGTCCTAGTTAGTGTCCTTTCTCCTCTTGCCTAAGAGTTTCCCAGCATCTAAGGCTCACCAGGCGTCTTCACGTGATCAAACCCATTAATCCGCTTCCGTCATTCCTCTATCTCTTTCTTGGCTTGCTTCTCCCACACTGCCTCCTCTTTTCCTTCGTTTATACCTTCCCACATGGAGGACCGGAGAAAGAGTTAAAGGAGCAGAAAGTTACCCTTGTCAGAGGTGTGAGTCATACTGTCTTTGCCACTGGACTCCTGTGTCACTCACCTAGTCTGTGCTTTGGATATCAGCAAGATTACACATCTGGTCAGCTTATTTATTTATTTTACTTTTCATCTGTCCACCTACCCAAAACAACCAACCCTCTGTATCCATTTTCAGAACGTAGGAGTAATTTTGCTGTAGGGTACCTGCATTTGGGGGGCTGTAGCAGTCAATACTAATCTTTATCACTCTTGCCCTTTTCCCTGCCAGATATTTGAAGGCAACAGCAATTATGACACTCCTGAACTGAGGACCGTGGAGCCTCTGCTGACCCGTTTTGTCAGGATTTACCCAGAGAGGGCCACTCCTGCTGGGATGGGCCTGCGGCTGGAGCTGCTGGGCTGCGAGATTGAAGGTAAAGCTCAAAAACATGTAGGACTTTCAATAAAATCGATTGCATTGTGTGTCCTCTGTCTAAAATGCTCCTTTCTGTTTTGATGCACAAAACTATAAAAGAAATAGAGTAGTATTTCTATTGACGCTGGTGACATTTCCACCCGTGGTGCTCATTTCTCCACCAGCAACAATTATGTGTTTACCAGTGGTGGCAAAGTTACTCCCCCAGAGTGAAACCTTTCTTCGAGCAGTTGACATTTTCAGCTATAGTGATGCTTTTAGTCACGAAAATGACATTTTCACTCCCGTAGTTGACGCCAAGACTGTCTTCGATTGTGTTTCATTTTCTCCCCGTGATGATAACCTTAGTGGGCACACCTAGACCTCTCAGACTACATGCTCACATCTGACGTGTGTTGACTCACACGCAGGTGAGCAGTCTATCATCCTAGCTAATGGCATGGCTGTGAGGAGCTAGCGCGTCATGTCTTTGCCACAGTCCTGTTTATTTGAAGACGTGCATGAGCGCTCCCTATGTCGAGCCCACAGCTGTCCAGCTCCTGCTCTATATCCTTACAAGGGATAGTTGTCTTGTCTCCCTGTAACATCAAAGCTGCCCCCAATAGCTAGCCACTTCTACAGGGGATCAAATGAAAGCCCACCTGGCCCACTAGGATTATTGCATCCTGGCCCTCATCGCACTCTTCCCAACCTCGGCACGTCTTTCTTCTTTCAAAGGACTGCGCCCACTTTGCTATCTTTAAAATTACCATTATTTTTTTTCCAGCTCTTTATCTGCCTCTCTCAAAGCTGATGTAGCACAAAAAACGCTCAGCAATATAAGCACACGGAGCATCCTAGCCCTAAGTGGATTTGCATATTGGATTTCAGGGAGGCCCATTCTCTTGTAAGCCTCATGGACTCCCACCGGGAGCTTTAGTCAGATGATAATGCTTGTTTTCGCTGTTAATGCCAAATACACACAAACTCGCACAGATTTATGCACACAGACCAACCGCAATCACCTTGCCAAACATGTGGTTACAGTAAACTGTACACAGTCGGGTGAGTGCACAGGCAGGTGCGTCTCCTAGTGTGTACAAATGTGTTTGTGTGTGTATGTGTGTAGCAAGCCGTAGCAGAAGGCCGAAATCCTCATTTCTATGAGAGGCTCCCCTGACGCAGCGCTGACCCCATCCCTGACCTTTCCCACCCTGAATCTGACAGGAGCTGATCTGCCTCATATTTCATCTAGCAGAGAGAGCGAGCAAGAGCATTGGCTCACACACATGCACAAACACACTCAATCGCTCTCACGCACAACTACAGATATTGTACACATTTTTCAAGATGCTTGCCCCTGTCTGTCTTCGCCTCCCTTTTGTCGCCTCTCTCCTCATTCCTTCTCCTCGGCCTGCACTGAGGAAGCCAGTTTAATCCTCAGACAATGCAAACACTTATGAAAGGTTTGGACTACAGGAAGTGTTTTGTAGCTCCTATAACTATTGGAGGAAATACACTTTTTTGTGCGGCCATACAGTGCAGGAAGAAGGACTATCAAAAGTTCTTGGAACCCTGTTCGAAGAGCAGCGTTTCAAAGCTGCATACAAACTGGAAGGAATTTGTGGTGACATAGTGACCAGAGACCAGAGGCTGTAGTCAGGACCCACAATAAACTTTCAAGCAAGTGAAACTACCGAAGACAGTGAAGAATACTGTTGATTTACAGAGAGTCACCAAGGCAACCTGAGCCTGAAATACCAGCAAGAGACAAGCTGGCAGTTTCAAACTGATGCGCAATGAGCAAATCGTTTCCAGTGCTCCTACTTCAGGGTTTGGACTCTCCAAGCACAGGAAGTGATGTCAGTGACATGAATGAATGTGGGTTAGTTTAGATGTAAGCATACTTCGTTGCAGATACTGGCTGATATAAATTTAAAATCATCCAAGAATATATGTCATGTCAGCTGTGTAAGGAAGAGCTGTAAAGTTGAAACAAAGCGTGTAAAAACAGAACAACGGTGAAGTCCAAGCTTTTTTAAGACTATGTGTGACGGGGGGAAAATGCAACACAATGTTCACTCGTCAAAGCAAAACTGTCCTCCCACATTTCCTCTCACCTTGAGCTTCTCCACACAGTGAAGCAGTGACTGATGAGAAGAAAGTAAAAAATCCCCAAAGCTCTGTGTGTGTAAAAACTTGTCCTGACAAATGGCTATTTTGTCTGCGCCACACAGTTATACCCTGCTTTTACAACTCTGTTGTAATCCTGACACTTACAACACAACAAACACACGCTCAGTCTTGTTTTGTTTGCAGATGTTTCTTTGTCAGCTGCTAGCTTGCTATCACGCCATTAGCGGCCCTACAGAAGTGGGAAAGCATATAAAAAAGACCTTAGAAGACATGTAGTTGTTGGGGAAGTTCCTCAGTGTGCAGATACCCTCAAGGAGTCCCGAGAAATATTGGGTCTGAAATCTCCAAAAGGCACACCGCTGTGTGGCACTGGACCATGGAGCGGATTTTGGGCCTTTCCCACATCCAAGTGAAGCAGGGCCATAATGATAGACTGGAATGGCCCTGCCTATATCCAGTCCCAAGTCCTGTTACTCCACCTTCTAGTTTCAAAGCCTTACGCACCATGTATTCGCTTCAGCTCTATTTATACACCCACACCTCCACAGCTTGATGAAAGGATGGATACTAATAGCTCAGTTCTACACTAACGCTCAGCATGGAACTGTGAGCACAGCAATCGAGCTTACAGAAATATATTTCACTGTTTCTTCTTCTTTTCTTTCCTTTTCTGTTTTTGTTTAAACTATATGTTTAAATCGTAGGCTTGAAAAGAAGGATTTCAGACAATTAACAAAAATAAATGTGATGCTATTCAATAGATACTAGCCTTAAAAACAAAGGAAAACACTGTAACTTTTTTTAAAGTAGTCGAAAAATCCCTTAAGCTAAAATCAGTGCACTTTCCATGTTTAACCTGTAATCTAACCTGTATTGTTTCCTCTCTCTCTCTTCGCCGTCACCTCTCCAGCTCCAACACTCCCGCCAACCACCGCAATCCCGAGCACCACCCCGTCTGACGAGTGTGATGACGACCAGGCGAGCTGCCACAGTGGCACAGGTGATGACTACGACGTGACAGGTGCTAACATCGCCTTCATGAGACTGCGACCAGCCCCTTCCCCTAAACCCTCCCTTCCCTAATTTCCCCTTGCTTTTGCTGTGGCTGGCACTCGATCGTCTCCCTCGATTCTGCGCCATCACAGCTTCTGTAGCATCGCTGCCGCAGTCAGATTTTGATACCAAACCCAGTCTTCCATGTACTGTACCCTGCACACTGGCAAGCATGCATGCACCCTCGTGTGTCCTGGCAGCCACACAACTCTAATTTGCTGCGCCCCCGTTGCTACCACCTCCTCCTCTTCAGTCTACCACTTCTTACCTTAAGCTCTGAGCGCTCACCAGAAAGCATTGCTGCATTTGCACCTGAAATCAATTCACCCACATCTGTTCTCTATCATTTCATCTCTCACTTGCTTTTTGCTCTAGCTCCCCCCCTCTACTCACTCCTAGCTTACTTTTCCTTCTAACCAGTCAACTATCTCAGCCTGCACCCCCCATTAACCAGCAGTCTCCAATGATGAGCATGGCACTGTCTCAGTCATGTGTATTGTATAAGTTCTTCCTGCTAGGAATACCAGAAAAAAGGCATTCATAAGAAAGAAGCCAGAGACACGGCATGCGTTGATACGCCAAGTTTAGCTAGCATGGTTACTTATTTAAAATGAAACTTAGCTCATTGCAAACCTAGGCTAACTGTGCTAACATTCTGTATTGTGACAGGTGGTAACATGATGCCAGAGAGCACTACTGCTGAAATGGATACCATCCCAGGTGAGCAAAAGATACCATATATACATATTTTTAAGGTCAGTGCTTTCAAAGTTTGCACATCAGAGTGATGAAACATACAGCGGGGCAAATGTTTAACTGCTCATGGTTTGTTCTGAATTAATTTCATGAATTCATCAAGAGACACACCTGAGATAATGATTGCCAGCCTCTCTCCTCTGATATGTGTCTGTTATTAAAGCTGATGATATGGCCCTGAGAGGCTCCCGCTGACAGGGTAAAGGGAGGCTACGTGATGCAAGACTAGCCGATGATTAGCACTGGTGCTCTGCTGCTGCCTTCTCAGCATAATCGCTAATCACCAGGCTGACACGACACACACACAGAGCGCACACAGACCTGTACAAGCCAGATGCAAATGACTGGAGGAAGTTAGGTGCACTTTGGGGCCCACATGCATGGACAGACACACATAGCCAGTGTCTCCTACAGCGGGCTGATGAGGCAGCAGTCAAGAAGCAGTGCCCCAGTCTGACCTTGGCTAATGGGCCGTAGGCTCCACCCAACCCCCTTTCTCTCAGTCAGCTGGCTCTGCGGTCTGTCTTCGATTTGGGGCACGAGCGATATTATTAGAGTAGCTCTAAGATGCAAATGTGTGTATGCATTTATGCACATTTTTGTGTGTGTATGTCTGTATGAGTCTAATGAAGTACAGGTAAACTCCTATCTTTTTGACTTTTCATCTCAAGACTCTCAAACCATGCATGTTAATAAGCTGTGTGTGTGTGTCCATGTGAATGTGTGTGTGTGTCATGCACCATGCATCTCAGGGGATATAGTTTCCACTCACATTCATGGAGAAATAAATATATATACATACATAATGGCCAAGTGAGTCACAGGCTCCTCTTAATGGAAAAAAAAAAAGCCAAAGTCGTTTTAATTGGGAATGAAGTTTCTATGGGGAAAATGGTGGCTTGGACCCTGAAATGTGGTTGATATGTGATGGGAATTCCATCCTTTGTGTTTAATGGGTAAATAGCGTCATTGCCTGCAGAAGTTAGTTAAATCCTTCCCATTTTTTAAGGGAATATTAGCTCATAGATTCTGTCATTCAGAGAGTGGTATCTCTAAAGGCATTTCATGTTGGAGAATAAAGCTATGGCTGGCCTCCCAAACATCTCGTTTCCCCAGTGTTCCTTGAAGTCTTTCTTTATCTAATTTGGAAAACACTAAAGCCCGAGCTCCCACACATTTTCTGGCCTCGATGAAGGCTTCTTCGACACGGCGTGTGTCCACAGGGGATGGCATTGTTGGAGTGGGGCCCCGGCGCTGTTACCATAGCTGTCTTCGAATCCCATGTCCCTGCTCTCATTAAAATCGTCAGTTCGCAGCGGGTTGCTATGAATGTTTCCTTTCTCAACTGGGCACGGTGTCCAGGCATCTGTCTTCCTGTCCCTGCCATTGGGGGTTTTGACTCTTCTCAGTGTTCCCGTTTAATGCATTCTTTACATACCCTGTTGCATTCATTAGAAGAGATCATTAAATACAGCCAAGACATAAGGACTGCATGAGGTCTGTGCCATTGGTTCACACTCTTTCTCATGTCAGAACTGTAATTTACCTTTTGTCCGACTCCTGCTTCTCCTTCATGAGTTAGCTGCTTGTATCACCCCCACCTGTAGGACTGTAGGCTTATGTCCCACAGTTATCTGCTGCCCTCTAGTGGTCTGTTCCAGAGCAGAATAAGAGAAGGAAGCTCCAAAGTGTAGCCTGTAGTTATACCATGACAGGCCCTGCGGTCATTGTTCGGATAGAGCCCAGGGCTACAGGCAGCTTCTCCTTTTGTAATAAGCAGAATGATTAAGGTTTTTTTCTCCTGTGACACATGATCTTGATCTTTCTTCACACAGCTTTTCTCTGGTTTGCCTGCGACTTTGGCCGAGCCAATGATCCGTCCTTCTGCAGCTGGACATCGGAGGACACGGGATCTAGGTGGCAGATCCAGTCCAGCGGCACGCCTACCCTCAACATCGGACCCAACATGGACCACACAGGTAAGTACCTCAGATGATAGACTCACAACATCTGACACAGTACATGTGGCATTTTACCTCTGTGTTGCTGATACAAGGGCTTTACATTACAGGTGAACCGGGGAATTTCATCTACACCTTAGCAACCAGCCCCCAAGAGACAGAGGTGGCTCGACTCGTCAGCCCCGTGGTCAGCTCCCCGGACTCGGACCTCTGTGTGTCATTCTGGTACCACATGTTTGGGCCACACATCGGCACACTACACATCAAGCAGCGCAAGCAAACGGAGAAGGGACCTGCAGACGTCCTACTGTGGACAGTCAGCGGCCACCAAGGCAACCGCTGGAGGGAAGGTCGTGTCCTCGTGCCACGCACCAACAAGCCTTATCAGGTAACTGACCCACCTTTTAATTTACCTGTGCTTTTTGTGTGTGTGCTGTCACTCTAGAGGCTCACTTTTTTTTTTTTTTTTTTTTGCCAAGGTGGTGATCGAAAGTCTAGTGGAGAGAAAGAGCTGGGGAGACATTGCTGTGGATGACATTAAGGTTCTCGATGGGATCACACTGCCAGACTGTAAAGGTGAAGCTTTGTGCATAGTTTCAGTGACTTCCTTCAGTTTTTGAACTAAAACAGCACTTTGGCACACAGCTCTGACTGCATTTTGTCATTTAGCTCTGCTTTTAATATGAATTTCTCTTTAAAGATCCCGACGTGCCCACTGAGCCAATATTGCCGGAGGATATTAATGAAATCAGTAAGTCCTTTCACACATCAGGTTTGTTGTGCATTCTAACCTTTTATAGTTTATTTTCTCACTTTTCTTTTTCTCTTCTGCTCCTTGCTTCCTCTCTAGTTCCGGAAAACACAGAATATCCAGACTTTGTGGATAACAACCAGATCCCTGAAGGCAGCATGCTAAAGACGCTTGACCCCATCCTGATCACCATCATCGCCATGTCTGCCCTCGGGGTCTTCCTGGGGGCCATCTGCGGCGTGGTCTTGTACTGCGCCTGCTCACATGGAGGCATGTCGGACAGGAACTTGTCAGCTCTGGAGAACTACAACTTTGAGCTCGTGGACGGCGTCAAGCTAAAGAAAGACAAACTCAATGTACAGAGCTCGTACTCGGAGGCGTGATTCAGGACAGAGCGCATTCATGTGACTGTGTGCGATGGGCCGGGCTCTCGCACGAGACTGTCTGCAGGCATATAATCCCGCCTGTCTGCAAGCAGACGGGCTGCCGATGCCCTCGAATCTCTGGACGAGGGACAGGTTCAGAAACCAACAGGAGGTCTGGACTGATCCATGCTTTTCTCAGGAGCTGCAGTTAAAAAAACAAAAAAAACAGAGCCTACCAGTAAAGGGGGAGGGACACTGTGTACAAATAAAATACAGGAAAAAAAATATGTACAGATGATTCAGATGATATTTTAATTTTCTATTTTGATTTTCATTCATTTTTACAATCGGATGCTGGTGTTGAGACCAATTTATTAATGATGTTTAAAGTATTTATCGTTTTCTGGAAAAAAAAAAAAAAGAAACGTCTTTTTATTATTACCATCAGTTGGTAACGGCTGTTTTCACCTTTTAGAAAGAGACGTATTGACATCCTAAGTGAACCATATCCGGTAAAAACTGTAGATTCGCCCCATGGCGTGGCAAACTGAGTGTGCCGTGAGACATGTACCCTTTCCCCCCCTTTGACCCCTATCACTCTAAAGTGAGGGTCCCATTCATGGCAATGTATGGTTCTGACAGTGCCTTTAATACGTTTTTGTTGGAATCCTCTGTTGATATCGGTGTTTTTTACTGTACTTGGCTTAAGCTATAATGACAGGAAACAGGGGCACATGACCTTAGAAATACCTGCAAAACAGGACAAGAGTTTATCGCAGGTTTTTTTGTTGTTGTATTTGTTTGTTTGTTTTCTGTCCAAAACAAAAACACACACACTGTAAATAAGTTTTAATATATTTTATTGTCCTTTTTTTAAAGAAAGTAAAAAGTAAAAGGAAAAAAAAAGCTACAGTATCCCTTTTGTCATGGGTTTTTGCGTGTGCGTGTGTGTAAATACAATCTCCTGGACTGTTTCGTGGAAGGTGCAGTGTTTCATTTTCAGTCGCTCAGCTGAGCACGATTCGCCCGCTCGCTGACGCTCCAGTGATTTCAATGTGCATTCAAGCCATCTGTCACCGAAACATCCACTTCTCAAAAAGAGCCCCAAGGATGAATGAATCGAGAGGTAGCAAACGCACAAAAACAAAACAAAAAAAAGAGATGAACTCTCACCACTCTTCTTCTTCTGATCACTCATGACCACGCCATATCTCTGCTGTGAGCTGAACTGGTCACTGTGATGTTTTCCAGAACACACTCGTGACAATTTCAGAGGAGGTGGTAAAATATATCAAATATTTGGCAAAAACAAACAAACAAACACCAATCCTCGTTGCTTTGCTTTATCTAAATCCCTCACTGTCTTGTCACTGTGGATTGTTCACCCAGGCAGTGCTATCTGGACAATGCAGCTTGAATGCACTTTGTTTTGCGAGCCCCTCGTGGTAGAAACCTGTAAAAAAGAGGGGTTAACACACTAACTGACGAATGGTGCTATCAGTAATTTAGCCAGACACATGTGTCTCATGATGAAAAAAAAAATTTTAAATAAAAAAGCCCAGTTTGTATTGTCCACATGCTGTAGTGTAGCTCAAGCGCCCCGACCTCCTCCTCTTGGGGGGCTGTGAAGAGTTTTTAACGTGTTTCACGTGTAGCAGCCATAATGTTGTGATGTCAGAGCTGATGTCAAAAAGGACAGGACGCTGGTACAGTGGGTTGGAGTGGGGGTGAGGTGGGGTTGGGGGTGGGAATTGAGCATCGTCACCTGAATCAGACTCCCAGGCCTCTCTCCGTGGCTTTACCAAAGGATGGTTGCCCCCTTATACATACGGTGGAGGGCTGGAGGGGGAGGAGGGGTTCCTCGCCAACACAAAATACCGTGAGACCACAATCCCTCCTCTCCACACCCTTCCCCATGAAAAAATCAAAAAAAGGGGGTAGCCTATGGCAGGACACTTACAGAGAACAGCAACGTGTTTGTTTTTTCTATCTCTTTTTAAGCTTAAAAGAAGTGAAACGTCGCCCAGGTGTGAACTCTTCAATCCCAGGGTGGTGGTGCCCCCCCCCTCCACGAGGCTGCTGGGGCCCCTGAACTCAGTGGGGGGGTTTTGTGCCACAGTCAAAACAATCAAAAAAAAATCAATCCTGGGAGGCGTGGAGTCTTTTTACATGGATGTGCTTTGTATGTTGTGCCGTGGTGAACACACGTTCTCAGCTTGTTCATTTTATTTTTCAGGACCGGGCGACCCTCTCTCCCCTCAGCTTTTACACCGCCCCCTGCCCCTCCCCCACCTGTGCTTTCAGCTGTAGAGCACTGTAGCTGCAGCAGCTAAGGAGAAAGGATACTGTAGCGTGGACTCAAAAGAAATAATGTTGCACTGACAAATATATTTAAGAGGTTTATGTGTTTCTAGCATTCATTTGCAAAAAAAAGAAAAGAAACTGAAGAAAATCAAAAACTGTTTTCTTTTTCTGTTCTTTTTATATATACATGCATATATATATATAGTTTCAGATTATGTGACATAATTCTGAAATGTAAAAATACTGAGATGTTTTCATTATTGAAAAGGCAGAAGAGATTTTTTTTCCTCCCAGCAGTAATGTCCCTCCCCCGTACATTTACATGGCATATTAACCCTTCGTTTTGTACTGTCATTCAGAATTCTGTGCAGATTTTCTTTCTTTCTTTCTTTTTTTTTTTTTTTTTTTTTACAATAACAAGGAATTAAGATTTTTATTTTCAGTACTGCTTCTGTAATTTACTGTTGTGAAGGGCGGGAGGGGAAAGGAATAAACAGCAAAGGCCTTAAAAAATTGAAAAGGGAATTTGTGAGTTGTAATTCAGGCTTTGAAATGTTTTTTTTTTCTTTCTTTTTCTGCTCCAGTCGGACATCCAAACCACGGCCCTGCTGTGAAGGGTTAAACCAGCAGCTTCATAAGCAAGCAGCTCTTTGAAACAGCATCTTTTTTGTTGTTGATGTTTTTGCTTGAGAGTGATGTGAAAGCACTATCAAGGCAACGCAGTGATGTTAAAAGAGAACTTTTTTGTCTGGTCTCTGTCTCATTGCCACCGCTTTCCAAAGATACAATAAAAAAAAAAGCGTCTCCGCACGAAGGAGGATGAACTTTTCTTTGCTGAGGAGTTTTGCTTTTTTTCTGCATTTAATAAAAGAGAAACAACTCACCGGCTCGATTGGCCTGACACTGAGCAATGACAGGTGAAAATTAACCTCCTGATCCCAGATCAGAACTCTGCTAATGTGAGTTTCCACCTTACTGAAGTAGTTAACAGTGGTGAAATTGATGGCATAAAGTAAAGGGCGGGTGGTGACCACTAATGAGAAGCTGATGTGAGCTGGGATCAGTCACTCAGCTGGATTTTGATCCTGGTCTATCATTAGTTCAAACTGCATTTTCACTGATTTTTTTCTTCTTCTAAATTTACAGGGGTCATATCGTTTTGCCACTTATTTTGGCAGGCCAGGAAATGAGACAGAAAGTATCACCACAGTGATTTTTAAAATCTCTGGTTTCAGTGTCAGTTTCAATTTAGAGCGTGAGATAGAAGTACAGCATGTAAGCAGCTCATTGAGGAATGCTTATACACACATCTTGAAAGACATAGCAGGACCCTCATCATCGTTAGCAAGCAAATTAGAGTCCTAACATCTTTCAGCTGCTATATCCTTCACACGCTATTGACTACATGAGAGCTTAGAGCATGCAAACCCAACTTCATCGTTGTTTTATCTCTCCTCAGACTGCTGAAAACTAATAATCTTGCAAAACTATGCTCAACATTAATTAATGATTAATTAATTAGTCATTAACACACAGAGTATCATCAGTCATTTATCTGTGTGGCACGATTGACAGAGAATTGTAGCTTGATCTACACCACAATTAGAAAGTGTCTGATATGGATACTTTATTTAGCAGTACTTCTTTGGGTTTTAAAGTCTTCTTTTCCAAAGGCTTTAAAGTGCTGCTTCTTTGTGAATATGTTATCTACTAATTCTAAAGATTAGTCTTTAATTATTAATTTTGGGGATAATGAAAAATCCCTTTTGTGTTTAGCTTTTCTATTCTATACCAGTGCAGTCGCTCTTATTAAAATCTTCAGAAGTCATTATTGAATCACCTCCTTAAAAGGCTATTAGTTTATCACTTATTAAGAATCAGTCAGTGCTGTAGCTACAACATCAGTAAAAAAAAAAATCTCTTTCTCCAGGTCAAACGTAACATGGAGCCAAAAAATCAAAGCCACAGTCGCACTGTGAGGAGAATCACTCACATTGTTTTTTGTCACAACTAGAAATTTGAAAATGTTTGACTTACTAGTTTGTAAAGGCTTTTTAGCTTTGCAGGAAAGAAGTTATAGCAGCATAACCACAGCACTAGTAACGTCCCGGACAGGCTCGCATCTGAAACTTGTAGTTTTATATTTTGCCACTGGGTGGCTCTGTGGAGTAATATTGAGTTCTTTATTCTGTATCATATTCCACGTTTGTTAAATAAAAGGAACATTATTATGAAACGGTCTCTAATGTATTAATGTAGAGCACTACAGTAAATGTGTATTTGCTTCATTATTTTTCTTTTTTGTTTCCATATTGTTTAATGTCTGCAAATGATTTAGTGGACTAGGAATCATTTGCCAGTTATAATACGTGCAAACATAATACACAGTTTGTTTGTTTTTTATTGTGGGCATTGTGATATGTTATCACGGACGCAGAGTGACTGGCTGACTTCAATAAGCTGCTGTGTTACACAGTCTTTACTGGTACTGCCAAATAAAACAGAACCGTTAGTTATCTGCGCCTTTCCTGCTATAACAAGAGGAAATTGTGTCTGTCATCTCGCTATTTTTCCATGACGAAGTCGTCTGCCCTCAAAGTGCAGCTCTGAAAAAAACTTAGATTTGAAATCGTATTTGTTATGCCCCTGTCCATGCAGTAGCCAAATCCCACCACAGGGGGGCTCCAGAATCCACAGAAGTTCTATGGCATTTATCCAGGATACCTCAGCTATTACGGCCCATCGCTTTTATACCATTGGCTGTAAAAAACAAAAACAAAAAAAAGGCTACAAAAACTCACCATCCACTTCATTAGGAACAGGTTTTTTGTTCCATATTGATATGATAGCATCACAGAGATGCTGCAGATCTGTTCGTTGTACATCCATGATCTGAAATTCTCATTCCTCCATATCCCAAAGATGCTCTCTTGGACTGAGATCTGGTGGTGGTGGAGGCCACCTGAGTACAGCGAGCTCATTGTTATATTCAAGAAACCAATTTGAGATAATTTGAGCTTTGTGACCTGGCACGTTGTCATTAGTAGATTATACACTGTTGCCAAAAGGGATGGATATAATCAGCAAGAGTAGCTACTCAGGTAGGATGTGGCATTTTAAATGATGCTCAGTACTAAGGGGCCCAAGATGTGCCAAGGAACCACAACATTACACCACAAGCAACAACTTGAATTGTTCATACAAGGCAGGATGGAGCCGTGCTTTTATGTTCTTAAAGCTAAGGTCTGATCTTATCATGTGAATTTTGCTGGAATGTATGCACAGTTTTATTTATATAGCACCTTTTAAGATAAATATCACAAAAAATTGTCTAAAAAAGTTACCCAAAAGCAACTTTACTTAAAAAGATGGCTCTTTAGTTGTTTTTTATAAGAAACTGCACCAAATCCGTAGATCTAAGGCTCAGTGGGGGAGAGTCTAGGGGTCACTGTGGGAAAATCTGTGTCTCCTTTAGTTTTCTTGTATAACACAAGGTCTCTGATATCCTGATCGCAGGATATCAGAGACCTGCTGGAGACAAATGGCTGTAAAGGTTCAGTGATGTACATCAGTGTTTACCCACAGAGAGCTCTGAAAGTCACAACCAGAATCTTGAAGTGGACTCTGAAGTTGACGAGGAGCCAGTGCATCTGAATTAGAAAGTGACCTGACAGTACTCACAGGTGCATTCTGAACAACTTGAATACATTCTGAGGAGGTTTTGTTGAGACAAGTGAACAAGCAATTGCAATATTCCAGAAAGGATGAGATAAAAGTATTTGCCATAATTTCTAATTCACAGCGTAAGAATCACAGCGTGAGATTTCATGTGATCATGATCATCCAAAGTTAAAGCACAAAACTGTCAGGGGCACAAACAAGGACTTCTGTTTTTTCTATATTAATCTGAAAAAAAAATGTCAGCCACCCATGCAGGACCTGAATCTGAATCTGGTATTTAGAAAATCAGCAGCACAAGAGAATACAAAAATAGGGGTTGACTTTGCCTCCACACCTAAACAGAAAAACAAGAACAGTCGGTGAGATTTGGCAAGTGGGGGAACACTAAGATCTGTTGTAGTTCCCAGCTCAGGGAAAATAATAACAGCTCACAATCATTTCTATTGGCACCATAGGCAAGAAAAGCAACTGACAATCTGTATAGCTTATATCTTTATATGTATATATTTACAAAAATTGCTATATTAAAGTTTTGTTTTTTTGCTTCTATGGTTTATTGTTTATTTCATAGCATGGTGTCTATTATTCAGTGGAAAGACAGTGGATCACTGCTGGAATATCCACTCATGTCTCTTTTTGCAGGATGTCTCATGGAGCTGCCTGTAGGATTGTCTAGATTTGCATTCAAATGCCCATCCAAAACAAATGCCTCTTTGGGGAATGTTTGCTCCCTTTCAGCAATGTCTTCATTCTTACTTAAGTGTGATTTGGGATGTATATCAGTAAAATCACAACTTAATTGGAACCTGCAGCAATTTCTGTTTCTCTGGAATGATATGAGCCATGTCGTTTATATGAGCCATATCACAAGTCATATCAGCGTTTATCCTTGTAATAATACAAAAAACATACTTTGAGTTTTAAAACTACTGCTGAATACCTGAAAAAAGTAGAAAGAAATAGCTGTAGTTTCTAGAACAGATCTTTCTGTGAGAAATAGAGAGCTGCATTCTCTTGTAAACACTCCCAGGAGGCTAAACAGGATTTGAGGGTCTTCCGGCCCACTGTTTATTTTTTCTCACTTTCTTTCCCCCACTGTGTCCACTAGTGCTCAGGCACAAAATAACAAATCAGAAAGTTTAAAGTAAATAAATAGCTGAGTGAGTTTACTTATTTATTTTTTTACTAGAACTCATACAAAAAAGTAATGGTAGTGGCTCATTTTGTATTTGTGGCATCTAATACCTCTAAAAGAATTTTCATAAAAAATAAATACATTTCAGCTTTGTGGTTGTTAAAAAAAAGTATTACACATTTTTAAAGAGTTCACTCGAATTTCAGGTTTTCAGTAATATAGATACTTTACAGCAAACCCTTGATTTTATTCTTTTTCATTTTTTGTTTTCTATTGGTTTTATATAACTTTGTATTATATAACTAAATTGGATTAACAACAAAAACATTTTAAATAAATATTTAAAATATGAGTAGAAGAAATTACGACTGGATTTTAAAAAAATGTTTTGTAGTAAATTACACAGTAAAAGATAATTAATCAGATGTATTTAAACTTTATAGCCTACTCTTTTTTTTAGCTTCAGTGTGAAACTGTTAGTGGACAGTGAGGTACAAGTACAGAGCCAACTGTCCTTATAGTGATGAGGATGATGCTGATGGTGATTAAAGATGTGGACTTAATTGGAGTTACGGACTGAGTTAGTATTATACCGACACACTGTGTATGTGTGAGCGTGAGTGGGGCTGTCTTCTAGCGTTGACGTAGGCAACATAAGGGTCAAGTGAGCAAAATTAAGACGGTTAAACGAATGCGCGCGCCTTCAAAACAAAAAATATCAAAGCTTGTTTGTTTGTTTTTTGAATACGTAAAAAGACTTTGATGACGCATTGGGAAAACTTTTTAATTAGAGGAAGTGAAACTTTAATTGGAATGGTTAACAGGACATCTGTATCTTAGAAAGTACTAAGATACAGTACTAAGAAGGTCTAGATTTTACCCCAGATATTACAAAAATTTTAACCCCATATAAACAAAAAAAGAAAGAAAAGAAATTAAAGACTTCTACCACCGTCTTTGTTTTTTGGAATTCCCCATTAATCTCCATTTACCAGAGAATTCTTACTCTTCTATAAAGCTTTCGTCCTTCTCGAAAGGGGCTATAAAAATCTTTAACTTAAAAGTTATTGAAATTTTTTCCTATTTTTGTTATATATACAATTATAAAATATAAAGATAATAAACAAAAAAATAAAAAGATTTGAATTTGATTTTATGTTGAAGGAGCTGTAACCGGAAACGCTCGGTGTGCCATTGTCCGCGACGCTGCTGCAATTTTTATTTATTTTTTTTAGGAACAGCGGCGGAGGACTGAGGATTTCACTCTTCGCTCGTCCCCTTCATTTAGTCCGCGGTAAAGAGGTCCGCCCAGGCAGTGTGCGGATACTGTCTCCCTCTCCAATTACCGAATATTTGGTTTTAAACATATATACTGCCGACATATTTCTCTGCAGAGAGGAATGAGCAGCAGGATAAATCTCCAGTGACTTTTCGGAGGAGAGAGTGGTCCCCGGTGCCAGCAGGGCAGATAGTTGCTGTCTGCCTGTGCCGCTGCTGCGGGCAGAGGACTACAAACGCTAGCTTATTTCTGCTTATGTCTCCTGTATGAAATAACAGCGCCAAGGTAAACTTCATTCGTTCATTTATTTCCTCTTTTTTCTTTATTTTTATAAACGTAACCAGTTTATACTGTCACTGTTACATTTTAATGGCAGGTTTATAAAGTTTGTAACATTTTATTATTTTTCTCATCGACCACGTTTTTTTTCACTGATACTTGAACCCGTTGCAATAATCTAATCACGGGCATTGTGTTGTGGTTTAATTTGACATGAAAGACATGCAGATTTAAAATGTAAAGATTCTGGCTGTTTATGGGGCATAGTTGTGGTTACTGGCCATGTGTCAGTGTGTTACATTGTCATTAATAGTCAAACTGAAGTGTACTAATGTGTTCGGTGTGCCGGTGTTGTGCCAGAAATCTGATCGTCTTCCAAAATGTGATTTCCGGTATTTGCAAAAAAGTGATTAAATAATATTAAAATTAGATAGATGAGTTGTTGGCCTATAATATGCAAAACATGTGCCAAATGTATAATAATAGATGATATCATAATAAATGATATCATCTTCAGACACAAACAACATTCCTGTCACAAGGTAGAACATGCAATCAGTTTTTGGCAAAGTGACTAAAATGTATTCTTTATTTATCTAGTTAAAAAGTATCGTTGGCATTAAAAATGGCTTTTTAAAGAGAATTTGCAACAAATAAAACATAATAGTTCTACAAAGATATTTTAAGTGGCCACAAAGGTCTGAATTAGTTATAATGTAGGTACAATGTCACATAAAGTCATAACTTCCAAAACATTAATTTATTTATTTTATATAGAACCACTTTGTAAATACTGTTGACCTCAGTCTATTTACTAATATACGCAAAAAAACAAACAAACTGCTAAAAACCTAAAAACAGAGCTATAAGACTTTATAAGTGTTTACTGTCTGCTGCTTGTTGTTGCCCATGCAGTGCGTGATTGATAGGCTGAACAACTTCCATTTATTGAGTAACCCCAACCCCCCAGTCATTTAAAGGAGAGCTGGAGAGTGAAGGCCTTGTAAATAATATAGCCCACTGCACTGAAACCACCACTAGGTAAAGATCCTAGAAGTTTAATCAGGAAAATGGAGGCAGGAAGAGAGACAAGGATGGAGGGAGTTTGGAGGGGGGAGGGGGTAGAAGGCAATATGAAGGAGGGTGATGGGGCTGGAGGAAGGACAGTAAGGACATGGGGGAGGAATGCTAACTGAGGAGGAGGGTAAATGTAGGACAATGAGGGGAGTTGTAGCCAGTAGCCACCAGCTGAATAGATGTGACCTCAGGTTCCCTGGGGAGCAGCTGCTGGGGGGTGGGGGGCTCCCAGCTGATTTATAATGCCACTTAGACTCAGAGCCACACCCAGGCGTTTCTTCTGGATGTGTGATGTTTCCCATGAACGTGAGTGTGTTTGTTTCTTTGTTGGGGAGTGGCACACACGTTATGTGCGAACTTGATACACTGAGATAGATGCGATCAATGTGTGTGTTTGTGTTGCTCTGTGAGACATAAGTGATGAATGTGTACAATTGCCCCCTGCGAGACATGCTTTGTGCCGTAGGGGAACATTTCAAGCGGAAAGATGTAACGTGGCACAAAGTTGGCCTTTTAAAGCCATTCACCTCAATTGCCTGCACACGTGCCCATCCTACCTTGAGTGTGAAAGCGGGTCAACAACCTGATGAGCTCTGAAACAGCGAGACATTCACATGCGATCAGCCAGCACTAACCTCAGCAGTCTTTTCTATAACAAGTGCTCTCCAACCTTATGAGATTTAAAAATCCTATAAGAGCAACAATTTCTAAACAATATAATCACTTTGATTTGTTGCCTTTACTGGGTGCCATTCTCTTAGCGCTCAGTTTTTTGGCACAAATACATTTGTTCACTCATATTTTCACCACATTGAACGCCAGTGCACCTCTAGCCCCTTTTCTTCCCTGTTCTTTTTTTAGATGGGGTGCCTCCTCTTTCTAAAATCAGCCCCGGAAACACCAGGGAGGTATGAAGCGGTTAACGCTGACCTCGGCTCTACAAGGTCTGCTGAGAAAATGAAGAATTTGTTCTGCTGGGAGTAAATGACAGCAGACATTTGCAGGGCTGTAAACTCTGTCATTCTTTGTTTATTATTGTGACAGCGTGAGTTTTTAGCTGGAAGGCTCCGTGAGTTTGTGTAACTCACAAATAGAGGCAGTTTGTGTTTAGCAGGACAGAAAAATTACATGCGCTGTTTGCGCTGGGTTTCTTTGTCAGATAAGCAAATATAGGGAAATGACAGGAAATGAGAGATGAGACAGCTATGGCGTGCAGTAAACATCCCCAACTGCACTCAAACTTGCAATTTTACAGCATTCCAAGTTTATTCCTTGTAATTTTAAAGAACATACTACGTCTTAGATTGCTGACATCTCACAGAGCACCACGTTGGTACTTTAACTAATAATTGTTATTGACGGATCTGCAGGCATTTAACATGAGACTCTAAAGGTGTCATTTTAAATGTTAAAGCTCATGACAGTACAATTAGAACTGAACTGAACACCATTGCACGCTAGGAAAGTGTCTTCTCTATAAAAAAAAACAAACATGGCACCACAGCTTTGGTTTGCAAATTTGAAGAAACAATAAGGCTTCTGGGACAGTGTCCTTTGAATAGATGAGACCAAAGCAGAGGTGTATGGCTGTAATGCAGAGCACCATGTGGCGAGAGCCAGTTTATCAGCACAAACACCTCATACCAACTATCAAGCATGGCCGTAAAGGAATGATGATTTGGGCTTGTTTTGCAGCTACAGCACTTGGGCACCTTGGAGTCATTGAGCTGACCATGAACGCCTATTTATAACATTTATAAGCTTATTGCATTTTATAACTTTGGGGCCATCTGCCCAAAAGCCAAAATTGAAATAAAACTGGGTCCTGAAACACGACAGTGCTTCCAAGAGTCTACAATAAAGTGACTGAGTGTTGCAGTGGCCCAGTCGAAGTCCAGACGTCAATCCAACTGAAATGCTGCAATGGGACCTAAAGAGAGCTGTGCATGAACAAATACCCGTAAACCTCAATAAACTGTAGCAACGTAGGAAAGAAGAGAGCACCACAGCGATGCCAGAGACTGGCAGAAAACAATTCTTTCAACTTACTGCTGCTGAAGGTACAAGCTATTGAATTGTGGGCTGTACTTCATTTTTATACAAGCCCTCTAAATTTTGGCTTAAAAATGTGTTAAATAAATAATGGCACAGTGTAATATGTGAAGTCTTTGTATTTACCTAATTTTAAGACACACTGGAAGGGTTGCACCAGAAGTGTTATTGCTGTGCCAGATATGCAGAGCCACCCACTGTGATGATCCATTGTGAATAAGGAAGCAGCCGAAAGAAATGTTTAACATAAAACCTTAAAATTAAAAGAGAGTCTACTTTTTTCTACCACAACAGTAGGAGATATTTAGGGGGTGCATTCTATTACAATATAATACAGTGGGTAACATCTGTTAAATGTATTGTATACAGAGGTTTTTGCAGGCTCTTAGCTACAGTTATTAAATAGTTAAACTGCTGACATCACAATCTGTCTTCATGCTCAAGTCCTCTTTTGAGCAATAATCTCTCCCCATGTGTCTGTCTAAATCACATGTATGCATGAACACATAAAACAGGAACAATTTGAGCTGTGAAGTGTTTACTGCTCCAGTCTCTCCTGGAAGCAGAAGGGGAGGTCCTTCACTTTTAGTGTAAAGTATGAAGCTCTAATGAAAGACATCTGAGTGTCTTTAATGAGCTGTGGTTTCGAGCAGGCTCTCCATAGAAAAACAGTTGAGGTGTCCATGGGTGGCCTCATGCAGTGAAACCAAATGTCAAAGTTTCTTTATTACATGTGTCCGTCCACATATCTGTAAAAAAAACATGTAATGTCAGATTGCTGGTACTGTAGTTTCTTCCCTTTGAGTGTGTTCTCTTTGATTACCACCATGTAGTCTACATTCATAGCCTTGATTAAAATACCTAAACAGCGGCTGAATGTCCAGATGAACAGGATCAACAAAACTTTACTGTTTTTCAATCTGTCTGAGAGAATGACATCATCTGTGATTGAGTTACTACTGGACAACTGCCTCACTCTAGTATTGCAAGTAAGTCACTGACAATCAACTAGCTTCACACCTCCAGAACTAACATGCTGTTGTGTGAGTCCTTGATATCACCCAGCTGCTTCCCCAGAGAGGATCTCATGGTTATAGCCAGACATACTCAAGCACCACCTTCTTTGACTGCAGCTGGCAATGTTGGTCCTTTTTCTGTAACAAAGAGAATGTCAAT
Organism: Haplochromis burtoni; assembly: GCF_018398535.1. NCBI lineage: Eukaryota > Metazoa > Chordata > Actinopteri > Cichliformes > Cichlidae > Haplochromis > Haplochromis burtoni. Next base: position 2,146,024 of record NW_024582391.1, read on the forward strand.
CTCTTGGAATTGCTGCAATTGTCACATCTAGTGCATAGACCTGGAGAGTTGACCTATTTCTAGTCAGCAGTTGCCCAGATTACTGACTCTACTGGAGAAATAATGTTTATTCCTGTCTCCATCCCAACAGACAATTCATTAATCATTTCACAGCTGCAAATATTTATGGGAGACTGCAGGCTGCTGTCAGCCCAGGTTCTGCTCTGATTTTTGTAGAATTAAAAAATGCTTCAGCTGTCAGTTAATTTCCAGTCGCTCCCTTTGGCTCCAGTGCTGCTGTTGTTTAAAGCAGTTTCCAAGTTTGTTTAGCTTCTTGCACAGTTCCGATTACAGTGATGGACTGGTTTAGGTTTAGATCAGACACGCTTCATTCAGAAAGTCAATAAGCTGCTGTTCTGGCAGATCACAACCATTTCACCTCTTTGTAGTAAAGTAGCCTTTTCCTGGCTCTCGCTTGTCATTAACTTTCTTTGTTCTCCTATTTCCCACTGAACATCCATATATGTCATGCCTGGCTGGTTTCCAGGCATATTGATGCAGGCTTCTTGTACGTTCTTTAGCTTCCTGTGTTTTAGAGCAGGAAGGACAGAGTCAGCAAAGACAGGGAGTTTGGAAGGGCTTATTGTACAGCTGCTCCCAGTTCCACAGACTGAGCCCAAGGCTCACACTGTCACAGCAAGATAACCCCACAAGATTTCCACAGCCATCCTACAGTTTAGACTGGTGGTTGGTAGTGGTAAAAACTGGACCCTCTTGCCTTGTCTCACTCTGCTTTTATAGGATTGCTGTAAATGGTAAAACAGATGGCTCCTTAAAACTAAACAAAGCTTGTCTTCTGTCAAACAAATCTGCCTTACTTCAACAGCAATTCTTTTTTCAAGAATGCTACAGAATAAAGTGTGTCGTTACTTCTACAGAAACAAGTATTAAATTGGTTATATGTTTGTAGGCTCGAGGGAGATTTATGATTAACTTTGTGTCAAACCAAAGAGAGATTGGAGAGGCCAGGCAGGGAGGACGAGTCCAAAATAACGTTAGCATTGCACAGCTATTTTCAACACAGGGATAGAGCCCTGAAAAGCGATATGGTCTTGGCCCTCCACCAAAGGCTGTGGCTGGGTTTCGATTGTTTCTACTTAGCTACCATGCGAGGACGTGATGTGATGAGATACAAACCCAGTTTGATGTGCACTTTTCTTTTTAAGAAAAAAAGAAACCAGTCCTATGAAAGTGTTATAGATTATCTGAGTGGAAAAGTCCCTCAAATGCAGTATCCCTTCTCAGAAGTATATCTTTAGCCTCTGTCACACACAAGGAGAATGTTGGCAGGGCTCAAGAGAGCATGCGTGGCTAAGTGTTTTGTGTGAAAAGCTGCAGCAGAATTTTTAAGGCCAGCAACAGGCTCTCTGTCGAACTGCTGATAAAACTGTTTTTTAGGCTGTAGCTATTATCCTTATTACTCTATTAAACTATCACACTGTGCATAATTACAGGTCTCTCAGGGAAATATTCTGGAAAACTTTGACATTGCCTGAAACACTTTTTAACAGGATTCCTGATTAAGAAAACAACTAGACGGCTTCTACCGGTATTATGTAAATGAGCTATCACCTTTAATAGCTAAAATGTGAGCAGCTGTTGTTATATAATGGCACATCACTGCTTTAAGCGTCAGGAGTGACAGCACACTTTTTTTTAAAGGTGCTAGGGTTGTAATGGCAAAAACAAATTCAAGGTTGGGTTTGCAGTGAAGCAGAAAGTGCATAAATACACATTTTTTCTTATTTACTCACTAAAGAAGATGCCCAAAATGCCACTGCCTGTAACTGTTAAGGTTTATGAAATCATGTGCTCTCTATCTTATACAAATCACATTAGTGCATTTCACTAGCATTTAAAGCTAGCTAATTTGAATGGAATTCAGTGGCTGTTGCTGATATATGGACTGCTTTTAGCTACAGAAAATAACTCTTTCAACGGCTTTGAATTAATAAGTAAAGGAACCTGACTTATACTTATAAGTCCGATACCAGCACTAATATCTGGTGATTTAAAAATCAGATATATCAGCTGATACTGTCTCACTTAGTGAGTATGATAATAAAGTTTAATATTGTTTTTAGGCACAATAGGTGGATTACTCATGTACTCTCTTCAGGCTCTGCCTGGCTCTGCTTGGATCAGATGCTGCTTGTCATTGTGTTTCAAATGTGCTCCCAACAGGGAAGCTGCAGAGACAAACTGCATCAATAACATGGTTGCAGGGTGTTTTTCTTCTCTGAATTTGAATCTCTTAATTTATAAATGTAGATAAGAAATTATTGTCAAATAGCTAATACCGGCCGTTATAGGTCAGGATCTTAGCAAATCTGCGCATCACTATTATGCCGCTACAGTTTTTATGTTACAGTTACTGGATAATTGTTGCTTCTGTCAGTTTCCTAGTTGAATATTCAGTATGCATTTTATATTACATATTTTACCCATAATCAATGAAAAACTTGTTAGCCGCTCTTAGAACCCCTGGATCGTTTTCTCGCAATGGGAAAATAGAAATGGAAGCTGAATATTGACTGTATGTTTTTCAGACTAAAAAAGGGAAAGAAAACTCACTGCTCATCCCGTCTCATGCCTTTCAGCCTCACTCTTCGGGCCAGTTATTTTTAGTGTTTTTTCCATTTCTGGAAGCTGTTTCTCTTGAGGAATCGCACAGAACTAACATGCTGATGTAACGTGGAAACTATGACATTTCTCAGCCGCTGTCACCTGGAGTGTTTTACTCTTTTCTTCTGTGCAAAAATTCACATCGACTACTAAATTGGATTGTCTGCACTTATCAGTCCCCTTGAAACAAAGAAGCACCAAAAGATATTGTATTTTGTCTCATTAGTATTATTTAGCGCACAGAGGCCCTTTTAAGCCAAAAATTGGATGGTGAGTGGGAGCACTTTAAGTATCAGATCCTCGTGGTCTCAGAGGGCAGCCTGATTCATTACTTTTGTCTGCTGTGAGAGGGTCCTCCGGATGATGGTGGGGGTGGATAGAGACACAGGCAGACACTGTTTGGTATTCTCCTTCAGTTCTGTCCGGCGGCTTGTACGTCTCAGAGCTCAGACATGTTCCCCACTCCGCTGTGTTTGAAGGGTATGTGGAGTCAAAGGGGCCACCGGCTTGGCTCCACTCACAGCGGAGGGAGTGAACTGAGCGATTGTGCCGGGGATATGAGGGAGGAGGGAGGCAGCGCAAGGGAGTGCGTTAGGGAAATGAGGGAGAGAAAATGGGAGGGATGGGAGTATAGGATGCCAAAGATATGCCACAGGCAACTCTGGAAACTGAACACATGTTGGAATGCTGGAATTAAATATCAACTAAAAACTCCAAGCTATCAGTGTCTATGAAATGTATCAGCCTTAAGCTGTGAAGACCTGTTAAAAGTTACGTAATTGTCATTACCAATTAAAGTTAATGACAGTAAAAGTACAGTAAAAGTGCAAATGGAGGAGAGAGGATTAGGAGATACATGAGCAGAAGCAAAGTCTGTGGGATCCTTTCCTTTGGACTTGAGGCTACCCTTTTTCCTTTGAGCTGTGGACCGCCCTTTCCTGTTTTTCCTTCTTTTCCATTCCCTCTTTTCACAGACTTAGAAGAACAGCCTTTCTGAGGGAACCAAGCACCCAGCCTTTAGCCACAAAGAGAGCTGTGACTCTGAGCAGCAACCAGTTCTTTGCAGCTCCACTGTATGGTTTACCGTGTCTCCCTGTTTCTCTCCCTTGACTCCAGTGGTCATTATTCATGGCAGTGCTTGCTGAAGTAAGTAGTCCTAAGTACTTGCAAATGCAGCTCAGCTTGAAGGGAAGTAAACCCAGTCTTTTAAAGTAGCTCAATTAATTTCTGCACCACAGATTTTCACGCAGGGATTCACCCCCCACTCACCTCAAGCTAATATCTGTTAACGTGATGTAAAAAAGTCATAAACAATATGTGCAGATGAGAAAAGTCGTGGAAAAATGGAAAAAGTGGGTTTGTAATCGGGTTTAATCAGGAAAATTGAGGCAGGAAGAGAGACAAGGATGGAGGGAGTTTGTTTATGCATCGTGGGTGTCACAACAGCTCACATTTCCCCAAAGTGCAGTAACAGTGTTATGGGTTACTATCCTGGTCAGGCAATGTTCAGGCTCTCTGGAATGCCTCAGCCCGTTTTAGTCACGCACCACAGCGTCTGCCATACATCACTTTCTCTTGCCAACTGATAGAGCCTTCAGAAGCCTACGAAATGCTGGGCTGCCACTAGTCACAGTTCAGGTGTGTGTGAAGAGTTAAATTTCCATGTATTTATGCAGACGTCTGAGTGGGGGAGAGACAGGGAGTTAAAGTAACTGCTCTTTCTGCTGTAGTCAGGGAATTTATCTATATTACCCTTTCCATCTACTCACACATTAAAGCACACACATGTCATTACATTTGTTACGTAATAACACATTACCAAGTTTGATTCATATATTTTTCATAGTAAAAATTACCAGGTTGTTTGTGAAAGCATACTTCTAGGTGCACGGTCTTTTCGAACCTCATGAATTTTGCAAAGTTAGCGCAAAGAGAATTATAGATGATAACGTGTTCTTAGCATTAGTTTGCATGTTCATAAAATCCTGGTTCCAGCATCCTGGTGCCTGGAACCAGTTCTCCCACACACCAGTGCAGGATAACGACAGTGTGTTAAAAGCCTGGTTTCCTAAGAACTTATAAATAATAATATGTGCTGCCGTTTATTTGCACAGCTTCTGTCCTTGTGGGTATGCTTTTTACATTTCACCATATCAAAACATGTCTGAGTGAATAGTAATAGTAATTCTCAAGCAATTTTATTAATTACAAAAATATGATTTGGTTTCTTCTTACAGCCTAACTGTGTTTCTCATCCTGTAGCAGCACCTGACAGATATAAGATTTTTAAGACCAATATCAATATGTTGTGATTTAAAAATCTGATATTCAGATATCCTAGTAAGTAGGGGGGGGATGAATTTAAAATAAAAAAGAATGCTTGGACACTACTAGCATAATGGACAAGTTTTTTGACGGGGCTCCAAGACAAATGCAAAGCAGAGGTTGAAACAGTATCCCATGGTTGTCTATGTTTTTAAACCCATTTTGCACGGAGAGAGATTTTTTGAAAAGAGGTAGTGGTTTTACACATACACCCATATGGGTGTGTGTAAAACTACAATCTCTTTCAAAAAACAGAAAAAACAACCATTATTTTACGCTTGGAGGATGTGTTTTTGCAGGGGGAGTGGGGGGGGGCATTTTCTTGTAAAACAAAGGGGGGGCCTAACAAAAAAAGTTTGGGAACCACCGCGCTAACATTATACCAGCTAATGTTAGCTGTGACCTAGAAATCACATTTTCCCTTTCATAAACAATTTCAGTTTGTTTGAGTTTTGTCCGAAAGTGTCTGAAACCAACAATATAATTTCTACTTCAAAGACAGTTTCAGTAACACTGGCTTACTGACAGGAAAAGTTCATGATATCCTCAAGAATGCACCTCAGTATCGCAGAGCCATTGCAGGGGGGGCGCGGTATGAAAAGGGGAAAAAAAACGCTTGGACACTGCTAAGCCAAAGACTAGAAGCATATCTTGGTGAAGCATATCTTCTCTTTGGTTTCACCTACACAAGTGCCAAGGTAGGTCTCCCCTGCATAATTGGGTCTCCCTTTATCGGAGCATGCGCTGGGCTGTTCAAATCACGGACAAACAGTATCCCACATTCTTGATTTTTAGTTCACAAACACTTGTTGTAATGACTAACTACTCCTGACATTTTGGAGATGTTAGCTCTTTATACAGTAAAGTTACGGTGGGATACAAATAATATCAGGCTGATCCGGCCACGATTTGTTCCCCCTGTCTAAGGCTACGTTCACACTGCAGGCAAAAGCGCATCAAATCCGATTTTTTTGACCCTATGCGACCCATATCTGATCATGGTGTGACAGTGTGAACAGCACAAATCCGATATTTTTTAAATCCGATCTGGGTCACTTTCGTATGTGGTCCTGAATCCGATACATATCCAATGTTTTAGAAAGCGACTGCTGTTTGAACGGTCATGTCGCATTAAATCCGTCTTTTACGTCACTGACACAAGACAGACGCCAATTATCAGCGCCGGAGAAGACATCGCGAACGCTTCCTGGCCATCCGTGTAGATGTTAGTGAAACTGTTGGGAAGACAACGTTGGAGAAACGTGAACATTTTATTTGTACTGTATAATCTGCAGATTCTGACAGAAATCTGCAACTATCCTTTGAAGCACCGCTCCTCTAAAACAGCAATAAGGATAATTATTAGGTTATCTACATTATTATGTAAATAACAAAATAACTTAAAGCAAAAATTGGGAAACGTGAAGTCCGAAGTCTTTATATTAAGGGCCATCAGTCAAACAATATTGTTTGCTCTGGGTCTAAACAGAGCGCGTTGTGTGTGACGTCTTCTTTTGCGCATGCGGGCCGCTTTGAGCGTTCACACTGAGAGCGTTTGCTGTCGCATTTTATTTGTAGTGTGAACGAGCAGACAAAAAAATCGGATTTGATCAAAAAATCGGAATTGAGCATTAAGACCTGCAGTGTGAACGTAGCCTAAATCACGGACAAACAGTATCCCACAGTTGTTTATGTTTTTAAACCCATTTTGCACAGAGAGGCATTTTTTGAAAAATGTATTGATAGCAATGTTGAATATTATTACACAGGAAAAAAACAACTACACGTAAAATAATCACACCGTGACGCCTCTGCCTTTCTAAATAGAAGAACAGTAGCTGCGTGTGTAAATGTAAGCCTGTAAAAACTGAAGATAGTCAGATTAACATTTTGTCTCTATCTGCTATTCTGCAATTCATCTCATGTAAACAATAATGTGGCGCACAGCGTGACGTGAAAAAAGGCACATACCTTTGACGTTGCGTGACGAACTCTGTATTCCTCGTCCACACGTAAACGCAAAAAAGGAGTTTTAAAAAATCTCAGTTTTCGGTGATTTGAAACGCCGTTTACGTGTGGACGAAACAGCTGCGTTTTCAAAAATACCTGTGTAGGTGTGGATGCAGCGTAAAAGAGTTAGTAGTTTATTTTATTACTACCTGTAATTTATTGCAGATTACTTGTATTTGCTTAATTGTTTACTAAATGTTTGAGGTGTGAAATAAACCGCAATGGAGCAAAATATGGGTGTGTGTGGTTGGAGGATGTGTTTGTGCGTGCGCGCGGGGGGGCATCTTGATCCTGACTGCTTTCAGACCCATGAAACATAAGCATTTCCCTAAAAATTGTTGTGTAGTTTTTTGTTTTCTTATATTTACTCTGCTCAACTCTGCTTGGATCAGCTGACTGCCAGCAAGAAAAGTAAAGAGTAGTTGAAGGGTGTCTCTCCCATTTCTTTACCTGTTAAATTTTCATTTATCAGCAGTTACGCATGCAGACACCGATAGATATCGGCTAATATCAGCTGATAAATTGGTCTGATTGCATTCTACGCTGAATTTTATAATTTATGAATTGCATAAACTGCATTTCTGAAATGCAAACAGACAGATTACAGTTGAGTTTAAACATTCATGCTTATATAATAAACAACTTTCCACCAAGTATGTCCTACCTTATCAGTGGTGGGTTTTTGCTTTTGAAGTAATTGTTTTTCTACCTTTTTATTTTACTAAAACATATAACAGTGTGTGAGGAAAAGCACCTGGAAATATTGACAAGTTATTTAGTTGATTTAGAAGTCTGGGAAGTCTGACGTTTCTGGATGACCTGTTCCTGAACCTTCCTTGGGCTGCTCTCAGTCTTCAGCTCTATATCCTACTGTAGTTATTTACTAAGCATTCCTCTGTACAGCTGCAAAGCTTCATGGGATTGAAGACAGCATGGTTATTTTTCTAACTTGACACCTGAAAAGAGTCTTATTGCCATTGTTTTTATTTGACTGCAAACAAGAAACATACACAGAAATATCATGTTTGTGAACCTCTTTGATTTTAAGATCAGGATTTTCACCTGAGTCACTTCTTTATCCTGTATACTGACTACACATAAACCAATCATTCGCAACATTTAAAGCTGGGTCATAGATCTGTATTCTACCATAGAAGATGCTATGGGATCTTTTTATTCTATTAAATGTCCAGCTCCAACACCAACTAGAACATGCTGCCCATGCCCAGCAGTGCCAAGCCAGCTGATCTAATCTGGGGGGCTGTAGACAGGCCGTCTGTCCCTCTGTGTCTGGATAAACGGACTCGCACACACACATTCACACAAGTGCTTAGGAATGCATCAGTCAACACAGTGAACACTGAACATCAGAGCTTCCTTTAGCACAGTGTGAGGGAATGCAGTCTTTTATTGCAGCCTCCATGAATAGCCAGCAGCAGCCAGTAGTCTAAATAAGTTAAAATCAAAGTTTTGTGACTTTACCGCTGTCTGTCTGTCAGTCTCTAATTTGGATCCTTGACATGTAGTGTGGTAGACTTCTATATTCTGAGAATATTTTAGCAATGACTCACCATCAGTTTGTGTTTTATGGTCAGATGGAGTGTTGGGTATACCTTCCACATGTTTTAGATTCAACATGATCTGATCCTTTGCTGGCTGGTGGTTGGTTGACAGTTCTGTCGAGGAGCTTTCTCAGCTGCGGCTGAGTAGGTCTGCCAGTAAGAGGTGCTGCGAATCTTAAAGAATGCCAGCACAAACTATATCTTAATATAATCATCAGTTATGCAGAATTTATAGTGACACAGAGGCATAAAAATGAAACACTGTGAAAACAGTAAAAAAAAACAAACATAAAACGTAAAATACATAAAAATAAAGCCTGTAAACTCGAACTCAGCTGTTTTTAGCTAGGCTATGAGCTCGTGCCTACTTATTTGGGCATTAGCATGTTTGTTGCTAAAATAAGTTGTTGAGCATTTTAGCAGCTTTGAGCTATCTGTGATAAAATATGTCCACACACAGCAACTAGCCAACCAAATGGCCTGCAGTCAGACAGGGATCAATGTACACGACGACAGAGGGGATGACTCTAGGGAGCTGATGCTATTTACAGTAAAAGGAATTGTGGGAGAGAAATAAATAATAGGTACAGTCCAAGCTAAGGATGAGTTGATGTAATCTTGTGTGTGTGCGTGAGTGAAAGTGGTTTGATTTAAATGAGCGGCCTGTTACCCTATGACCATCTGAGAATAGCCAAGCACGCTATAACGGGATAATTTATTACCTCCAATTATAACCAAGCTATTTGCAGGTTTAATCTGTCATCTCTTGGACACTCGTTCTCACTCTTGTGGACCTTTTTATCCGTGGATATTATTAATTCAGACACTCAGGCCACCAAGCACACCAGATCCTGTTATTGGAAATAAAGGCACAGTCAAAATGGCATTGTGCTTTTCAAAACAGCAGTCGCTCTGTTTATGTCAAGACCAGAACACCTTGATGTATATATTTTTTCCCCTTGTGTGTTTTTCAGATGGACCTGAAGGTGATCTTGATATCTCTGTTGTTAGGAGTCTTTTGCTACTGTAATCCTCAGAAAGGTAAGATTTTCCTCTTGATATTTCCGTAGCATCCTTCATGTGTCCCAATTATATCATTTTGTTGATGTCAGCTCGTATAGTAAACATGCAGTTTATTTTGATGAGTCCCACTGTGGCGAGGGAGGGTTAATGATGTTGCTGAGCAGAGCTCCACTTCAGCATCAGGGCATAGAGGATAATGGAAAAAATGGAATTATCCGTCTCTGTCTCCCATTACCATTGAGACGCGGAGTGTTGCAGAGGAACCGATTTGTAAGCGCGCAGGCGGGGGCTTAACAGGACTGCTTATTTTGCAGCGACTGCGCTATACCTCTCCTCCCTCTGACTCTGCTCTCTCTTCTCTCTTTGTTTTCCATCTAGAGGGGAACGAGTGCATCAGTGCCAATGCCAAACACTGTGGGGAATGCATCCAGGCTGGAGCCAAATGTGGCTGGTGTGAACAGGAAGTACGTGAACTGAAGTGGTCAGCTGTTTTCACTGCTGCGGAAGTGAAAACAGCTGTTAAGCCTAACATTATGTTTTATGTTAGACTTATACTCTTTGTTATCTTTGAAACATCGATAGATTCGTCAATTCCCAAAGAGAAGGGTGGCATTTTTAGCAATCTTTTATATCAATGATATACAGAGGAGCAAGAAGCCAGTATTTTACACTCATCCAATTTACAAAGACTGCTCCTACCTAGGAGCGCAGGGTAGGCTGTAGTCTGTTATACTTTTCTAGTCTCCACTCTCTCTCTCCAAAGTGATCATTTGGCTTGTTGTACATTGTAGAACATCCTTGTTTACACATAACAAAGATGCCTACATATGAACAGATTTTAACTTGTTAAACTGACAAACTGCTCCTTTAATTCTCTCTGTGCTGCTGCTCTTAGAACTTCCTCAAACAGGGTGAAGCCTTGTCAACCCGTTGTGATGAGGTAGAGTCTTTAAAAGACAGGGGTTGTAATGATTCGCAAATTCAGAATCCAACCGGCAAGAAGTGGGTCATCACAAACAAGCGTGTGACCAATCGCAAAAAGGTTACTGGGGTCGAAACCAATAAACCAAAGCCAGAGGAAATCACTCAGATCCAGCCCCAGAAACTCAGACTCAACCTTCGATCTGGTGAGAACACATTTTATACTGTTACTGGAAGTGCATCCAGGCTGGAGCAACCTCAGTTTTATTTAAACTTTAAATGTGATCTCTTTATGTAGGTCAGCCCCAGTCTTTTGACTTGAAGTTCAAACGAGCTGAAGATTATCCCATTGACCTGTACTACTTGATGGACCTGTCCTACTCAATGAAGGATGATCTGGAGAATGTCAAGAACCTGGGAACCAGTCTCATGTTGGAGATGAAAAAGATCACCAGTGATTTTCATATCGGTGGGGATTATCAATAACACCTGTTTAATTTTCTCACTATAAACTGTAATTACACAAGTAAAGAAAGACTTTTATAACTGCACAAATATACATTTGTAGCCCCCCTCAAAACTATAAAAAATAAATAGACAGTTTAGAGGTATACTCTTAAAGCAATTTTGAGGTTGGATGAAGTTCTTTTCAATTCAATTCAATTCAATTCTCATTTAAAAACAAGCAAAAAAAACAAACAACTAATCATATGCAGGATTAAAAGATAATCAGGCCGTTGTGCCTCACACCTAACCCCACAGTTACAGACATACGCATTGTCAAAGCAAACATCTAGTTTAGTTTAGTTTAAAATTTATTTTGCAGGTTTTGGTTCGTTTGTGGAGAAGACGGTCATGCCTTACATCAGCACCACTCCATCCAAGCTGCTAAACCCGTGCACAGGGGACCAGAACTGCACCAGCCCCTTCAGCTACAAGAATGTCTTGAGTCTGACCAGTGACGGCAATATGTTCAACTCTCTGGTGGGCAAGCAGCAAATCTCAGGAAACCTGGACTCTCCAGAGGGGGGCTTTGACGCCATCATGCAAGTGGCTGTTTGCGGGGTAAGCATCAAGAAAAGGAAAGTGATCCTGTGGGAAATTTTCACTCTCAAGTAATTTTCCAGTCATTATGGGGCTTGCTTGGAGGGATATAGTGCCAGTAAAAGTGTTTAGATGTAGTGTCAAAAAGGTATTTTATGAGTGCTTGGTGTTTACAAGGAGATTTGTGGATGTAGTCAAAAGTTCATGTGTCACATATTAAGCTGTTCTGGTAATTACTTAATATATTTTCTTTTTTATTTATCAGAAGGAAATTGGCTGGAGGAATGTTACGCGTCTGCTGGTGTTCTCCACTGATGCCGGTTTCCACTTTGCTGGAGATGGCAAACTGGGAGGCATTGTACTGCCTAATGATGGAAAATGTCACTTGGAGGACAATGTGTACACAATGAGCCACTATTATGTAAGTAGTTCCTTTGTGCTTTGGTTGTTTTGTACAGGTTAGCTGTGTTGATTTTGTAAATATGGCTTTTTCTCTTCCTTGGTCTTTTTAAGGATTATCCCTCAATTGCTCACCTGGTCCAGAAGCTAAGCGACAACAACATTCAGACTATCTTTGCAGTCACAGAGGAGTTTCAGCCTGTGTACCAAGTTGGTTCTTCTTCTTGTTATCCCTGTGATACTCATTCACGTCTTTCTTCATTGTCATTTTTTAAGCATGCATGTGTTTGTCCAGTGCAACAAAAACATCTGCAAAAAGCTTAGCCATCTGCTAAGTTAAGACTACCATCCCCTTGAAGTTCTCATTATTTCTTGCTAACAAGCTGTTGCTTTTTAGGCCCACCTTTCGAAGTGTGAACACCCATCAAAGCAATAGTTGAAATTTGTGTGATCAGAATCTGCAATAAAATGGTTAAAATATTATTTTGTGGGCTGTAGTGTAAGTTGAAACAACTTGTGTCTCTTTCTGAAGCCACGAGATTAATAGAGTTCTGAAGTTTTGCTCTGAACATGCCTCTTCCTCCACAGGAACTGAAAAATCTGATACCAAAGTCTGCAGTGGGTACACTGTCTGCCAACTCCAGCAATGTAATCAACCTCATCATAGACGCTTACAATGTAAGTACATTGTTGAGATTTTTTGCTGTTAGCATAATGTCATAAAACTTTGATCAAGTTATCATTTCCTCATATGAACTCTGTTAAAATCTTGTAGCGATTACTGAGCTGGAACATTCCTTTTTTGTACTTGTATTCTCATTTAACCTACAGCCATGCCTTTGTGTGTTGTACTCTGTCAAAACAAAGCTACCAGATGAAATTCCAAAGCAGGAAAAAAACCTTCATGTTGTTATGTTTTTGGTTTTTGGCAGTCTCTCTCATCTGAAGTTATTCTAGACAACAGCAAGCTCCCAGAGGGAGTGGAGATAGAATACAAATCACAGTGTAAGAACGGAGTGGTTAACGACAAGGACGATGGACGAAAGTGCTCTAATATCTCAATTGGAGATGAGGTGGGAAATACAGAATGACTTCTTGTTGTTGCAGTTCACAGTTCATATTTTCCATTTCAGTTTTCACACCATTCTTCTCTCATTTAGGCTTTCTTTCTTATTCCATTACTCAGGTCAACTTTAACATCACTGTGACATCTAAGGGCTGTCCAAATGAAGGCAAGAGTGAGACCATCAAGATAAAGCCCCTGGGATTCACAGAGGAGGTGGAGATTATCCTCAACTTCATCTGTGACTGTCAATGCCAGAATAACGATGTTGTTAAAAAAAGCGAAAAGTGCTCCTTAAATGGGACCTTTGAGTGTGGAGCGTGCAGGTAAGCCTTTAATTCAAAAGATATTTTGCTGAAAAATGCCATCGTTCACTTCTCGCCTTCGCATGTACTTGGACTTCTTTTAAAATGCATCACAACCTCCCCTTTATTGTCTCAGGTGTTTTGAAGGCCGTGTGGGTAGAAATTGCGAATGCAGCAGCAACGACATGGCTACAGACGACATGGATCAGACCTGCCGTAAAGACAACAGCACGGACATCTGCAGCAACAACGGAGAATGCGTGTGCGGCACATGCGAGTGCAAGAAGAGACCCAACCCAGAGGAAAGGTACAGCGGCCAGTTCTGCGAGTGTGACAACTTCAACTGTGATCGCTCTGAAAACAAACTGTGTGGAGGTGAGTGTGTCAATGTTACAGATTATATCTGTGGCTTCATTTAAGTGTTTAGGCCATTTACAGTATTTAATCCCAATTTTCCTTTTTTAACTTTTTTCCTTAGGGAATGGACGATGTGTGTGCAGGGAGTGTATCTGCGACCCCATGTGGAGCGGTAGAGCCTGTGACTGTTCTCTGGACAACAGCACATGTTTGGCCACCAACAAGCAGATCTGTAACGGCAGAGGAAGATGTGAGTGTGGCGTTTGCAAGTGCACAGACCCCAAGTTCCAGGGTCCCACATGTGAAACCTGCCCTACCTGTCCAGGAGTCTGCGCTGAACACAAGTAAGTCTGATGTGTAGAAATAGTTCTGGTTTTGCATATATTTCATAGATGATAAGTTGTGTAAAATGTAAATAAAACCAGCATGCAATGATTTACAAATCTCACAAACCCATATTTTATTTACTATAGAAAAGCAAAATATGTCTGATGTTTAAAAAAATATACTTATAAATCACAAGGCATCACAAGGTAATTAAAGGCTCAATTGGGAGTGCTGACAAGATACTGTAGTGATTGGTGCAGATATCTACAGCTTTACTACGGCTGTGAGTGCATACTCACTGAAATTATTGCAAACCTCTACTGTGTGCATGCATTAAAATAATAGGTGATTGGCATGTGTGTTCCTGTTCAGCTGCTGAACACTTCTCTTTAAGTGTCACGTTTGCTCTCATAATGTCTCTGTACTATGCAAGTACATGTACGTAAATCAGCTTTGAGTAAAATCTGACTGCATATCCACTGCAAATAAGAACTTAGTAATAGCTGATCTGTCATATATTCATTGCTAATAATAACGTGTCAACATATAACAAAAAAAATAACAAAAAAAAAAAAGAAAATTATCAAAAATCTAAATAAAATAAAGAAATAAGGCTACGTTAACTGACTCCATGACAACAAGGAGGTAGATGGGCTGCTGCAGTTGTTTCTTTTTTGTTGTCACATGGCAAATCTAACTGAGTGTTTACTAACAACACTCCTTGTCCTTTCCAGACTGTGTGTCCAGTGCCGGGCGTTTGGCACCGGTGAGAAGATGAAAACATGCAAAGAGGAGTGCAGCTACTTTAACCTGATTACAGTGAAGGACAGGAACAAGCTGCCGCAGCCCAATGACTACCCTTACCCCGTGATGCACTGCAAGGAGAGGGATGCCAATGACTGCTGGTTCTACTATACCTACGCTGTCAACGACACGGAAAGGGAAGTCCATGTGGTCGACAAGCTGGGTAAGGAGAGGGCTGGGCTCACTGGGAACAGGGTGTGGAAGGTTTCTGTTACAGAAAAAGCTAATTACAGGGGCCATGGTGGTTGGCTTACAAAAATAGAGCTTTTGTTTACTCACATATAGCAGTGTGATGGTATGTTACTCCCATGGTGTTATTGCTGCACTGCGATTTCAAGCTGCCTGCTGAACCCTGCTCTTTTTCAGACTGCCCCTCCGGTCCTGACATCATCCCCATTGTGGCCGGCGTGGTCGCAGGCATTGTCCTCATTGGCTTAGCCCTGCTGCTGATCTGGAAGCTGCTGATGATCATCCACGACAGAAGAGAGTTCGCCAAGTTTGAAAAGGAGAAGATGAACGCCAAATGGGACACGGTGAGTGCCTGGAACAGGAAGTGGCTCTGTGAAAGACGAGCAGGATAAATGTTTTTGATTGTTTTAGTTTTGGTTTTTTTGGATGAGGTTAGTACGTTAAATGTGGAAAACAGGTGTCGGTTGGCCGCTCAGCAACAGCAGCCGCTGTCAGAGAATTAAGTTGCGAAGATCATTGTTGTTTTTTAGCAACGGACGAGATTTGCAGACTTTTCGAAATCATTATGAAGTATCTTGTTCTCACTCTCCACCGTCCCACAGCTGCACACAGACTGTATTTGTTGCTTTTGAGCGGAGCTCAAAATAAAGAGGGAAAAATGTTGAAGACTGTGTGGACTTTTTTGGGAATGCTATGCACTCTGAGCATAGCTGGACTTTTTCTGGGGAGTAGCCACAACTCCTCCCCTCCCTGCTTCTTCCACATCATCTGCCAATATCTATATAACAAAAATCTGGATTTCAGCATAATTCCATGTGCAGTAATATTCCCCCATCTAGTGGCAGGAGTTTGTCAAACCTGCAGTGAATAATGGGGTTGATGGTGCAGATGTCTCTAATCAGCAGCAGTAAAGCTGCTTTGCATTTTGGGGTCTTTCTTATTCCCACAGGCAGCATGGCCTAAAGCTCCACATCCCTGTAATTTTGAAAAATAAGAGTGCATGTAACCCTGCTCCCTGACAAGATAAAAGGAAGACGTCTGTGTCAAATATCATACCCAGATGCTTTGTTTGATTTGTTTTTATCTTCATCCTATAATTTTTAGGTATCTATCATCAGTTATGATCTATATATATATATATACATGTATTGTGTATATTGACATGATACAGTTGTACATTCAGTACAGGTCTTTAGGTGCAATTGACAACGAAAATAAACATCACGGGTGCCCTTCATGTTTTTTTGTAAATGTTTTAATCTGATGGCAAGTTCTTTTTATCCTTTTATTTGAGAGGTGGGAAACTGCCAGACAGGGAGGGGAGGATTAAATGCTTGAGCACCTTCAGCACCTTCCGGTTAACCAAAAGCAAAAAGACAAGAAAGACTGCAAGTGAATCATAGATGAGCTATGTTAGGAAAAATGCTTCGGTGGCTCATTGCTTAATAAGAGCTTCCAGCTAAATTCCTTCTATTTCACATGCTGTCTTTTCTTCTGTCACCGCACCTGATTCCTGCTTTTTCATTTTATCTCGCCTTTTGTATTTTTTTCTCTCCTGTGCTGTCACTCTTTGTTTCCTCATTCATCTCTGCCCTGTGCTCATCTGCACCCATAGCAAGAGAACCCCATATACAAGAGTCCCATCAATCAGTTCCAGAACCCAAACTATGGACGTAAAGCTGCTGTTCTTTAAGTTTGTATTTCTTTTACTTTCCACTTGGTTTTCCCTGCACGGGCTGTTTATGTGTGTGCTGTGATCTCTCTCTCTCTCACCTGTCTTTTTAAAGACCTACAGACTCTGCAGCTACATTAAGAGTAGATTAATGAAGACTGCATGAACAGGCTGTGACAAGCAAAGTTGCTTGGTGATTTTTACCTTCTGGTGTTTAGTATGTGGTCACAAAAGCATGTCTGTTTGCAAAGTGTGATACAACAAAAACTGAAACTAAATTCTGTGAATATCCCAAGTTGTTGTATATTTAATCATAACCGGTGTTTTTGGAAGAATAACACACACACACAAACATGCATGGTTTGATTGAGTTTTAGAATTTGACCAAATTTCAACTTTTCTTTTCCAGGGTGAAAATCCAATCTACAAAAGCGCCGTGACGACTGTGGTCAATCCCAAATATGAAGGCAAATGTTAGCTCCACAGTTCAGCTCTGCTATCAAGTATCCGACAGCCGCAGCCTTTACCGTAGCTTTGAGTTCTGACAGGAGCGTGCGGAGGAATTTATGTGCATTTTTTTTTCCTATTTGCTTTATCATTACAGTGTATACATTTGCCCACTGATTCAGTATTTTTACTAACACTTGATGATATGATTTTTATGCATTTGTTGTATTTTAGATGTACAGTATGTGTATATACTTTTAAGTTGCGTATTAGTTCTCCTGCCGCTGGACTGGTACGGGCAGAGGACTTGGCTTTTTTTTAGCAACACAGCGTAGACGCCATGGATAATATAACACGTGCACAACACTCCTTCAGCTTCTGTCTGTCTCTACTCGTCTGTCTCTGTCTGCACTGACCTCCTGTGAGTTTCTGTATGTTTGCTGACAGGGCCTGAGTTTAATATGTAAATTCTTGGCCATATCAGGACAGTATGCCGGTGTGTATATATCGAAAACAACTGCAATAGGAAGTACTGAGTAATGTTGAGCATTCGACTTAGATTAGGCTATTGCACAGTCTATCATACAGTATATATTATATTGAGTGCGGCGTAAGAACATCTAGTGATTCAAATATCATTAAAGGGAATGCATACCACTTGTTCAGATTTTGAAAATGTGGTGGTAATGAACAATCAATGGAGTTTTATTACTATAAAATAAATTACTGCTTAACTAATGAGATATGATTGTATATGGTAAATGAAGTAACTTTGACACTCATTCTCAGGTCCTTTGCTGTCTTCTTTTCAAGTACACCAAACGCATGTCCTGTCAGTGAACTGGTGAAGTTGCCCGTTTGATCCGATCGTGCTGGTTTGTTTTTGAGACTGTGAGGCTGAAACTGTCTTTGAAACGTCACATGAAGAACCTCTGAAATGTTTCCCAAACCCAAATGCCTCTGATACCACACTCAAGCCTTTTACAGTATTATTTTCAAAGTGCCTTTTATCTCAGTATCATGTTCTCCCACAGTGCTGTTTATGACTTATTTATTAAATAATGGACAAAAAAAAGTGTATTTTCTTTCTTTCAGGTGTTTCATTTGTGGAAGGGCTGTAAATACTGTTAGGTTCATAAAGTTTGTGGACGATAATTCAGTTTGTTTAATTTTGCATGTGTAAGCAATCACAGCAGAGTGTAAATGAAACAGTCAAGTCAATATGTGATGGAGGCGCAGACTTTCAGCTTTTCAGCTTGCATGAACTGTTTAGGAATTATGGACATTTTTATGCACAATCACAAAATTTCAGAGTCAAAAGTAATTGGGGAGTTGATTGAGAAGTATAAGAGTTATTGTGTTTTCTAATTAGATTTTATTTTATTTCATTTTTTTTTTAAATTTCAATTCAGTTTAGTTTCAAAAAGGTTTGATATTTCTTCTATATTTTTATTTGAGTTTAGTTTTCCATGTTCACAGTATCGTTTCAGTTAGTTTGAATTATTTTCCAAAATTCGAATTATCCCATCAGCTGCAAGTATCTTGGGATAGGCACCAGTTTAGCTCGGGTGTGAGCATTTGACCATATGCAATATAGCCGGAGAGCAATAGGCCTGGGTTCCGGTTTGACCCATGGCTCTTTGCTTCATGTCTTCCATTTCTCTCTCCCCACTTTCCTCTCTGTTTTCACTGTCCATATTCAATAAACCCCCCCAAAAAATATCTTGTATTCTTAACCTCCTAAGACCTGAACACTTTCATTGCAAGCATTTTTAATTTATCTTTGAGTCATTCCATGAAAATGGCACAATTTGAGTCCCTCTCACCTCTTATGGTGTATTTCATCTATTGGGTCACCAAACTTTCTATTTAAACGGCTTTACCTGACTAACCCTTCAACCCTGTTACATGAATGATCCCACCCCCGTAAATACAATGGTGTTATCCAGAATTCTGTATACATCAGGAAGTGACATCACTGAAGTCTTTTGGACAACAGGACCACAGAGACAGGCAAGTTGCTCCATTCTTTTCCTTTATTTTAGTCATTTATCTTGTGATATTGTGGTCGTCAACCTCAATGACTCAACACCGTAACATGAAAAAAAGATAGAAAACTATTACTTATGAAAAAGTTTTTTGTTAGTTCATGAATATATGGTGATTTTGAATTTCATGCATGCCATGTGTTCTCTGTCTGGTATTCACTACATTAAGCAGCGGCCAGTTTGTGCAAAAATCTCAACCCAGTCACACTCAACCCTGTTTTTGATTGTAACGGGGTTGAGATTTTAATACTTTGGTTAAGTTATCCAATTATCTAAATTTATTATTATTATATTCAGTCAACATTCTTATACTGCATGCATGCTGAATGTGATTTATGTGCCATGTTAAGGATGCGAGTAAGATGGCACCAACAACAGCAGCAGAAAGGCAAAGGAAGTATCGGGAACGCCTTAAAGCTGAAAGAAGGGAGAGAAACCTTCAGAGTGAGCGTGAGAGGATGGAGGCAACTGTCAAGGTGACAGTCAAGAAATCTGTGGAGGGCACACAAGAGGACATCATTGAGCTCTTCCAGAGCTTTGTAAAGAAATTTAAAATGCATCACTTTAATATCAAGCAGCAGTATGCCTTCTGCTGTGAGCTGAAGAACAGCATGTCAGGGGAGGAGACTTTGATACATGTTGACTTCTCAGAAAACTACAGCTGTAAATACAGTTTTCAAGTTCAGGCAGTCCACTTTGGGGCTTCACATCAGCAGGCCATCCTTCATACTTGTGTGTTGTATGTTGGTGGACTCTCAGTGCCTGTGTGCTTTAGCACCATCTCCCCCAGTAGACATAAAGGCCCTCCAGCAATATGGCAGCACCTAAATCCTGTGCTAGATTACCTTCAAGGCCAACATCCACAAGTGTCTGTGCTGCACCTTTTAAGCGACGGAGCCTGTACGCAATACAAACAACCAAGAAACTTCTACCTTGTCACTACAGAACTGGACAGAAGAGGATTCAAGGCTGGCTCTTGCAATTTTTTCGAGGCTCGTCATGGAAAAGGAGCACCAGATGGTGTCGGGGGATCCTTAAAAAGAGCAGCTGACATGATGGGGCATGACATCCCAGATGCAGAAGAGTTATTCAGGGCCTTTTCTGAAACAAACACAAGTGTGAAATTGTTCTTTGTGAAAAGTGAAGATGTTGAGGAAGCTATGAAGAAAATGCCAAAGCAGATACCAGCTGTTCCTGGAACCATGAGAATTCACCAGGTCATTACTGGAGCTCCAGGAGAACTGATGGTTTGTGATGTAAGCTGCATGTGCAGTTTAACTGCAAGTGCTGCAACACCAAGTGTTTCACTTTTGGCCAGAAGATAGAAACAGCTGTATCACAGGCAGGCAGTGGGGGGAATCCAGAAAAAGAAATCCAGTGGGAAAGTCCAGAGCTGATTGGTAAATGGTGTATCCTCAGATATGATGATGATTTGTAAGTATGTATGTAAATAGCAAAGTTGCTATTTGGGCTGATTAGGAACTGATGAATGTAAAAACAAAGAATTGCGTGATTTTTTTTTTTATTACCTTATTTTTGTTTCTGAGAAAAATGAGATCCACATATGAGGATTCACTTTAAATTTCGATAGAACAGTGGCAGTATAACGCCCTGATAAGTGGATATCAGATCCTTGTAGAGCAAAATTTAGCATTTTGGTCTATACAACCCAAAATGTGATTTCCACATATGTGGACGCCAGGTCCTAGGAGGTTAAAAAAAGGCTGATGGAGTATAGTTGACTGTTTTGACTAAAGACAAAATAAAATTGTATTTGGTATTCTACATAGGTGTAATTACCTTTTGCCATTGTCGAGCTAGTTATGAACCTGACCATAAGAGGACCAAAAATGTAGCCTTTGAAAACAACATATATTGTTTTGTACAGTTACATGTGTAAATACTGACCCAAAAACCTTCCCTGTCTTTAGAATAGGATTAGATTTGCAGGGTAAATTCATTTAAAAACATTAATAAGATCATGTTCAGTGGTACTGGTGAACATGAGTGGAAAATTCATAGGAGCCTATATTTTTCATATATAAACCAATACTTTTTTGGTACACAGAGGGCAAGAAGTAGAATTCGGTGACATGCATAAATACCTCATGTAAACATTTTCAAAATGTCAAAATTGCCAGTCACAATCAATTCACTGTGACTGTCAGTGACATAAGAATTTCAAATGGTTGACTTTGAAATTACATTTGTAACAAATGTATCGGAGTGTGAAAAATCCCCGTTTAAAGAGTCCAGTAGCAAATATACAATACTATTAAAATGACACGAACACATGACGTCGACATGTTGCAACACTGCGTCCTTTGTCTTACATAATCTTCTCCCAAGATATCCTGTAAGATCTCCAGCGGAAGTAGTGACAAGTCATACCGGAAATGGTTGGAGTGAGACGTCTCACCAGAGGGCTGTCATATTATTATCTGTGCTGAGAGCTGTAAACAGGGACGCAAGTTATACAGCTTCACTTTAACAAGTCTCTTTTAGAGATTTACTGAGAGTAACACAGCATACAGTGAAGGAAGAATGGAAGACGACGTGCTTACCACGCTGAAGATACTGATAATAGGAGAAAGCGGCGTTGGGAAGTCCAGGTAAGACCAAGTGATCAACAAAGTGATGTCGTGGCTCCCTGCTAACGTTAGCCAGCGCTAGCAGGGATGTAGCAGGTAACCAAATGTGTGGATAAAGAGAATTTAGTTTTTAAAACGATGTAGACGGTTCAGTGCTGGTTTGTCCTGTTCTTTATTCTAACAGAGGTCAGACTGTCTTGGTACAACATGTACAAGGAATGCTTACAGTGTGCACACTGTTTAGCTAACGCATTAGTCAGATGCCAGAAGCTCTGTACGTGACATCAACTATGTGCACGTCTGACATAATTGCTAGAAACAGGCTGTTTTTGTTCACACTAATTTGATGGCTAAACGAGAAGCTGACACTCTTTTAAGTCCATTTACTTGTACTGCTAGCATCTCCGTCATTAAGAACCCAGCAGAAGGATCGATCCGAACCGGTCACGCTCAAGTAAGCGTACCCCTTCTCCAGATGGGACTTCAAAACATGTAAACGATACACTTGCTCTTGTCGTCATGTGGTAATCAGAGTCCTTATTAACAACCACAAATCAACCTGATAATATTCCACGCAGGGTAAAATGCTTTTTACCCACATCAGCATGGAAGTTTATAGCGTGTGTCCCTGCCAAAAGAGATCATGATCCAGGTTTGCAGGTCTCCATAACAGTGGTCCCGGCTGCTGGAGGAATTCTGATAGCCTTCCTGAGCCATCAACCATCACATTGTAGACTATGGTGTTGACTACAAGCGTGCCTTCCATAGCCATAGAACATTCCGAGAAAATTATGCCATTGTAAGCCTTTAAACAAGTTCTTGACCAAAAGTACACCCATCTATTGAAAATAGACCAGAGAGAGGCAATAATAAGACTTGGAACTTCAGCATCAACAAGGACAGAGTGTTAAAGTTAAAATCAGCTAGGTTTTAAACCAGAAAGCAGAGATGATAATTAATAAAAAGTTTGCAGTAATTTATGTTCTTTGCAGCTGATATTTTAACGCCCAGTACTGTGTCCGCTATTAGCTGAAATTTTTCCAATTTCCCGGG
Organism: Haplochromis burtoni; assembly: GCF_018398535.1. Classification (NCBI taxonomy): domain Eukaryota; kingdom Metazoa; phylum Chordata; class Actinopteri; order Cichliformes; family Cichlidae; genus Haplochromis; species Haplochromis burtoni. Next base: position 2,168,828 of record NW_024582391.1, read on the forward strand.
TCACTTCATTGATGTGCAACATGTGTCTACTTATACTAAAGAGTTCCCTTTTTTTTTTTGAACAGGGCTTGTACTGCTAGTTGGCATCTTTTAATGGCTGGTCTGTATAAGCTCTGCCCAGAGGAAGGACTGGCTTTATGCCGACACCATAACACAGATCTGTGTTTGCTTATATTTCCAGAAAACAGAAGAATATCTAGACGGCTGTACTGCATGCTGTCTGCCGTGGCATCATCCAGGCCGTGATGCATTGTTTCCAGAAAGCAATTTAGTATTATTATTAAATAGGATTTCGCTTAATACAATAAACAAAATCAGACCATGATTAGTTTCAAATGTCCTAATTTGAATCATCCATAGCCAGCTTTGGTAATATCAAATAGGTACACTTATTTTTGAATAGTTTACAGATATTTATTTTGTTTCCCTGCAATCTGAAGGCCCTTAAATCATGACAGATTTGAATGCTTGGCAGGGAATGTATGTGTTTCATGTTTCCTGACCTGTACAGAATACATTTCTAACTTGGCTGTTTCCCTGCATGAGTTCATCAGCCATATGGCCCTCAAACAATAAACACTTACTGCTTCAACATCTCTTCTGATGGCCCGTGAGGAAAAAGTACGAGAATTATGTCTGGGTCAAGGGAGAGGAGCGAGCATATTGCCATCGTCAGCGGGGCTGTTAAGGCCTTTGCACTCGATTAGTCATGGTTAAGAAACGAACCCTGTCCTCCTGACTGCAATCTAGTGGTGATGTCATCTGGAGCTTGACATCACCTCTTGCTTGCAAGTGAAGGACAGAGTGATCAATAGAAGGAGATAGAGAAAGAGACTGTCTCCTGCCGCAGGAGTCAGGGCAACTGGAAACCTGACTTCAGCTCAAAAGCATCCTCAAGAGAGGAGAATACAATTACTAAAAAGCACACGTGTGAGTCATGATGAGGTCTAATCTTCTTATTTCCATCTTCTTGTCAACAGCCTCCTACTAAGATTTACAGAAGACACATTCGACCCGGAACAATCAGCAACAATAGGTGAGTTGAACATGTGAGGTCTGTTAAAGGGTAAAATGGAAAAAATGTGGCTTTGTAGATCAGAATGTGCTGGCAAGTACGGGATCATCATCAGCAGCAGCAGCAGCAGAGATTAAATAAGACACAGACGTAGAGTAGTAAACAGTCACAAAGACAAGGATCTTGAATTTGAGTAATAATAAGCAATACATCGATTCATCTGAGGCACAAACAGCATGAGCTCATTTAAACCTGTTGTCTCATGGGTTAGTAATGATGTCCACATTACATATGAGTATGCTAACACTTTAGCATTCAACCAGTGTCAGGAGTAGAGACTAAAATAGGGGTGCTTTTGGTCTATGCTGCATAGAACAACACATGCATTTGTCCTCCACAAGATGAACATGAAAGAAAAGGAGGAATTAAAAAAATTGCTTTTATCTATCAAAATACTATCAAATATGACTATGAGTTTATATCAGCACTGAATCTTTAGTGGTTAATGTTCACATGCAACACTTGTTGTGATCTCAGTCAGCAGCAGCACAGCTCCTGCAGGCAGCTGTATAACCACGGTGGAGCCAGGAAGGAAAAGGAGGAGTAGATTTTCAAAAAGTTTGATGAAGCAGCAGGTTGCTGCCAGCATAGAGCCCGACACGTAGAGGACTTTAAGATCAATATGAATATTGTTGTGACTTGAGACATTTCTTGAATTTCTTCAGGCATACAAAAGAGTTTTGTTTTGTTTGTCTGTTAATTATTTATGTGTCCTTATTCGAACAGTATGATAGTGCAGGTTAAAAAAGAACTTGTTTTAATGTCACAGCAGGTTGTGGATTATTCATTTATGCTGTGCTTAAAGCAGTGGTTCTTAACCTGGGTTCGATCGAACCCTAGGGGTTCGTTGAGTCGGTCTCAGGGGTTCGGCAGAGCCTCAGCCGTGATATGCACGGCTCATTTTGTACACCAGTAAAAAACTTGTATGTCTTGAGTTTGAAAAAAATCCTATTTTATTTTTCACTAAAGAGGGGTTCAGTGAATGCGCATATGAAACTGGTGGGGTTCGGTACCTCCAACAAGGTTAAGAACCACTGGCTTAAAGTGTTGTCTATACCTAATACCTCTGTCGTCAGTCAGTTAGTGTGAGGGTCTGTGCAGACGTCCACATGTCTGCCAGTTTTTTTTTTTGTTTGTTTTTTTTGACCACGTGGACTTGTCCACAGAGAATTTACATTACAGCGCATCAACTACACATGCAACCAGGGAGCAGACGTCAAGAAGTGTAACAGGAATGACTACTCAGCCAGTCATACTCCAGCTGTCCGTGTCTGTAATTCAGGCTGGTAGTTGTTTGTAGTTTCTAAAGACTTGTTGTTTGAGACTTAGAGTTTGCATGTTCTCCTTGTGTCTGTGTGGGTTCTCTTCAGGTACTCTGGCTTCCTCCCAAATTCCACAGACATGCAGTTGGTGGGATTAGGTTAGTTGGTAACTAAATTGCCCATAGGTGTGAAGGTGAGCGGGAACGGTCTCTCTGTGTTAGACCTGTAATAGACTGGCAATATAGAATAGAATTGGAATAGAATTCAACTTTATTGTCATTGCGCATGCACAGGTACAGGGCAACGAAATGCAGTTTGCATCCATCCAGAAGTGCTTTAGCCGTGATATAGATATATTACAATATATATTAGCAATAATATAGATATGTAAGTATATTACAGAAATGGGTCTATTATGGTATGTTATAATGTACACGGTATGAAGTATGTTATGAATATTCTATAACTATAAGTATGTACAGGCTGTAGTGAGTACAGGCTATGAACAGGATATAAATATGAAAAACTATACAGAAATCGGAGATATACAGCTATACAGAAATGTGAACTATGCAAGTTATAAACAGTTGTAGGATTAAAAATTATCGTATGTACAGAATGATTATTTACACAGAATAATATAGGGCGAGAGACAGGATACACCCTGGACAGATTGCCAGGGTGTATCCTGTCTCTCGCCCTATGACAGCTTGGATAGGCTTCAACCCTCTCGCAACCCTAAAATTGGATAAACGGAAGAGAAGTGATGGATGTCAGTCCGGCTCTAGAACAACGTTTTCTACATTAAAATAAATGAATTTGTCATAAACAGTTGCAATATGGCCATTTAAGCTGATTAAACACACAAAAGCAGCGTGATACCAGATAGAATTGTCTGATATTTGATGTTTGTGCACTCAGACTCTTAGACCAGCGAAACATGAGAGGGCAGAAGAGACAATTATGCTGTATATCTGTAGTAATGATTTTTAATTAGAAACGTTGAAATGGATGATTTGGAAACTCTACAGAATGACTTGCTGCACTATTTTCTAGTACATACTGAATCATTCAACTGGTGCCTGGTTTTAGGCTTTATATGAGGATATTTTCTCCATAAATGGATACAGTTGGTGTCCAAAAGACCAAATATGCTGAGGGAGGACCACCAGACCAGATGCCCGCTGTCCCAATGCGAAAGCCAGTCGTGGTCATACATGACGTGAACTTCTGCCGTTGTGTGTACAGCATTGAACTCTAGCTCACCACAACACATAAGTTGAAGTACACCCTCAGTTGACACATGCATTTGATCTTTTCATAGATCGTGGTATTCAATTTTGATTAGGAATATCAGAAAGGTCTTAAATTAGCTGTAGTAACAATGAGGTTACAGGTTTTTTTTTTTCAATCCTGTTGCTCAGCACTATTTGCAAACACCACCACTTATCAGGACCTCAGTAATGTAAGGATGTTAGTGATGCCTGCCAGAATATTTGTGCTGTGACACACCCACGCAAAGTTGGAGTTTTTAACAGCTTTAAACAACTGCAGTAGACTAAAGTGACAACCATGCTCAGCTAAATGTACTGTCCTTCACTCTGTTTCCCAGCCTGTAGTGTGCAGGCCTGGCTGAGGCTGCTGACAGATACTGTACATGGTCTGGAGCAACGCAGCCACAAGTTGACGGACTTTTTATGTTATCTGTTCCAGGCTCAGTCAGCATACTGGCTGCATGTGTTTGCTAAACCCCCAGTACCTACTGCAGATAACTGTAAAAGAGACGTTAAAGTTTAGCTTTTTTCTTCTTTTTCCTTTTTAAGTCAAGCTAGGGTCGCTAGGCAGAAATGTGGACGTTTAGGAGATTCTGCAGCACTTGGTGAGCTAAAACTAAAGTCACCACAATCCCACACACTGAGACAGCCACAAAGCTTTCAGATTTATTTTAAAGTTAATGCTGTGTGGAGAAAAAAAACAATCTGTGGCAGACCAAACTATCCATCTTATCTGGTAAAGGTTTTTAGAAGTAGTGGCAACCCCAAACTGTGTATCTGCAAATAATATCAGCTTTTTTTTGTTAATTGAATAAATCAGTTGACGGATCGAGGACACACCGACTATACTTTCATAAGCTATTAAAGCTGCAGCTACCTTAATTATTTTATTTTGACAAAAGCATCCCTGAGCTCCAGATTTAAAATATTTTGGAGAGAATTTGGATGAAGAATTCTACTTTCTTTTCTTTTTTTTCTTTTTAGTTTTTCAAACCAAACTAATGTGGTTTTGTGAATCGCTTGTAGCTCACAATGCTGTCTTTGTTAAAACGGCCGAAAAGCACAGATCCCAAGAGGGGTTGGAACGGAGAAAATACTTTGTTTTGTCAAGGTCAAGGCACGGGCCGCTACTGTTTTACTTGGCCAGCTGGGATTCTCTGCCAAACAGATGTCTTTAATGGAGTCAGTTCTGTGCTTTGACTTGAGATTCAGTTTTTTTTAATCTGGTATCATTCAGTCTCAGTTAAAGTATTTTCTTCATCTCACCACCCCGAGGCTGGATTTCTCCCATTGCCAAAGGCTGTCTCGACACATCATCACACTAGCACACAGAGTGTTAAATGATCTTTTGCAACGATGATCAGCAGGCACATTAGCAGCTTTGCATTTATGATACTCTTACTGGTGGCTTAAAGCACCTTGTTTCTTCTCGGTGCCATCGTTGGCAAAGGTTACAGACAAAAGAGAATACAGGCTAACAATGATGTGTCATTCCCCACCACCACTCTCTCTGTGTCGAACTAGTGGGTTGTGCTGCTCTGCCTTTGGTGTATTTATATCGTACAGAGAAGGGCCTGCAGAGAGCAGCCCAGCCTTGACCTGTAGCACTAGTAGCATCTTGTTGTGTTGTGATATTGCAAACAAATGCATTACTGTGCGTTCCCTGGGCAAGGCCCGTCTGTATATGTAGTGAATTAGAGCAGAAGAGACTGGTCCAGGTTCAGGGAAATGTTTAGTGTAAACTCGTCTCCACATGCGCCTGGCAGCAGTATCTGAGCAACCCTGCTGGACGAGAGGAAGAGCTAGTTGTTGTGATGGGCTTTGTGAACAGACTGTGTATTTGTGTGTGAGTGCGGTGCCATATATCAGCCTGTCTTCATGTCCCCTTTCTCCTGCTCGATCTCTCTTCTGTTTTGGCTCCCAGCTGAACTCCCCTCCTCAGTCCCAGATGTAAAAACAAGCCCATCACAAGTGTACATTGCCCTGGTAAATCTGTCAGTGGATGCTAAAACACGGCCGATATGTCATCCAGACGCCGCACGCTCCGCTCGCCGAGACACTGCAAAGAGGCAATAGAGGAGATTTACTTGTTGGGGGGGGGGGCAACATTGTTATTTTCACGTCTGCTCCTCTGGGACCTGGCAGGGATTTTTAAGACTGAGTCATTGCTCACTGAGCCATTTTACAGGTGCCGGCCTTTCATTTTTTTTCGTCGGTTTTCGTTCAGGACGTTAAACCGCACTGTCCTTTCGTCGTGTATGTGAATGCACGGTCACACTGTAATTTAAGTGCAGGACACGGGACGGGCGTAATGCCAGTCTGAATAACCAGAGGTTAACACAAGTTCATAGACATTGTGTTTTGACAATTCATCTTCAATAATTATGGTCTGTCACCATGATATGATATTGTTGGCAGTAATTGAACAAACCTGTAGGAGTCATCATATTGGGCCTGAAGCAGGATGAGGTAATCATGTGGGTTTCGGTGATTAACTGCCCCTTTATTTTTTTCTGTTTTCTTTTTTTTTCATTGCCTAGGCGTTGACTTCAAAGTGAAGACCATTTCTGTGGATGGCAACAAGGCAAAGCTGGCAATATGGGTATGTTACAGACTCTATCATTATTCCAGTGCTTTAGTATCACTCGGTTAAACAAACATGCAGCTCTTGTTTGTCAGAGCAGAAAAATTAACTATGAAACAGCTCCAGCTCAGGTCTAGACCCGCTCTTCTCTCAAGTAACCAGAAGATGGCGCTTATGTAACACTATTTCCACCCCTTGATACCAAGGAGTGTGTCTGTGTTGTTCGTGTTTGTCTGCCCTGGTTTGTAGCCACTGGTTTTTTCCTTGCAAGTGTGAGCAGTAGTGTGCGTTTTGCAGGACACCGCGGGACAGGAGCGCTTCCGAACCCTGACGCCCAGTTACTACCGCGGTGCCCAGGGAGTCATCCTGGGTAAGCAAAGCTATTAGCACCGTCATTGCTCAAAAACCTGTGTGTGTGTGTGTGTGTGTGTGTGTGTGTGTGTGTGTGCAAGCGCACATGTGTGCGGCCTTTGACTTTACAGTCATGCCCCTGTTGTAAAGTGAGTGATGGCTTTTCATCCTGTGATTCACACACATACGCCTGCCTCTTTCTGGAAGTTAGTTTATACTCTTAAATCAGAGTCTTCATAAGGTCATGCATGTGCAGCATGTATACACACACACACACACACTACGGAAAGTTAAACCTCTAAAGCAGACTTCCTCTACAGTTCATGGTTTTTGACCACACTAATGATGTAAAGTAACAGAAGGCGCCTCGGTGTATCAGTGGGATTTTGACACCCCCCCCCCCGTTTTTCTTTTGTTTTTGTTTTTTCAAATAAACTTGCCACGTGTTTAAGTTGATGTTCCTTTATTTTATTGCGGTATTTATTTTAACTTTTTTGTTAGATGATAATGAGGATTATTATTAGTATTAATATTATTATTACCGAAGTGGAAATTACAGTGTTATTGTCAGTAAAGTTTCATTTGCTCTGTGATTTTCAATGATAAACCAGTCAAAAAGGCTCAGCAGTCAAGGACTTCTTACACCTGTCAGATTAATTTTAGTGTGTCAGATGTTCCTATTGCCTTACACACCATAACTACTTTTGCATAATTATTGCAGTTCTCTCAATCGTGCATCCAGAAAATCCACTCACTCATTCTGCACTTCAAATATTTTTTTCTCATCCTGTGAATGAATATTTTCCTGCATTCTGAGCATGCCCTGTTCATTCTGTGTGTCACAGTGTACGACGTCACGAGACGGGAAACCTTTACAAAGCTCGACAACTGGCTGAGTGAGCTGGAGACATACTGTACAAGGAATGACCTTGTTAAAATGCTTGTAGGGAACAAAATTGATAAGGTCAGTGTGTTTGTCTATAAAATTGTGATGTTAAGGGTGCGCGTGACATTTATAATATTTAGCTTCAGTGCAGTCTTCCCTTGGTTTATGCTCTTTAGATATATATGTGATACACACACAGAACAGGGAGATGGATTGCCCCAAAAATAAGTGTGTTTTACAAAGTGAGCCCTCGACCAGCTGATGGATTGCTAAGCTAAACGATAGTAGCACTTTCATATTTTCTGGCAGCTGGTCCTTTGCCAGGATACCAGAATCAGTAAGTGGAGTTAAAAACGTGTACTGTTATGAATTCACTGCGTTCTGATCTTTGTCTGTGAAAACCACTTTCTCTCTCTGGCCCGTGACGACCACAGTAGCTGACAGCCCAACCCGACAGACCTCAAATAATCCATTACCTTTCCTTTGTTTTAGGAAAACCACGAGTTAGACAGGGCCGAAGGGCTGAAGTTTGCAAGAAAACATTCCATGCTTTTTATAGGTAAGTCAGGAGGATTCCCCGCTCTACAAAGAGCTGCCGGGCACATGAGTTACACCAGACGGTTTCACAGGGGAGGCAGAGTTTGAAATAACTATCATACTCACCGAGGAATGCTTGCATACTTCTATTTATAAAGCAGGCTTCATATATCATCTTTAGTGCACTCTCTTTTTTTCCCCCTCTGCTGTTATTTTTCAGGTTTGTCAGTAAAAGGGGGAACTTAAAAGTTAACACCTAGTTTTTATCTTGAGCACTTAAAGTGTTATTTGGTGATATGTAAAGATTTCTTGACATGTTTTCCAAGCAATTCTCAAAGATATTTCTCGTGATTTGTCATAGTAGGATTTATTTCTTTATGCTATGGTTATTACAATTGAAATGTTCCTGGATGTTATCATGCTACGCAGCAGGTGCTGACTAGAGCCAATAATAACCTGCTATGGTCCAGTATTAGCATCGTGGAGCTGACAGTTACTGTTGAGATGTTTTCCACCACTCTGCGCTCCTGCTGGGGGGGCCAGCAGATGATGACATCAAGACGCAGACATTAACAGTTGTTGTTTCTGCGTTTTGTCTTCTTTTTCTCCACCTTTTCCAATCTCTGCCTCCTCCCCATTCCCGTCCCTGTCACTTCTCCCCTCCTCTCTCCTTCCCTCTGCACTCTCTGTCCTCCCAGAGGCGAGTGCAAAGACGAGGGACGGCGTTCAGTGTGCGTTTGAGGAGCTGGTGGAGAAGATAATCCAGACTCCTGGCTTATGGCAGAGCGAGAACCACGGCCGAGCAGTCCAGCTCACCGACGAAGACGCAGGAGGTGGAACCTGCGGCGGCTACTGCTCCCTTGTCTAGACTACCTATACACACACATTTAAAGATTTACATGGGACAAATACCCTCAAATACAAGCATATCCACACACACACAAGCATACACACTTTAAAAGAACAGCTTCCCTGCCTGCTGTGTGCTGTCCTGAGCTCCATCCTCACACATCAAGGCATTAGAGATCCAACTTTCTCCTCTCTTCTTAGGTGAAAGTGTTTATTTCTCTCTCACAGACAGACGCAAACACACACACACAGACCTTTTGCACACTTTCTAGTGACAACGCGGCGCTAAAATGCAAATACAGCTCAGCTTTCCTGTTAATGGAATTTGAGTGTTTCTCTCTTTCTGTTTTGTTTTGAGTCGCAGTTTTGTGCAGTCGCAGTGCCACGGTCAACACATTAACTGTTCTTGCTTGATACTCGTGTGATTTAGTTATAGGGATGCAGTAAAGCGAGTCCAGAATCGTGAGCCAAAGCTTGTCAGACATATGGCTAAATCTCTGAAGTATGATAATGAGAGTGGAAACTCTTGTATTTGACCTAGGCTTCCTTTCGTATCAAGCATGCTTTTTGTCCTCGGCGCACCTCGCCTTAGCAAGCACAGCTGCATCAAAGCAGGGCCGACTTTTCTCCAGTGTTAGTGTCACTTTTCTTCTGCCCTGCACTTTGTCCTGTTCCCCGTGCACAGGCTCTAAGATTATAATGCTGCTTATGGAGGAGCTTATCAAGCCGAGCCGTCTTGTATTTTATCTCGGCACTCTCAGTCAAAGGCTTGGATCAAATGACTCTGTTGTGCACATGACTGCCTCATTTCTTTCCAAGTGTTTGGAATGGTGTTTTATGACTTTTATTGACTTGGACTTCAAACTAGTGCTGTGTTTTTTGAAAAGAGCATAAATCAAAGAGACTGGCACCAACATGCTTTCCACTGGGTGCTGAAGAAGAGGGGACCTCTTAAAATTGCACGCCTTTTTAAAAAAAATTTTTTTTAATGTGTGTAACAAGTTGCTTTAATGGAGTGCGACCTACTGGCACTCATTCACTCAGACAGATAATATCAGTAATATCACCACCACTGCTAGTCTTTCATATAGATCCCTTTGACTGGACAGAGACAAAGGAAAAGTGTTCAATATTAAAGAGGGCAGTGAGTCATACGGGTGTCTCCACTGAATTTGGAAAAATCAAAGAAAAAGCTGTGCGCTCCACATTGCTAATGGATTTCGCAGTTCTCCCATCTCTGTGTTAGCATCTGAGAAACACTTATAAATGTACTGTACCCCTGACCTCTGACCATGTTTGCAGTATTCAAGCGCTGGCATATGTTCCAGGAAATGTACTTCTGGGGGTTTGATCTCCTAACAGGGATAGTGAAAGTGACATGAATTTGAGCATGTCTCATCACACATTGATTTTTATTATTTTTTTTAATTGCATGGGAAATCTGTGTGCCATTTTTTTTTTCCCCCAGTTTGTCTGCTGGTGAATGACGTTTAGAGGCTTACTTATATTTAGCAGAAAATAAATGCTAATTTACCATTTAAATTTAATGGTTACAATAAAAAGGAAGTAGGCTTTTACTTATTAAACTGGTATAGCTGTCTCTTTTGTGTTGAAATATGTCAAAACATTTATAAACGTTGTATTTTAAGACTTTGTCGGGGAACCTTTGTGTAAAGCTGAATGTATCCATATTTCACTACAAATTGCCCTATGTATTAAACTAAATAAAGTTCTTTTTTTAAGTGAATATAAATGGATGTGTTGCTGCTGATGTGTTACTTGACGCGCCCCTGTCATCATTGCCATGTTAGAAATGTGGCTGCTAGGTGATGGGTTTTCACCCGGCACCCGTCACATTCCTGTGTCTTCAGAATAAAGACTTGGTGTTTAAACAGTGTCCGAGGAGCCCTCAGACCCCAGACGTGCGATCTGTCTAAATCATCTTTTTGGCGAACTCCTCAGGAAGCACCAAGGCAGCCATAATTCACTCTATCAGTGCTTTAACTGGGATGTGAATAATTCCCGAGCCATTATAAAGGGGTCAGGGTTGGCAGCTAAACCAAGAACTCTTCCCTTGTAGCATATCCCTCATTTCTTGCCACACACTGGGCAGCTGTATGTCCCAGTCAAACAAAAGAGACGCGGAGCCCAAAGTCTTCCTGTGGTCCAACCATGTGCTGAGCTGCAGCACCACTGTTTCCTCATGCCTACACTGAAAAAACAGTCTTCGAGGAGCGTGTTTGAATGTTAAAAAAGTGATGATTAAAAACTAAATTGTCTTTTTGGCAAAAAGGTTAATGTGTTGACAATGGCTCAACTTACATTCAGAATACAGGGATATCAGGGCAGTGTAGCAGCTTGGATTTGGGGTGGAACTCTATCAAGTCAAATCAAGTATTTTTATGACTTTAAGTGTCAGGCTAAATTCAGAGATTCATCACACTCAAACCTGCGACTGAGTAAAATGGGTCTAGCGATACCCAGGACGCTAACCTCTGAGAAGCCTTTAGTTGTTACAGTTCCACCTCTGGGGTAGATGTTCCAAATTTATCCACCTAAAGCCAAAAAAGTCAAACTTTGTGCTGGCATTGCAGGAACATGACTGGATTACCACATCAATAACTTGATCACCCTCAGTGTCTGTGGTTTCAATGCAATTCATGCAGCAGAAGATTCAACAGTATGGCTTGAAGGGGTGGATGAAAGACGGTGGTTTCTCTGGGGAAAAGAGTTTTTGGTAAACCTTGGTCAAACAGAAAAGCACTGAAAGGAGGATTAAACACTCTTTGGCACCCAACATGTCACATGAAAACGCCCAGAACACCTCATGTCCTGACACACCTCGCTGTCTGAGAAAGCCTGAAAGCTGCTCTGGGGGGGGACTGCTTGATGGACTGCTCTCTGTCCTGCTGCCTGTGTTTGAGCATGCAGCCAGGCACAAAGCTAACAGAGCAGATCTGGCTCTCATTAGCACAACCTGGTCTTCCTGCTCCTCCTCTGCCTGCCAGAGCAGCAGGCCTTATGGGTTAGCGTTCAGATGAGCTCCTCAGGAGAGCAGTCATGCTGTCGTGTGTAAAAACCTTATGAGACATTGGGCATCGTTTCATAAGGTGTCGGGTTCCCAGACGGCACTCACGTCGTCATGCTTATTGCCATTTTGCTATCAGGTGATTGTTTTGCCATGTTAACTTATATAAGTGAGGAAGAGAGTGAGAAGGTGATTGGAAAAAGATCATCCTCTAGTACAACCACCTGCACTGAGTGAGGAGCTGTGATATGGTAGGGGATAGGGCTGAAAGGTGCAGCAGGCCTTTGCTGAGTTTAACAGAACTTCTGGACAAGAGCTCAATGTCCTCTGCACTTAGGGGTTTAACCTCACTTGTTGATGGTAAAAGGAGCCTGTAGGTCTGCAGATTGTTTCACTATTTTCTTTCTGAGGTAAGTTAGAGGAAAATGCCCCTTTGCTCCTTTTCATTCCTCTAAAGTCGGGCAAAGTCGAGCTCAGGACTCCCTTAGGTAAGCCACTGAGTCCCAGAAAACTGGGAGGTAATGACCTGCATGACCAGAACTGATGGCTCTGGCACTGGAGGTGGAAACACTTTGATTAAAAGGAACCTAGTGTTTACATTGTTGCACCCGTTCACATTTAGACCCTTTGACATTTTTGTCAGGCAGCCGTAGAATCCAGTTTCAGGCCTGATCTCTTGAACTTGAACTGTGCAACCTCCTGTGTCCTTTGCCTCACAAAGAACACCCACCACTTCAACCACCTACATTCTACAAAATCTTGAACCTCGTATGGGCTTGTTGGAATTAAGCAAAGTACTTGAATGGTAAACTCCAATACGGTTCACAACTAAGGCCACAGTTTCCATGTAATTAAATAAAATTCCGCCATTACAACAAAATCTTAAATAAAGGTGTAAAAAGGCAAGCATAAGTTACTCCATAATACAGCCCATGCCCTGAAATGGAAGGCATACTTACAATGTAAGATGAAATATGGTTTTGCCATGAAATGACCAGGTTATTATAAACTTCAAATTATTCACAGGATAATTTGTGCCACCTTTTCTGTAAAAGATGTGGAAATAGTTAAGGTTAAGCCCCTCCCCAATATGACCTCCTCTCCAAAATGTACAGCATAGTGAACACTACTTACCTGCTTTTAGGTATTTGTTTGTAAATATAACTATATCATAATTTCAAATAAAATATTATCACAAAACAAATAAAGTAAATTCTATTTAATTATAGGGAGATTGCGACGTTAGTCTCTGGGTGTATTATAGCGTTACCAGAATTTCTATAGATTTTGTCGACACATCCTCAGGAGCAGCATGTTTGTTGCATATGTGTATAATAACATCAGGCTCCACATAACCTAATAAGAACAGGCCCAGGGTGAACAGGTGACCTCGGTCTTTGTTCGGCGTGAACCTCTGGCCTCGGATGCATGTAAGTCAGTTCAGCTCATAATAGGTCTGTAACTGAGTTTCCTCATATTTGATACCCTGTCAATCTAATTTGAACCTAAATGATTGTATTGTAACTCACTCCTGTTATTTTCAAAAACACAGCACCGTGTGTACTAGTCCTAAAGAAAGCAGGAGATGGGTGCTCTTCAACCTCGAAAAGAAAAGTCCTCTTGCTGTTGGGGTTGCTTTCATCCCGGCCTCAGGTTACTGTGGCAATAAGCGGGAGGGCTGAGGACAGGCTGGCAGGATAAGTAACTTCATTCATCTTCTCCCCACCCATAATTCCCCATGTTCACGTCACTTCCATCCCGTGTGGCATATCTCCTGCCACTCACTGCCTCTGCGTCTCGCATTCCGCAGCCGTGTCATCATCATTCGCCGTGTCAGATCGCCCCACCAGATGCTACCGCTGCAACATGGAAGCAAACAGCCATGTACTCAGGCCATTGGCTTCTATAATAAACTAATCACATTGTATCAACATGGACTGGGTGTAAGCTTTCCACATGCCTCAAACATTTTCATGGACAGGACGCATGTTTGACTGCAGCACTGCAGAAAAAAAATTAATAAACTCCCTTCTGGGTGAGATGATTGGCATGTATAGAAACAAATTCATTATTTTGTATAAATAATCTGGGCCCCTGTGTAGTAATTTCACTGCTTATTTTTCTTTTCCAAGCTGATCTTAATTTTGGGGCCAGACCAGAGAATTTTGTTGTAAACCACCAAGACTAAAAGACCCCAATTTCATTCTCTTTGAAGAGGCAAGGAGGTCTGTAAGGTCCTGGAAGATCCACAGTTATTCGACAGAAGCCGTTTTTCCGCCAGGCCAGAGCTTAGCTTGAAAGAAGGGAGAGATTTCTGAGGTTGAAACTTCCAGACACTGTCGAGATTTCCCAGCGTCTTGTAGCTTACGTCCCTAACCTTATATAGAAGTCCAGATCACTTTGTTTTTTTTCTGACCATTTGCTGTCCTTTACGCCTTGGATGAAACCTGAGCCTAAGTTTATTACTACACGCCACAGGAAACCTGGGCTCCTTAACTGTATAGTGGACAATTGAATTTGAAGACACAAAGCCAACCTACATCTCCCACCCTCCTACCAGCACCCTTTAGTCAAATAAAACTCTCTCCAGGGAAATCGCAGCCAGGTCATGCAAACACAAAATACTTTCATTTCATTCTGGTTGTGTGTCTTCCGCGATCCACTTTGTTGCAGGAGTTCCTTTCAATCAGATTATATGGAATAACAGAGACATGACAGTTGTTTTGTAACCACATAGCTTACAAGAGTCATTTAGCGGGTTCAAGTACAGGTATGTCTGTCCGTTCAATGGCCTGACAGAATTCGTGGTTTGATCTTATGTTACCTAAGGCTATAACGATCATAATTAAGCAGGTCTTTGGGTGGAGATCTGCCAGTTCACTCCTCCTGGGGAGTACACCACATTTTAGCAGCTTTGTTATACTGAGGAGAAAAAAACCTGCAAAAAACAAAACATTAAGAAACTACCAGTTATGAAAAAATTTACATTTTAATGGAAATATTGTGAAGTTACATTTGATAAGCGTTAGCAATCTCCACAAATTTGATTCACAATAAATGTTTTTTGACTAGCACATTTAATTCTTTTTAATTCAATTTTATTTTATTTATATAGTGCCAAATCATAACAACAGTCACCTCAAAGCGCTTTATATTGTAAGGTAGACATTACAATAATACATACAGAGAAAACAATCATATAAACCCCTATGAGCAAGCGCTTTGGAGACAGTGGGAAAAAAACCCTCCCCTTTAACAGGAAGACAACTCCAGCAGAACCAGGGCGGCAGATGGCTGCCTCTCCCTGGCAGATTTCTCACAGTCACAGTTGCATATCAGACAGAATGCAGGTTTAAGAAACTTCTGCATTGGCTTAATTTTTTGAACCTGACAACTGGGGGTGTGGGGTTTAGCACTGTTGCCCCACAGCAAAAAGTCTTGGATTTGACTCCACTATTTGGCCGGGGCCTTTCTGTGTAGAGTCTGCATGCTCTCCCCGTGTCTGTGTGGGTTCTCTCTTGGTACTGTGCTTCCTTCCACAGACATGTGGTTAGTGGGGTTAGGTTAATTGGTGATTCTAAATGGCCTGTAAGTGTAAATGGTTATCTTTCTCTGTGTTAGCCCTGCATCAGATTGATGACCCGTCCAGTGTGTACTCCCCTCTTACCCTATGGTAGATTTACACCAGCTAGTGGGCCTGATATGGTATTTCCAACACTACAGTTTTTCTGGACACTTCTAGAGTTGTTTTGCATGATTCACAGTTCAAATTAATCTTTATAGGAACTAAAAACCCTTTTAAGCTCAATTCTATGTTACTTTGAGCCAACTTTCTTTGGATTGATTGTGTGAGGTGAGCATATACTAAAGGTTCTGCTTCTGGATTTTGACTTCTAGTGAGTTCTATAACTTATAGATGCAATTTTTATTTTCTTTTGAGCACACATTTCTGTTGCCTATTCTACTGCCAAGAAGCCATATTTGGTTTTCACTCACGTTTGATGAATTTCATCTTGTGTTTCAGCTTTAGGTGGCTGTGAATTTCTTGGAATTTGGAAAGGAACTGTTTTTGATTGTTTGTTTCAGATGTCGGATGAAACCGACACCTTCAGATGCCATAGACTTGGTAACCAGATGTGCATACATGTGGACATTCCTGTATGCCTGCCTGCAATATCTTTGTGGCTGTGTTGGTGTGTGAGCGTAGTGAGGTATAAAGGAAGCTGTAGTGCTAGATTGGCTACTTCGGGATCCCCCAGTTGCAATATGGCTCATGTTATTACCCGCTGAGCTCCAGCTTGTGTTAACGCAGAGCAGTACCGTCTGCATGTCTTGCTTTACATCAGCTTTCACAAACACTGTGCCCAGAGCAGGTTGTAATAAAAAAACAGACCCCCCACCAGCACCACACCCTACTAATACCTTGTGCCTCCCCTGGGGCTGTGAGCTGATATTGTAACAATAGTGTGTATGGGATTGGTGGAGGGGTAGCCTCTTGCTTCCCCACAGCTATAACCTTGACTTCTTCACAGGGCTCAGAGCAACTCCCAAATTCACTTATGGAGATGGATTTCTGGGCTCGTTTTCCCAGGAGGCAGCAGTCCTGCACTCAGATATTTACATTCATCCAATCAAGTGTCAGACAGTAGCACGTATATATATTTCATTGAGCTCATGAGCTGCCAGCCATTACCACCTCCACTGTGTGGAGATCAAAGTCTGACTCCTTTATTTCACTTTCTCGCTGAATGGTATGAGAATAGGGATACACCTCTCAGGCATGCATGAAGCTACTGCCAACAGCTAGTTAGCTTAAAATGTAAACATAGGTATATAATAAACGTCAGCCTAGAACTGGAAGCAGGGGGCAAACAGCTTGCCCGACTCCAAAGGTAACACAATCCTACCAGCATATTTAGAGTTCACTAATAAACACTTGCCAGACTAGCTGTTTCCACTCAAAATACTAAGGTAAAAATGTGCAGAAGCACTCCTTATCTAACTCTTGGCAACAAAGCAGATGAGCACATTTACCAAAGTATCCATATACCCCTTCAAATCAGACAATGTGCCATTCAGACACATTTTTGCTTCAGTAGCCTATTAACTGACAGATCTGTCTCCCTAAATACAAACCAAACAGGCCATTAGGCTTTAATTCAATATTTTACTGGTCTTCATTCTAACATTGCTCAGCCAAGCTATTTCAGCTGCAAGGAACCTGACAGTTATCATATTTACCTTCTGTCATGGCAACGCTGACAAGAAGCGTTTAAGCTAATGCTGGTTGAGTATCTCAGGATGTGGCCTGGTACCACGAATGCACTGGGTGAAAAAAAAAAAGCTATGAGGTAAGACTTTGTGCACATTCTGCTGCAGTGTAAATACAACCTCATTTCTGAATGTCCCTTCTTTGTAATGCCGACTCAGGGAAGTATCTCCTATCTGTCTTTTCACAATCACTAACAAGAAGCCCATAAAAATCACAGCCAGACTGCTCCGAATAAAAGCGATACTGTCTGTGACCATATATGTCCCGTAGCAGTGGTCCCGTGGCCATCTGCACCCAAAAATTATAATAAGCATTATAAGCATGTTGATTGAACTCGGAAAGAAGAATTGTTACAGAGTGTCCTCTGTAGCAGTGAAAGGATCATATTTTCCAAAGGCCTCAGGAGGTCTTGTACAGTCCTTGCCAAATGGTGCTAAAGTCACGCAGCAGGCTATAAAGCGCTACTGTACACAGTAACTGAGGTCTCCTTAGAGGCAGATGAACCACAGCTGAAGATAGAAACCATGCAGATGTCCACTTAAGAAACTGGTCTTGGTTTTGAAACGTCTACCTTGGCTACCGCTGGATTTCCAATGAGTCAGGTTGGTCCAAGATTTTAGAATAACTTTGATTGCTTTCCCCCCATGAATTCAGACTTCTGTCCTGGAATACTGTGTACATTGGGTTTATGCAGTCTAAATAGTGATTAGTCCATGTAGGTCTTCTTTTTTTGTTTAACCAAACAACAGTATTTGTGAGAAAAGAAAAAAAAAATCAGGCTTTTAACCCTCAGGTACGTGGCCCTCATTCATTGGGGTCATTTATGACATCTGTTTTCTTTTACTGTAAATAGACAAAACAAATTGCAATACAAACAATTCAATTCAATTCAATTCAAAGCCTATAATATTAAAATGCATCTATTCCTTTACCCTGCACAACTTTCAGTTCATGTAAGAAAATCAAAGAAGGTGGAAAGTTGAAAACATCTTTTATGATTAAAAATATCACAACAGCAACTATAAATGTAAGACTGGAGTCATGAATGAACCCACTTTGTTACTTAAATAGCTAATTGTGATCTCTACATATGGTTTGTGATATAAATAATAGTCTTTTGGATGATTCCTAAAAAATAAGAATAGCACAAATATACAAGCAGTGTTAAGTATGTTTAAACACATAAACAGGGTTTATAAATTACGGTGTTACGGTTAATGTTTTAGTTGCTAAAGACCAGCAACCGTCTCTACAGTCTCCAATTAAAGATAGCAAGTCACACATCACCAGAAGATTAAAAGAATCATTAAGTTTTAAACACAAATATAAGATTATTTTAAAAAATATCAACACTGAACTGGAAGTCTTAGCTCTGCTTTTTAAATGTACTAGATAGCTTAAACATTATTAATAATAAGAAGTAATCAAAAAAGTAATGAAAAGTAAGTCCATGGCGTATCAAACAACAGCCAAGGAACACAGATGCATTTCTATATGTTATCCCTGCATAAACATAGAAAAACAATGCTAATGGGCTTATCTATAGCCAGAAGTCACATGCTCACATTTTTTGGACTAGGCTAGATATCTGATAAATGTCAGCAGTCTGCTTAAGCAGAACGGTTGTTTGTAACCTGACTTCATCAAACTGATGAAATTCTGAATCCAGACAGCTTCTCTGTGCAATTTCATGCCTAACATGTGTACACATTTATCTGAGTAGGGGGAAAAAACAAAGGGGATCCATAACTAACATCTGGAAGAATGAGCTCCTGCATTGGCCGAGTGTGCCCACTCAATTCCAGATTTATGGTAACATTACAGCTCTGGCTCCGGGTATGTGCTTGAGCAATGTGAAGCCTATTTATTTGCTGGCCTTCGAAACTGCCTGCCACACTCATGCAGTTTGCCAGGTCTGCTGCCTCACACACTGTCGCTATGTCTCTCCTCCAACCTCCCAGAATGTTTAAAAATCACAATATGTTCTTATAAAATGGTAAAATATGTTTTAGCATCTGTGTTTAAGACCTTTTAAATACCACTCTGATTGTTCTGTAATGCCATCGTTTTAAAATACAAACCCAATTCCAATGGGAAGCTGTGTAAAACCGAAATAAAAAACAGAATGCAACGATTTTGCAAATCTCATAAACCCATATTTTGTTCTCAACAGAACATAGTAAACATGTCAGATGCTTAAACTAAGCTTTTTACTATTTTTTGAAAAGTATTAGCTCATTTTGAATTTGATGACAGTAACAAAAAAGTTGTGATGAGGCGATCAAAAGGCTGGAAAAGTAACTAAAGTACTAAAAAGAAAAAGCTGGAGGAACATCTTGCAGCTACTAGGTTAACTGGCGACAGGTCAGTAACATGATTGGGTATAAAAAGAGCATCTTAGTGAGCCAGAGTTTCTCAGATGCAAAAAACTGCATCAACAAATTGTGGAACAATTTCAGAACGATGCTGTTAAAAATGAAATTCTGAAGACTTTGAAACTGTTGTCACCTACAGTACATAATATCAGCCAAAGACTCTGAGAATCTGCACAAAGGATGAGACTGAAAACCGATAATTGATGACTGTGATCTTTGGTAAATGGTAAATGGACTGGTTCTTATATAGACCTTTTAGTCTTTCTGAGCACTCAAAGCGCTGTACACAACTTGTATATTCACCCATTCACACCCATTTGCACAAGCACCTTTTTCTAAGTGCTTTCTAAGTAACATTCACACACACATTCACACTTCGATGGATGCATCGGAGAGCAATTTGGGGTTAGTATCTTGCCCAAGGTGGTCAGACGAATTGAAATTTGAAGTTATTTTTGGACACTGCATCCTCCAGACAGAAGAGCTTATATATATTTTTCTTCAGGGAAAGCCTTGCATATTTGAGCAAGACAATGCTAAACCACCTACTGCAGCTATTGCAACAGCATGGTTTTGTGGTAGAAGACTCCAGTGCTGAACTAGCCTGCGTGCAAAATTTGGCATATCATGAAATGAAAAATTTAACTATCCTCTATCAGAGAACAGTGGGACAACACTCCTCTCCCAAAAGAACAGAAACTGCTCTTTTGGGAGAGAAATGACTGTTGGTAAAAAACAGAGCAGATGTTTCCCTGTCCCAACTTTTTAGAGAAAAGCTGTTATCAAATTTAAAATGAGCCAATATTTTTTTTTCTTAAATCGTCCATCTTCTCAGTTTAAACATTTGATATATGTTCTATGATCCATTGTGATTAAAATATAAGATTATGAGATTTGCAAATCATTGGATTTGATTATTTACACTTATGGGCACAATATCCCAACTTTTTTGGAATTGGGTTTGTATGTTTCACTAGATCTGGACTGTGTGGGATTTCTTTCAATGTGACCACAAAGATGAGACCCACAACCAACACCCCCCCCCCGGCAGACCTGACTGAATCCTGCTCAGTCTATCAACAATGTATTTTTGTGTTCCCAAACACAGAAAGTGTTAACGTGACAGGACCTTCCAGTCTCTCTCCAGGCCTCACTTGCTGCCAAACCACATTCCTCCAGCAGCTGCCATTTCTTACATCTGCTGCATTGACGTGGTTACACTTGACTGTAGTAAGGAATTTATTTAGATTTTCTATGATGAAATATTACACAGAGACACCAGGCCGTGCTCTCCTCTATGTCTTATTTGTGATCCCCCAGTTGTCATTATGTTACGGGTGGTTGTGGCTTCTGTTTTACTCTGGAGTGAAACAACATAAGTCAACGTAAGCCTTTATGAGTATTTTGTACATTTATTATCACTAAACGAGTCTTTTTGTTATTTTTTATACAGCAACTTGTGGTTAAAAAACTTGTAAAAATGCTTTTGAATTCTAATTATGCTCACAATAATCATACATAAAGAGTAAACAAAAAAACAAAAAATGCCATCAACAACCTAAAAATATCAGTTAATGGTACATCCAGTGGATCAGTGGCAAAAAATGACTGTAATGTTTTGGCCAGTATAAAACACTAGCACCTCAAGATGAGATCATTTTATCCCAGATCTATAATGAACGTCAATGCATAAGTATAAAAATCCCCATCTAACTTAAATGATGAGCTGGTGTTGTGTCCACACATAACAGACAACTTGTGTCTTAAAGTGTATCTTTAGACACTTTGTTACTAGCAGCTGCCATTAAACATATAGTTTATTCCTATTTCTTCAGCAGACTCTGTGAAAAATACCACAGATACACACGGGCCCAATTATTCAGCATGACAATCATCCCAAAGACGGTCATATTGGTAAAAGAATACCTGGATAGAAGAAGACACAATGAAACAGTATCAGTCGTAGATTGGCCTCACCAGAGCCTCAACATTGTTAAAGGCTGTACTGAGAATTTCAGGCTTGTTAGAATTGCACAAACCCTCTGTGCAAACTCTATATACTGTATTTTCATGTATGTTTGTATGCTTAATAGCACCTGTTTCCTGTTTTTCTACCAAAATATAAAGACATTAGTGTGGCTCAAGACTTTTCGACATTACCTTACAACAGAATGTATTTATTAACTATATCTAAGCAAAAATAAAAAGAGAGAGAGAGAGAGAAAAGTTAAAGTTGTGTGCCCATCTGAGTAAAAAATCCAAGAACTCCTTTTTTTTTACATGTGGAAAGTGGGACCATGATGCACCCACCTCAATGAGGCACTCTGTGTGCAAATTGCAAACCTTGCAAGATTCCACTTTCCTCAACTGCTCAATACATCAGGCTAAAACCCACATTTCAGTGCCTGGCTGAGGTTTTACCCCACATGGAATGGGGAGCCATATCAGCATTGGAGGGCAAAGTGGCTGCTGGTGACACCACAGAATGCGAAAACAACAATCATGCAATCATGGCTTATCGTGCCGCCATGAGTGTTATTTTTGAATTATGCTGCCTCGCTAACTGGCAACACCCAAAGTTCATTCACAGGAACCGAAATAAGACTTAAATGAAAGGTTTCTTCCTGCGGAACAATAAGGCCTGTTTGTAATGAAAGTTATGAAACCTCATGACCATGACCATTGCCTGTACACCAAATTTTCTAACTCTTCCATGTTCCAATACGACTGCTATATTAAGGCCTAGAAAAAAGTTGTTTTCGACAGTAGCTGACACTGTTTTAGGTGACATGACATTGACAGTGCCTTTGATAAGACAGCGATAATTGTGCTATGAATGTTTTCCTTAACTACAGTAGCTGAATTTAGACTAGTCTAACCTTAACCTTAAACCTTGAGTGATGTCAGGTTGTCATAACACACACACAAAATAATGGCAGCTTTGCATTAAAAAGTACACAGCTGAACAAATGACACTTAAAGCTGGGGTAGGCATCACTGGGGAAACATGCAGTAATAACCTTTCAGCAAACTGTGATTAAAGTTGTCTGAGAGGAAATTTGACTTGTGCACCTCCTGTGGGATCTGGTTTCAGGCTTCAGAAAAAGTGTCCACATTGGCAGTGGGATGTGGTGGATGAATGGGTTAAACAGAGCAGTTTTACTAAAGAAAGTGGAGTTCCTGTCATTTGTAAAGCCAAATGTCTTTGTAGTGTTTGGCGTTACTATTTATAGGGTGTTTCTATGCACATGCTGGTCTGGTTGGAGGGGTTAGACGGGAGAGAGAACTTTTTTTTTATTCTAATCTCTCCCCTTTGCCAATTTTGACTCCCAGGCTGGGAACCAGTGTCCTAGCATTTAGACTGCTGATCATAATGGTGCTAATCTATGGAGCAGCAGATCTAGAAAATCGTGTTTGTTAGTAACGCATTGTGAAAGTAAGTACAAACTTGGGGCGAACATTGAGTCCTGAGGCATTTCAAATCCTTCCACGGTTCCCCTTTGGATCTGAAACGAGATGCATTGTACTTTGATGAGGCTGGATGCTGGAAGGCCAGCAGCAAGTTTGGAGTTCTTCAATTCCAAAACAATGACTGTGAATAATCTCAAGTCCAACTCAAAAGAGAAACTGAGTTCAAAACATTCTCAGGGTAATTTTAAGTGCTGAAATATGGACATACCGACTCCCATTGGGGGATTTCATGTGTATATGAAAATAGATATGTCTTCTTGACTTTTGTTTGCACCAACACAAGTAAAAGTACCAGTTCTCACCCCTTGGCTTGCATGTCATCCTGCCTGTCCCTGATCCCTTGTTGGCAGCTGTATGTTGGCTTGGGAACACAACACCTCTGGAAGGGGTGTCATTGTTTGTAGCAGCTGTTTAGTCGGCCTGTCTCAGGAGCTCAGGGGAAGGCCAATTACCAGGATTTAGGCTGTTGGGAAACAGCTGAGGTGCAGGCAGCTTAACTGCTTGTGCAGCATTGTTACTATCACTGTGTGCGTGTGTGACACTTGGATGGACTGAAAAGAGGGATCCAGGGAGGAAATTCACAAGCATTGTCCTCCAATAAACAAACAGGGAGCTCTACTTCATGTGGCGGTTCATGGTGGGCTTGTTTGGATGGTAGAGGGAAACAGTAAAAGATCTGACTAACCTCTGGACAACAGCGCTGAACATGAGAGCTGTTGTGTTGCAGGGCTTTGCGGTGAGACTGCGACTGGGATTATGTCAGTTTACGGAGGAGAGGAACACACGATTTGCGTGGTTGGACTTTGTGTAAGCATTTTCTTGCCGACAACACGGTGCGGCACATGTAGGAGCGCCTGCGGTCAATGAAATCATGTGAATGAAAGCTGAAAAACTTGACACCAGGTATCAAAGCATAGATTTCCTGCATTCCCTCGCCCCCGAAGACCCGTTCGTGTTCCGTTTCACGAAGAGCATGTCTCTCTTTTCTGTGAGAGGAGTTTACTCTGGCAACTCAACCACCTACACTTATCCATTTCCTAGTGCTCTCAGGTCAGAACAATGTGCATGCCTCCACATGCTGTTCTTACAAGTGCAACTGACCTTTTTTGTTTCAAACTGGCATGTGTCACAATTTTCCCTCCGACCCTCTCTCAAAACAAAACGGAGATGATGTCCACCTGTAATAACACCCAGCGTGTCCTCGTTTGGCCAAAACCAGTGTTTACTTGCGGTTCCGTGTAAGCACGGCTCTCTCCGTCTTGTTCTCGGTGGTTTGCGAAGACGTTTATTATGAGAAACGAAGACAGGAAATATTTTTCAACTGCCTTAGGTTAGCTCAACAAGGAGAGGGAGTCAGAAACCACACCACAATAAAGCGCAACGCAGAAGAAGTGCAGAGAAATGTGGCTTTAATATAATAGTGGAATCAAGAAGAGAAAGGCGGAATGTGAGTGATTTGAGGAAATGATACATAATGAAAGAGAACGTAAGACAAGACAAATGAAGCGTGAAAGGCAGGAGTCGGATTCCTTCTTGGGTGAAAAAAATGTTGTCTTCACTGTGAAAATGAAATATCTACAGGTAAAACAAAAATCTGAAATAATGAAAGTAATTCTTTTAGTTTGTTATCTATGCGCTCACTGTGCAGTGCAGTTCAGCTCATTCTTGCATGTCTACTCAAAGCTCCCAGACTAATGCAAACTTAAAGTGAAACTGATCTACAGTACAGATGTGCCCATTGGGAAAACATAATAATTTATAGGGTCTAATTTGTAATAATAAGGCTTCGCTGACCCTTTTTCCCTCCCAGGTGATTAGTTCTGTTCACACAGTGTCCGTGATCTAAGCGGTGGCCTTAATGTCTCGCCTTCTCAAACACCCATGAAGTTCCAGTTGATCCAAAACAGTCCCAAACCTGAAATGATTGCAAGGCCGGATGAATTTTTTAATCAGTCAATTCTTTCAGGAATCTAACAATTAGGCCCAGCGGTTCCCTTGTATTTGCATCCAAAAGACAAAGTCCTGGTTTGAATGAACAGAGGCTCCTCGAAGCATCCTTCGCAGCAAGGTAACTAATTACTTCAGCATGCCACTGGAGTCGTGTTTCTTCATCGAATGGGGAAATGGTTTTCAGAACGTCTGCTTTCTTAGATTTCCCTCTGTGTGGTTTTACCTGGTGTCAGCGAGAGTTTAGTTTGCAGCAAAATGGCGAAGGTGAAGTCCAGAGAAGTCTGTCTCATGCGCTGAGATAACCGTGCACTTCCATGCCTCCTGTCAAGTCCTTCACCAGCAAATGCAGAGAAGCCACAGATAAAAAGGTGACTGGGAAAGCTATAGGCAGAGTGGAATATCACTTAGGTTTTCAATGGAAAATGTTGCTCAGGGAATCTGGGGTTTGGCCAGCTAAGTGCAGTGAGGGATGAGAGGTCAAAAAAGCTGAAAGGATTATTTCAGGAAGTGTCAGCGAGAGCCATCTCGCAGGTCCAGAGACAGCTGTGTAACAGGAAAACCGAAGGGACATCCTGATTGGTTCTGATTTGTAATGAAACCACAGGATGCCTCTTGCAACACTAGCCAGATTGTGGTGTTCACTCCCTCCAGTTTGGTAAAAGCTCTGTCACCATCTTACAAAACCCTTGCAGCCTTGTTTCCTCTAGCTTGTTACCTCTCCTGCCAAGAGAGAGGTCTTGGCCTCAGCTCCGTGGCAGAGCTCAGGTTTGGGAAACGCAGTGGCATGGTAGAGCCATTAATATACAGGAAGGACTGAGCCCCAAGGAAAAGGACACACCTCGGAAGTGTGAGGCATAAATTCAGTCTTTCCCCTGGACTTCCTGAGGTGCCACATCACTGTATAAAAGTTTGTTGCTTTGTCTGTTGGCTTTATCATGCAGAATCCACCATACCGCAAATGTTCAAATTATAGTCGCAGACTATAGTAGGTATCCACATCATGACAGAGGATATAGAAAACCAAAACTTTATGAAACCTATATTCAAAGCCATTTATCTCCTTCTGCTCTCTTCAACTGCAAAGAGACAGATTTTGATGTGATCCCAAGTTGAACAAATAAAGTCAAACATTCTCGTTAAGGTAGCAAAAATACACATGAGATAGCAAACGCTGGGGCCCAAACCACTAATGTGTGGTATGCGGTTGACGCAGCTAACTGCTGTGTACATTCAGCTCTCCCAATGGTTTGTCATGATTAGTTTGTTTAGCTCTTAAAAACCACCACGCCTTTTGTGTCATAAACAAACATCTCCTATATTGCATTTAGTGTCGAGCCGTGGCCCGTAGATGGAATTAAGACTTTGGCCTCCTTACATATACAAAAGAAGGCTAAAGTTGCCCAAAGTGACTGTTTACAGAATTTGTGTTTGCATGTTCTTCACTCATCAAAACATTTGAAATGATAAAAAATAACACTCCTGTATGTAATTTGCGGCACTTTCATTCTCTCTAAATACTCTTACCATGTAAAATTTCTTTAGTTTGTGTTTAAATCTGGACTATAACTGAATAAAGTAACTGAACGTACTATTAGAGGTTTCGCTTATTGTTGTAAACCCAAATAGATTTATTACAAATCTCCTCAGTTCCACACAGGCTATATATGTTTTTGTGTTTCTTCTTTCTTTTACATGTAGAAACCCTACATTTGATCGCACATTTCTCTCCAATGTTCTTTACATCTACGATGAAAGCATGACTTCCGGTGATTGCTGATATTGCTAACAGTTTAACATGTTAGCAATTTTTTAACATTTAAGCTTTAATTGTATATGCATGTACCCACCTTAACCACCTGTAGCTTGTAATAGCCTGTTTTAAAGCCTTGATTAGAGAATTGCCTTTTTGTCTTTTGGGGTGTGTTAAAGGATCAGAGGGTGGAGTGCTAAGTTATCAGTTAACACTAGGAAGCTTGGTTAACAAGGCCAGATGCACGTAGTTGTAAGTAATATCACAGCTCAGTCACACTAGAGTGAAAATAGAATGGCAGCCTACTTACCACTAGGAAAAATTGTTGGTTTCTTGTTTTATTTCTTCTTACTTGTTTTTACTTTCAGCAGCTGATTGCAAGTAGTTACAGTGACCTGTCTCCAAACAACAACAGTCTGACTGCAATCACTGTCAGACAGATTGTTTAAGGTTTGCAAATCATTGCCAACTAATTTCAAAATGTGGACAGATTGCCAACGGGTTGCAATCAGTCAGAGTCAGCTTGCACAACATGCATCTCTTTGCAATAGGAGGCTCAACTTAAAAGGTTGTACTCTTGTTTTCTTTTCAAACCTATGAGCTTCTGGCTTGACCTGCAAGCTAATGTGAAATTCCATTTGGTGCAATTTTTGTTGTGTATGCAGACAACAGCAGATTTGTGATTCCACTTCTATTTATCACAGTTAATCGCCCTATCAGCACAAACAGATACCTGTCTGCGAAACAGAGGGCCTCAATTGGCCAAATGAGGAAGGTTACAGGAACTTCCACATTGGCTTAATTTTCACCCGTGGAAGTTGTTGCTTGGTATTAAGTTCGTTAGTGAACCAGTAACATGAAAAAAAACAAACAAAAACAAACCCCAAACCCCATTGATTTCATTTAGAGGTTTATTCATTGCTTTCATCAAGTAACAACTGTTTTTATAAAAGATATTTTACAAGAGAGCAAATCGGACAAGATGAGGAGATATGTGTTTGGTCATTGGATTGAAAATCCAGTCTCTATCAAAACAAACAAACAAATAAACATAACATTTCAATTTATATAACTTAACAATAAAAGAACCAAACTATGGTCACCACTTTCTTTGTTTCGACAAAGTCAGAAATAATAATTTATAAGCTTTAATATACGTTTGCTTGCTTTCCATTCGTCAGCATGGTTGTGAAAGCATGGTTTGTGCTGGAGAAAGACATATACAGTACCAAAACTCTTGGCTTTGTTTATACTTGTAGGGTTTTCTTTTGGGGGGGTGGCAGGTAGGAACAACAAAGGCATCTTTGTTGTCTCTGAAGCCTCCGTCCTTTTGCTCTGCCTCTTCCCAGAAAGCGGGTATTGTGTGAGGTGTGAGGGTCACGAGCGGCCCAGAGGTTCAGAAGTGCGATTAGAAACACAAGGAGCGGGTCCGATGGTACCCCGCAGCCACCCTGCCTGGATCAGGTGTATAAAAAACACATGTGGGAGCCCCCCCACCTGCATAAGCAAATAGTGCCTGGGGAGTGGCTAGTGCGATTCATTCCATAATACTTCCATAGTCACACTAACAGGAATAACATAGAGTTGTCCTTCATTTCTCTTTACTTCCATTCATTTTTATGTAAAAACACCTCCACTGAAAACTGTAAGTGCAGCTTTTTTTTTTTAAACAGTTTGCACATTCAAGACACATAAAAAGGTCAAAAAGTTACTTTGTGCAGCTTCACTCCCTCTCAAAGTCCTTGACCAGATGCACAGTCTGGGTTTGTCAAAAAAAAGAAGGAAAACTGCACAATTTCTGAAGGAGTGTACATTTTGACACATATAAACAGTACCTTGAAGATATACATAAAATTAAAAAGTCAGCACAGAGAGCCAACTTCAACTTCTCCCATTGACTTCAATTTCATTCCCCCTGTTTGTGAAGTTGGCATCGGTCCCCCCAAACGTTTCTAACATATGCACCGTACATTAGTACATTCTAGATTCTTTCCATTGGATGACAGAAGAAGCGCTTGATGCTTAAGAGAAACTGAGTTTTGATCAAGAACAAAACAGACACACACACACACACAGACGGACAATAACAAATACTTGCTTGGCCGACGAAAAGATAATACTGAAATGTATTTTTGAAGTCAGGGGTAAAAAAAACGGAGCGAAGGGGAAGAAAGTCAAACTTTTAAGCCTGTCCTCTGGCTCCTTGTAAACAGCAATTAGAATGTAATGCTAAACAGCTGAGAGGGCTGAGGATCAAAAGGCTGGGGGTGCTCGTGGCGGTGGCTTTTTTTTCTCATACTAGACCATCTTGTTCTGAGCGCAGACGTGAAAAGGCAACAGTGTCCGCATAAAACACTGATAATGCAAAGCAAAAACATCCCTTTTAGGTCATGGCATTCCTCCACTGAGCCTTAAAGCACGCCTCTAATGCGTATATCTTTGTCACCGCGTCTTCATTTGGGTCCAGCTGAGTGTCATGTGCACATTTGAGCAAGTAAAAAGCCACGATAAGAAAGGAATCCTTCGCTGGTTAATGAAATCCAAGGCCGAGATGTGGACAAGGAGGAGAGAGCTGGCTGCTTATCTGCGTAGCCAGCAGTTGCTGTTGGCCCGCCATCGACGTGGCTGGGACTGGGACAGAGTTCAGTTTACAGTCAAAATGAAGACTCCAGTCAAAACAAGAACAATGCCTTCAGAGGATTCACACCGGGCATTTTCCCAAGCCCAGTGCACACCCGTACAAGTGTGTGCCACTCGAGTTCGTCGGCGCCTCGGATTGCTGAGCTCACTCAGCCCTTAAGGCACATGCTGTTGCTGGGAATTTTCATTCACAAATTGAATCCTGAATCCTGAATCATGACTGGGACCCTAAAAAAGTGTTCCAGAGGCACGTCAGTATCTGTGCTCCACATCGACCACAGTCAGTGAGTTATTTGTCTAAACAACAAAGGCACTTTGGCAAAAAGACTCAATTTGTAGCGTTAAAAAAAGAAGAAATAAAAAATAAAACATGAAAAAAAATAAGTTAACATTACAAAAGTTTTTTTCTTTTTTTTTTTTAAGGAAATACTGCTGCTAAAACTAGTACTCGCAAAAGAGAAGATAGCCAAGGCCTCTTATGAACCTTTTTTTTCAGACATCAATAACAACCAAAAAGAATGAAAGTTCTTTTTCTGCCTCACACTTCCTGACTTCAAATACCCCCACCCCACGACCACCCTCCCTAAACAACAGTTCTTTTCATTTTGGGGTGGGGAGGGGGGAGTTTATTTGGACTCTGGTGAGTTTGCTGAAACAGGAATGTTTGCTGGTTTGCATAGAGGGGACGGGAGGACGACGTCCAGGCTAATATTTCTGCACCAGCGGCACTTTGACAGTCTTGATCTCTGCTATATGAGAGGACTTCTGGATAATGCAGCTGGTGGTCCCGGAGGCACTGTCCTTCCCCTGTGCCAGGTTGGTCAAGGCCATGGCGGCGTTGATCTCCTTCCAGTATGTCTCGTCTTTGCCTTTCGCCTTTTCTTTCTGTGTGGCTCTGGGGCCACCGCTGCTGCTGATGAGCGAGCTGACCATGCAACACGAAAGGACAAAAACAGAGAGCGTTACGATCAGCTCGCAAATGCAAATGACTCGATCTGGTCTGCAGCGTTAAGAGAAAGGCTGCTCACCTGTCACATTTACTTGATCCATGCTCTGTGGTTTCTGAAAGCAAGGAGAGAGAGAGAAAAAAAGGTTAATTTTGCTGAGTTCATCGGGGTCAATGAGGATTTATTGGAATGTCGCTGAACATACACTCTCGCAGTGTGTGTGCTGTAGTGTGTGAGGTCTATGCTGTGCGCTCTTATGCGTACACCCTGCTTTGTGCAAACATGTGTTGCTCTGTTTTCTCTCTTCGCTCAGACGCTGGACAAAAAGGACGGTTTTTTTTGTTGTTTTTGGGGTTTTTTTGCAATAAGCCGTCAAGAAACAAGGTGACTAATAGGATCGAGTTGAAAGATGTTTCTTATGACTCACAAGCTCCATTCTCTAATATTTTGTTGGAAAACAAATGGGCCCGAGCCAATGTAATTGAGTTGTCTGAGGAAATCAGATCAAAAATGACTGAGCGCAGAAGATTTAAAGGGGGAATGAAAAGGCAGCAAGTGAGTCAGTGAGAGAAATGGATGCCTGCTCTCCCTTTCTTTTTTTCCTCTCTTCAAATGGGAGCAATCTTTATCTCATATGTGAAACATTAGCAGAGGGAATAGCAGAGTCATTAAACAATGAAACCCAACTTCTCTTCGGGGCAACCAGTGTGTTTATTTCAGCGTGCTCTTGTTGCCTGAATGCGTGTGTGTGAGTGAAAGAGGAGTTCATTTGGGTGTTTGAGCTGAACCTGTCCTGCTGTCTTGGTTCCAGCCTTAGGTGAGATCTGCCCAACAGTGAGTATGAGGACACAGGCTTGGCGTTTCATGAGGCATTAACCAAAAAGAAAAAAGAAAAAAGCAGAGCATCTGGATTTTTCTAGTCGCGTCGCCCCCGGGCGCTCTCTTTAAGTTAACTAAACACGCGTCTGAGGCCCCATGAGCTTTTAAGAAGTTCGGTCTTGACCAGATATAGATGACTGGATGACTCAAGAATGTTCAAAGGAGGGCAAACTCTCCCCAAATTTTCATTTCGTCCAAAGATAACAGAGTTCGTCATACCTGGGTTGTCTCCTGCTCGGCTGTCAATCCGATTTCCTGAATGTCCTCACCAACAGCACAGGGTCACCCAGTCTTTTATACCCCACCAATGTCGCATTTCCCCATAAAGCAAGTGTCTAAACCTGAGCTAGTGTTTTAACGAGACCCTTCCACCAGCCACCGTCACCACAAGGCAGCAGTTGGCGGGCGTGCATTAACGTTCTCCTTTGCTAATAAAAATCTGCACCCTTCATTCTCGCTGGAATTTCATTTGCTATCGTGGTAAGAAGGGACTGGAAGAGGTTGAGCGAGGACACTGTGTTCAGGCTTCGACATAGCCAACAGAGACCCACTGAGAGCAAAGGAGCCAAAGCTCGTTCAGCGACGGGGAAAGCACATGCAACATTTAACCGTTCTGTTGTGTCACCTCTAACCTCGCCAAACCCTCCGTAGATTTTCCAAATTTCTGGATACAGCGTTCAGGCTTGAAGCGCCTAATTACTCCCAACGCCGCGCTCTGTTCCTCTTTCATGACAGCGTTCAAGAGGCCCCAGAGCTAATGTGAGCCTGATTATAACATTTCCTGCGCTTTTCCCGCTCATTCCGTAATAGGTGTAATCCACAGAGAGAGGGAGAGAGAAAGAGACAGACAGAAGAAGCCAATCATTCTTAGACAGAAGAAGAGCAGGAATGTGTGTGTGCACGTGTGTGAGGGCGATGAGGACGTGATAACCCAGCACTACAAACCACAGGATGAGATTTGGGGCTTCAGCGTGTAAGTGTTCCAAAAAAAATCCTCTCATTCCCATCCGACCACAACTCCCTGCTGTCCCGTCTTTTGCTCTGCCTTTATCTCACTTCATCAGCGAGTCCCCTTTTCCTTTACTGATGTCCCCCAGGTCGACTGTTCACCTTTTGATTTGCTGTAATACCCCCTGATTGAGGTACTCGTCAGGAACCAGCCAAAACAAATGCAATGTTTCCCGTCTGTTTTAATAAAGAGTGACTCTGTGCTATGTCAAGAGCAGGTTTTTTTAAAGCCCCTGATATTATCCATCTCTTCTTAGTCTCCAGTTTTTAAGCCCTCTATATTTCTTCAGCCATTCTTCAAATTAATTGCCTAAATTGCCAGTGTCAACTGAATACTTGAAAACTGTGAAGCCATCCTCCCTGCACTCTATCTCCATCTTTCTTTCCTGATTGTTGCCAGGGCTCCAAAACGGATTGGTCCTGATTAAAAATGTGCACAACACTCCGTAATCACAGTGCTGTAATTAGAGGCCAAATTACACAGTTTTCATGCGCTGTTTATGCCCCCTGCCTTCGAGATACATTAGCTCAGTGTTTACGGCTGTGGTGCCCGGTGTAAAGATCGGTTGGTGACAGCAACTGATAGCAGCAACATCAAAGACAAACAACAGGCAGAAGAAAAGTGTGTGTGTGTTTGTGGGATCTGAAGTGCAGCGTGTGAGACTTTCCATCCACAGCTTTAAGTGTTTCCAGGGTGTGTGAGGCAGCCACTGTCCAGATGATTCCTTTCAGAACACACACATAAAACTGTGTTTTCTGAGCTTTCTAGCAGGTGGATGCAAGGATGACCTTTGCCACCCTGCACTCCAAGGCCCTCATTGGGGACTAGACACCAGCTCTCAACCCCTTGGACCCCAGATTTTGAAAATGCACCACTGCTTGCAGAAAAACTCTGTTTCCAAAGCCCTTTGCCTAAAACATCTAAAACTGGGATTTTTAAAAACAAGAGCAGCGCCAAAGACTCAATAAATGGCCAATAAATCACTGAAGATTTTTTTTTTTTATTATTTTCACTTTTTTTTTTCTTTTTTAAACTCAACTACTTTGCTACTGAATACTCAGTCAACTTTGCTGTTGCCTTTGGGCTTCACTGACAGTGGGGTTGCACGGACCGCCAAAGGGGAAAGCTAAGAAGTCTGATGGTTTCTGGCATTGTGCTGGAAGTCCAAAAATACTAGCTCACTTAACATCACAGCGGGACGATGGAGGGGAAGGGGGAAAAGAACATAGGAGAAAAAAGAAAAAGTAGCTTTAACAAAACTTGGTGAAAATGAGGGAAACAAGCAGGGGCTGACAAATTATTGAGGTTATGAGGTTCCACCTGTTAAGATGGCTGCAGAGGAGAGTGGCTGACTATCATCATTACCATCTGGAGCTGTTGTTAGCAACTCGCAACAATAAACAAGGAAAGCTGAGTTGCACAAACCGTGGGCTGGGCTGAATCAGACAGACAAATAAGCACACACACACACACACACACACACACACACACACACACACACACACACACAAACATAAACACACACACACAAGGGCATTTTATGATATTGCAGGCTTATAGCTTTAGTATTATCCAGAATAATTTCTCGTCACCATGGATAGTATAAAGAGTCTAAAAATAAGAATAGAATAGAAATTGAAAACAAATGATTACCTAGAAACAGAAAAGATGGCTCAATTTTAAAGCAATAGGGTTTAACAATTCTAACACTTATAGGTCTTTTATGCTAATTTCAATCTCCATATTTTTATTCTCTGGCTCTGCTAGAGTAGGTCTGCATGATTCACAGAGGTGTATAATCCTTATTCATCTTATATCGTGCATTGGTGCAGCCCTGTTGACTGAAACAAGTGCTCTTCCTTTAAGGCGACACTCCCTTTAAATCTTTCTTCTAACAGGCTTCTCCCTGCAAAGAGAAGGGCTGAGGTGCATGCAGGTTGGTGGGGCTTTGGTCTTCAGTTTGAGGTGACTGCATAAGAGCTATCAGCACTTTTTGCTTGGAATGTTAGAAGCGAGGAGAAACAGCTAGCTTGGCTCTACCAGCATGTCTACAGCTCAAGTATTAACACACTGGATCTTCTTTTGCTTAATCTGTACATCATAGGAGCATTGTATCAACTGTGTGTAGGGAGTCCTTAGAGAAGCCTAATCCATTTGAAACCTGAACATGTGTTCACTTTAGATACATTTAAAGATGATGCAGAAATGATGTGCTTTGTCTGGATATGTAAGACTACCAGTATGGATGGAAAGCTAAACTAACAATTGTCTGGGCTGCCAGTTTTGAAATAAATAATGAATAAATTCTGTGAATCTTAAAAAGCCGGTGAATCTGGACGCAGAGACAGAATCCAAACTCGACTGTTAAAGTAGGAAATGAGCTAAGCTGATTTCCCCTAACAGGACCTGATGAGAACCAGAGTGGTGCTGCACACTGGACAATCTGGTCACCGCTGACCTGTGCAACCACAGGATAGGAATGGACCATCATGTCATTAAGCAGCCTCTTTGAAGCCCGCCCAAACCCGAGGATGAGTCAGAAGTTACCATCACCACAGGTGAATCACAACGCTGCGCTCGACCTACAGGATAGAACTGTGATGAGCTCACCTGATGTGAAGTCAAATCAATATCAGAAGATGCATTAATTACTTTTAGCCAAGTCAAGAAGACTTGGCTAAAGGAAATGCCAAAAACCCTCAGGTGCTGCGACGCCTTTTTGAGCTTCTTTCTTTCTGCCACTTTAAGCCCGACGTGCGAGCCTAAGATTTCTCTTTTTATTATATTTCTCTGATGCTCTGTGCTTTTTTATAATGTCAAGAAGAGTCTGTAAATGAAGTTAGGGATGCCTTGGCACTCAGCTTGCCTCGTGCTCTGCCAACCCTACTTTTATATCACCCCTCCCAGCCATTCCTTTCCCCGTCTCTGCCGCGTTTGAACAAAGTCTGAGGCTCCAACGAAGCAAACTGTCAATTCCACTCAGCTAGCCAAAGACATCATACATGGCGTGAATTTAATGCCTTCTCCATTCGCCCTGACAACACTTTCATCGCTTACAAAAATATTGAATAATTAGCTCTTAAACTATTAAATCCAACATACATGCGCTGACACGGCCAGACAGATACTGAGCTGCTGCCCAAAAACGACGTTCATCTCCTGCTTTTTCTGTGCTTTCTTTTTTCTTCTTTTTTTTTCCTTTTCCATGTCTGCCCGGCAGATGACACACTGGTGCTGTGGCTGCGGTTGGGGGCAGATAACCAAGATCCTAGCATTGAGGATTGCCTTGTGTCTTCTTGCTAGATGGAGAAATAATAACAGTGCTTGAAATGTTTAAATGCTGCCAGGTTGTCATTGTGTTTACAAGTGCCAGTAAACAGAGAGTAATCAGGGCCCCCGTAAATCAGCCAAAATAAGGAGCGCGTCTCGACGAAGAAGAAGTAAATACGATGTTATGGCAATGTGTGCAAGTGTCTTGTCTGTGTGGCTGTGGGTGGACAGCCACAGCATCCAAAAGAGGAACCAAGGGGAATTAGGAAGTGGAATGAGATGTGAGCATGGGTGGCCGCAGAAAGATTAAAAACAGGATCACGTTCGACTGGGACACATCACTGATGATGAACAGATGAGCCTCTTATCACCGCTTTGACGCGGCAGGTACAAAAGAGATTAAAAAAAGCGGGGCCCAGTCTCCTCAGGCAGACCCTTTCATCACAGCTTTCTCAGCGACATCCTCGGGGATGAACGGCAACTGCTTGTGGTGCAGAAAACACACAAATTAGGACGTGGGGGGGGGAAAGGAAAAGCGAAAACCACAAGTAAACATTATTCAGATTTTTAAGTATTTACATGTGTGCAAAAATAACCTTTTTTTCAGGGGGATCTGGCCAAATGATATGTTTGTGCTGCACACACTGCATTATTATGTTGCAATTGTCTGCAGTGGTAGTTGCAGGGCCCTCTCACACTCTTGGGGGATTTCTGCGTATGTGTGTTCCGCGTCCTTGCTGGGTCACACCTCGGCTCGCTCGTTAAACTCTCTCCTCTCTCCTCCATCCCGTGGGAACGCGATGGCAAACGATTGTTCTCGACACGGCTGGGTTTTTAAAATGGAAACAATTTGTGTTTTATACGGAACAGGGCAGCGTGGCTCGGTTTCTCTGACTAGGCAGGCAGCTGTGCTTTCTAAATCCGATGAAATGATTATGTGTGTGTGTGTTTGTGTGTGTGTGTGTGTCCGTCCCTAGAAGCCTTGGTGTACTGATGATTTAAAAACTATCAGCTTGTGAGGGCTTATTATTCTGCCCTCTTCAAGTTCTATGTTAGGCAGTTGCGTATAAACAGTGTCTGTGCTGGTGTTTGTCTGTTAACACTTCTCCACAGGATGAGCACTGTCTCAGTCTGCTGCTGTCCTCTCTGGTTGCCTCTCATCCAGCCTCTGTTTAGTGGTCAGAAGCCAATATCCCATCTTCCAGTCAGAGAGGTTCACCATGAGGGTTTTTTTTCTTCCTCTCTGTCTTTTTTATCCACCTTTCCATTTGCCTGAAGCTGTCCCACAGCTTAATGCCAGGATTATGCCTAACTTTTGCCAACTCCTAGTTGTTCCCACCGTTGGACCAGCCACACCCTGAAGGACACTTATGTGTCGTATTATGTGTGTCTAATCTCGTCCTTTCTTAGTTCTATTTTCTGCTGTGCGTGACAAGACGGAAAAAAAAACACAGCTGCAGCGGTAGGACACTTATATACCTTAATATACTATGTTAAAGTGGACCTATTACACCCATTTCTAGCTCAGTATTTTTTTTTTATTATTAATGAACTCTGCTAGAGTAGCTCTACATGAGTCACAGTTCAAAAAGAATCCTTATTGGAAGGCTTGGTGCTGCTTTTATTTTGTTCCATTGTCTGAAATGAGCCATTTTAGCTTCTTCTCCCTTTAAGCCAGCTTTCCTCTGATTGGGCATGAGTTCCAAACAGAAGTTTTAAACAGAGGGTGGGTGGTGGAAAGGTGGGTGGAGCCTCTTAGCTCACAGTTAGAGCTGTATGCCTAAAATAACTGTATTGAGGCTGAAAGTCATACAAATCAAAGACCTATCAAAGTCAGCTATTGGTTTATGGGGTTTACTTGGAGTTTGCCAAGTTTAATATGACCGTCCACCACTGTAAAAACAGAACATATAAAGAAAGATAATAGCTGCTTTCAAAGAACAAATTATACTGAACATTACGAATGCATTTTTATCTTGAAACCTTTCGAATTCATCGGAAAAAATGCTGGAAAATCATTACGTAATACAAACAAGAGCAGTCCAAGCCTGCATACTTCCAACAAAGCTCAAAATTCATTTTGTACCACGCATAAACTGAGGCCCTGGATCTAGAAGGACATCCATATTAATTTGTGATATTTTCTTGGTAAATTCAAGCAATGTTTTGAATGGTTTTTTTCTTGTTTGAATTCGATACACGTCTGTGAAGATGACATCTTCACAATGAAAAAAAGTAATCCTTCCAAAAATTCCTCTATTCAGATCCAGCTCGATGTTGGGCCTCATCCCATTTCTGCAAACCTGTCCGTAACTTTTATGTTAACATAAGTATTTGCAAACAAACAGACAAGCCAAAACCAATCACACAAGCTCCTTGGTGGAGGCAGCAAATATTACTCTTATTAGGGCAATAAAACTTTAATAGCTTATAGTAAATTTCCTGAACATTCACGAGCACACAGATATCACTGATGTATAGCTATAGCTTTACATAAAACAACACTGATTTCATAATGCTTATTCATACAGGCTTCAATCCACTGTCTACTGCAGTGATTCCCAAAGGCTCTGCTGTGTGGCAACACTGAAACAAACTATATTATCACATCAAAAATTTAAATCATCTTCACTATCAAGAAACCTGCTTTTTCTTGTAAGTGAGATCAAGCTTACATAATTTCACTCAATCCAAAGTTAGTCTGAATATGCATACTTTACATCATTGTTATGTCTTTAAATTAAAAAAGGGTTTAAACGGTTTCAACAGTTGTTACTGGAGCTCCTTTCTACCAGAAAATTCAGTTGGCGGTGAGTTCTTTGCACCAGGGGACACAGCTTCTTTGGAAATAATCACTGCTGCTTTTTTTTTTTTTTGAAGAAATTTTTCAATGCTCTGAGGAGGACAAATAAAATTCCAACCATCTCCCAAATGAGTTGGAAGACTTTTCAGAGGCGTTTGTTATGGTTATTAACAATCTGCATGACCAGACACCGCAAGGGGTAAGTACAAAAATATATAGATCACTTTTGTAATTTGGATGAACTTTTCCTACACCTCAGTTTAATTGTTAGTAGTCTCACCCAATCCCCAAGTCCCAGTCCTGTGCGAAACAACCCCATCACAAAGTAAGGGCCAACCAGATGTCCCCAGTTTTCCCCCTCATCTTCCTATCTTTTTGAGAAAAAAAACAAGAATGCACACACATGCACACACTCACTTCTTCCAACCACACTCTCTGTGTGTCTTAGTCACTGCCACCACGCTGTCTTTTCTCTCCCAACGGGCCACTTCTGGGGAAACTCAACTCTTGATCTGGATGGACCAAGCGCCTCCCTCTCCTCCCTCTCATGCTGTCCAAACTGATTTCTAAAGCCCAACCTGAACCCAGTCAGTCTTGGCAAAAGCTGCCGCCTTGGAACAACATCTCCAACCTCCTCCTCTTTCTGTCTTCCCTTTCTTCTTTCCTATGAAATTGTGGAAAGAGCAAATTGTAGCCAGTCTATCCACATCTTTGAATTCCTGAGACAACGAGTCTTCATCCATCACTCGCCAGGAGTGGCTCATTGTCATCAAGTGTCCCTGTATCGAGCGCTGTCTTTCCTGTTACTCTGTGGCTTACAGTAAATTACCCTGCCGCCCAAGCAAGAAAGACATTAGAGCCTTAAATCAGTCATAACAGCCGGCATCCCTGAACAACACTGCTACAAAAATCATCCCAGTCGGGTTTTTTTCTTTGGAGAGGAAACAAGAGAGAGTAAGGGAAATCCAGTTAAGTATATCTTGTTAGTCAAAAATATGAAAACAATCATGATAGAAATCTCTTTTTATCGGCAGTGACCATCACATCTCTCTACCCTTCCACCTCACGACAAGGAATCCAAACACTCTGGGTGTTTTTTTTCCACAATGAGACGACTTCTTCCATTCACCTGGACAAGTCGACAGCTCCTTAAGTGCTACGAAACTCTCCAGGATTCAATAACTGTCTGGCACTTGCTCCAGCCTAATTTGAAAGGCCCTTAGGACCTCAGCGGCTCCTGTCAAGCACTGCTGTTTTCATTGAACAGGTTTCTAAGAATCCTACGTGTTAAAAACCACCAGTTTTAGATTTAAGTCAGTTGAATGTGATAAATAATGGGCCAGTTTGTTTCTCTCGGTGGCAGAAATCCTCTAATTCATAGACTTATTGATGGGAAATGCAATAAATAGTGGAAGTATCAAGTGGAAGTGACAAAAATAAATAATTACACGATTTTGGCAGGTTTCGACACAAATATTTCACTTTTAGCTGCTAGATATTCACGTTCCCCTCAGGAAGAATAACTTTTACCTCTTTCTCGCAAGCATATTGTCGGGGCCCATGCCAAGCCAGTTCAAATGGCAGTACCCTTAAAAAAACTTTATTCGTCCAAAAAAGTTGATTGCATGTAAATTTTCAGTGTAATTTTGTTACATAAGTACAACACAAGATGTTAAATCTAAAGGAACCTGTTCAAATGACTTGTATACATTCAGTTTGTACTGAGTGCATATTTCTTAAATATTAATTCTTTGAGTAAATAAACCTTTGATTTTATAGATTTCAGTTGCATTTTACTCAAAATTATCATGTCATCTTGAGCAAGAGTGAAGAATCATTTCTACCTTGGCACCTGTTGATAAGCAGACCACATGTGGACAGGTTTGAGTACCAAACATGACGTAGCCTTGGTCTGGGTATTTTTTATGGCCAACAGAATTCTCTGAGAATCATTGTTGAGTTTATTGTAGTAACCTCTCCCATACATGTTATCACTGGTTGCAACTTTAAGCCCAACAACTTTACTGTGCCACTTTCTTTTTTTTGGTGAAAACGTATGGGACAGGTTCCAGGAATTTACTGGCAGCAAAAGGGGAAAGTGTTCTACGGTTGACTTTTTAACTTAGTTCAGTGCTTTTGACCAATCGGCCTCAGCTGAAAAGAAAGAAAAAACTGATGATTTCTAAAAGGCTTTTTTCTCTAATTTTGTGCGGTTGCACAAGTACTTTGGTCCAGGCTGCAATATCTCAACAACTTTTGGGGGAGTTTCACGATACTTCATGGGTACAATTATGGCAACTACAAAATGAATGATTTTGTGGTCCTCTCACTTTGCATTTAGCGCAGAAATGACATCAAAACGTTTCTAAAATCATCGAAATGCAGTGTCTTCACAAAATCTGTGTATGAGCAAATGTTAGCATGCTAACACCTACATGCTGCCATTTTTATTCTGTTTTAGGATGGTGATAACAGCTATTAACAGTATCTCAACCTAATAGAGGCATGACTTTAAACAGGCAAATAAAAATCTCATTACTGGGAACTTGCTGTTGGCCGCTGACTAGGTTGCAGTTATTGGGGCTTTCCCACATCAATAGATGCACTGGCAAGAACTCTACATTCACCATCAGGCTACTGTACTCAGCTGTAACCAACGTCCATAAAGGGTAGAACCTGAGAAAATGCACTACTGTCAATCTCATGTAAAACGTCTGACCAAGATCTCTCAGTCTCCACCCGCAGAAACGTTGGGAGTTATTTGGCGTATAATGATCTATATGATATCAGACGGGGCGAAATCTGGTACCGAGCAACAAGAAAAACACTCGGCCAGATTCCTGCCATTTAATATCCCATTAAAGGGTAATTTGGCATGAAACCCCTGGCGTGTGTGATGGAATTCTATTGCTCCTTGTGTTCAATGAAATTCCCCACAGGCTTTGGACTGCAGTGTGTATGTGTGTGTTTGTACTGGATGTGTGTGTGCCTATGCTCGTATGAGGCCTGTGAATTGTATGTGAGTCCTTTCAAGCTGGCAGAAGTTTAGTTTTCCACTGGGGTAAATCTACACTCACCATCTCCTACCACGTCTGACTGCCCTCTGTAGTCACAGGGGCTCAGGCTGCGGCCACAACAACCAACTGGCCTATTAACGGACTTTTAGCCAATGGCACAATGGTTGCCAGGCACGCCACTCTTGCTTTGACCAATCGCAAGTGGTTGTTCACAAGCTGGAATTCGGCAAAAGAATGCACCGAGAGACATCGTTTTGTGTTTAAGCTGTTGTTTTTCTACGTTTAAATTCTGTTTCTCCCTGCTGAGTGAAAATGTCAGACGTTTTGTCACTGTCAGAAAGAAAGCAGGGGAACATTCAGAGAGCTTAAAGTTGATTTATTCTGTCTTCTTTTTTCTCTGCGTTTCTGATGTAAGCACAGATTTATGTGAAATCAGGTACTCGGGGAAACATTTTTCTCTTATTATAAAAACACAATAAAACTATTTGCAAAAGAGGAATGTGTTCACTGCACAAGTATCTGGGAAGCGGAGCCCACAGGAGGAAAAAAAAAATTCAAAAGTTGCAGAGGAAGTGACGCAAGCCGGAGCTTAAAGTGATTTCTCTCTCTGCTCTGTCATTTGCTCTGTCGGGGGAATCAGATGCGGTATTAAAATTTCATCTTCTCGACTTTTTTCTTTTGTTTCGTTTCTTTGAGCAGGTCGATCAGATTGGAGAGCCCCCGGCAGGTGTTCGATCCCATGAGTCAACGCCGCCTCTGAGAACTTTCCATGTGCGGATTTGAAAGCTTCTCTTGCATGTAAGAGAGTAACACTTCTGTAATGGTGCCAAAGCCCGAGAAATCCAAGAGGGACACCTCAAAGCCAAGAAGTTATATCAGCTATAGAGATAAAATAGTTAGCCTCTATTAAAAACAGCAGGTCAGCCAGATGAATTAATCCTTTTTTGGGGGGAGGGGAGTTCTCTTATTAAAATCTGGTAGAAGGAGTTATAAGTCTCACTTGGTCTATCTGTCTCTTTCTTTCTTTCTCCATCTGTAAGTCTCAACAGGTGCTTCACTGTGAAAAAAGCCTGATGTTCGTTCAGGTCAAGGGGTTTGAAGTTCTTCTTTTTTTTGATAAAGGCAATCGTACCCGTTGCAGTCGTTGATGTGTTTCATACAAACCAACCCCCACACGCTCCTTCATGCTCAGATAATAGGAAACACATTTGTCCACGTTTGTCCCCCCC
>NW_024582391.1:2211305-2298766 GCF_018398535.1 Haplochromis burtoni
CACACACACACACACACACACACACACACACACACACACACACACACACATGCTCTCACTTCTCCATTACTCCACCACCTACACCTTCAGATCCAGGCCCTCCGGGTCCTGTCCATGCTCTGCAGAAAGTGAAAACGTTACTATTGGTTATGAAGTCTGCTTGAACAAATGGCCCAGTGTTCTCAGCTGAGGAAGACCTCTGATTGTTCTCGCCACAGACGAGCTGTGAGCTGAAGTGCCGTGAAAGCCTCTGTAGGCTACAAAGCTTTTGTGATTTGCTTCGGGCTGACAGTGACTTCACGGTTAGAAGAACATCGGCGTCAATGATATCGCTATGAGACATTTTATCTTATTCGGGTTAAAAAGCACAGCTTTCCCCCAGCAGACTTAAAAACAAGCTAACTGCAGTCAACTGGGGTAATTATTTCAGGGTGACTCATTACTGTAATGTAATGTGAAAAAACAACTACGGGTATGCTTTCCTTAAACAACAAAACATGCTAAAAAGGCTTTTTTAGAAACAGAATTTAATAACTTTAGAGAACAGTTAATTGATTCGACTCTCTTCAAGTCAGAAGACCGAGACTTAAAGGAACTCATTTCTAAGAACCGACAATGAAAACTTGGAATTTTTATTTTAATTTAAAACAATAATACACACACTTCTTTTAAGGTCCTCATAAAAGATTAGTGACTCCACTAAGTCCCTATAATATTTTACCATGCTGCTTTTATTTCTGTTAATTTGTTAAAAAGATAAAACTGATAAAGTTAACTCTAGCTTGAAATGAAAAAAAAGCAATGCCCTAGATAAAAACATGTAAAAGTTAGGAAACATTTTTTAAGGATCATTTCCTTGTGGGGAATTCCATTCCATGACATTTCTACTAAAACACAGCAGCAGAGTGGAAAATATCAAAATACTAAAATAGGCATAGAAAAACAAAATCTATCCTCTGTTTTGATATGAAAGTGTTTTCATTCTGTAGAAAATGAACGGAAGCAAGTGTCTTCTTCTAGAGGGAGGAAAATGATCCCTCCAACTCTACTGACTGTAAAGACATTAGCAGCAGTGGAAGTGATGTAAAATAGAGCTGACCTTTTAGGATGATGTTGGTTTTGGTGGAAACTGCAGATTTTTGTACGTCAGAGATGAAAAAAAATCCTTTTTTAGTTAAAAAAAACAAGTTTATGCTTAAAGACACACACAGAGGCTGTTTGCCCTGCTCTGTCAGCAGGACTTTGTGTCACAATCAAAGGCATCCCAAACAGTAGTGTGAATGTAAGCATGATGCACATGGCCCTGTTGTGTCTGGCATTTAGGTCAGAAGAGCTGCCTGTGGGTGGGTGAAAGACACATTTATGCACATGGGTTCACGAATGTGTATACGAGTTTGTGTTAGGGTGCTGGACACACGCTGGATATTGCTATAATTTAATCAAACTCTTCTTAACCCTCAAGCTCTGCTAACT
This sequence comes from Haplochromis burtoni, assembly GCF_018398535.1. Taxonomy (NCBI): domain Eukaryota; kingdom Metazoa; phylum Chordata; class Actinopteri; order Cichliformes; family Cichlidae; genus Haplochromis; species Haplochromis burtoni. The sequence goes on from NW_024582391.1 coordinate 2,212,779, forward strand.
AGGTCTCAGTGGTCACAAGAATCTCATTGAGCAAGTCAAACGTCATGTGAAAAGACAGTTAAAGGGTGTGCTCTGGCAACCCAGATAAAGCGTCATATACTATCGACACAAGCAGGGAGGCAGGCAGAGAGACAGACAGCTGGAAAAAAAAGATGGACCAGCTGCAGGAATTAAAACAAAATGTGCAGATGGAGGGGACAGAAAAAGAACAAAAGTGAAGGATGGCGTGTGTGTGTGAGGGAGACTCTTAAAGGGAAAGAATGCAAGAAATGTGGCTTCTTACCAGCCCGATAAACAAAGTTCGCCTCAGCCTCAGAGGAGGACGGCGAGAGCAGCTCATCGTCATACTCGTTGGAGCTGAAAGAGCCGGAGTGGTTTCTCTTTCGAGCGTCCATGACGGCGTTGGCCACCATGACGTGGCGCAGCGAGTCGTTCAGGTAACGGTGCAGCAGGCTGCTCTTGTACTTGGGTGGAGACACGTAGTCCTCCGCCAGTGAGGCGGCTTCGGCGGCCGAACGCAGCCCCGCGCCCATACCCATGCTCATGCCCATGCCCATGCCCATGGCCATCCCCACCATGGAGGAGCCCTCCTTCTTGATCACACTCTGGTACATGGGCTTGTTGAGCTCCTCGGGGCTACTCTGTGTCCTCTGAGGGTTGTCCCCATCTGTGCCAGGATAAGAATACTCATTTAGATGGACTGCAGAAATATATTCTTACACTTTCACAGCTGTCAGCAGACGCCGCACTCAACTGCTGTTCAGAATTTGCGTTTGAGAGGATCAGCCGATCAAAAGACTTGAATTAAGGAGGAGGGGGTAAGATTAGAACTGTGAATCACACAAACCTTTTCAAGTTCATGTTACACGTTTATATATTTATTAAGAGATTTCAAAAAATTAAGATTTTTTTAAAAATTTTCTAAACATGAGCTATAGAAGTTGGACACTGTTCCTTAATGGAAATGTTATATTGGATGATATGGATTTGTATTTGTTGTGTTTCATTTGCTTTCAGGTTTCTGTCATTGTGTGCAAACAATACTGTCGCAGTCACTGACTGCACATAAACCCACAGTTACCACATATGTAGTTCACAAGCTAAACACTGTAGTTAATCAGTGCTAAATGCCCAAAATGCATAAAATGTTTTAAAGATTCCGATCTCTACTACTGCACATGGAACTCAGTCAATGCATTAAGGGGAGTTTAAACAGGAATTGCGGCTGGAGCTCCAGTTAGCACAAGTGTATATAACAATCACGCACATTTTCTTCAGCAAATATTGTATTTCTAGAGTTAAAATAATTTTCCAAGTTCTGTGCGTCCCATCTGACTCGGGTGCTGGTTATTTTGAGCTGAACTTGAATCCAAATACGAGGCAGGGAGATTTGAACCTGGCACTCCTGCCCTCCCGTTGGCTCTCCTTCAAGAGCGGGAAGCACAGCCGAGACTTAAGACGCATTACTGAATCATAACGGATGGTAGTCAATTTCCTCTCCATCAAAAGCAAGCTGCCCCTAAGTTCCCCTGCAGAAATAAATAATTTCCAGGGTGCTGCTTTGCAACTGGAGACACTGAATTAAAGCACAGGTCCAAACCTGATGAAAAGGTGGGGGGGGGGTAGGAAGATAAAACACTGCACAGAAGAACCAGATATCCTCTGGCAGAAGGGAAATTAGGGAGAAGTTCGCTCTAGATACCGTCTCTGCCAAGACCATAATTTTGTAATTTGGACAGGTTGGACATTTGATTCAGCCGGAGCCAAATTAAAATTATAGCTCCCACATATCAGAAACACATGGATGGAGAGTATTTGCTCTCCTTCCTATGCGCCATCAGAGAATCAGCATTTTTCCTGTTGTCACTCAGACAATAAAATAAATCTTTTCACATCAAGTCCTTGCAGTATTTTAAAGAAAACAGGCCCCTTTTCGCACCTCCATGACACTCCAGTTCACAAAACAGAAAACAACATTTTCTCTGCACTTCAACTCCAAAACAAGCTGGACCATTTCAGACAGTAAGAGGAATGCACTCCGGGTCAGTGGGGTTAGATCTGGCCCCATAAATAGACTCTGGAACAAAAGCATAGGCTTAAAAACATAATAGAGGGCCTTTTAGCGCGTGGGTCAGAAGTGGAAGCAGGCTGCGGATAGCTTCATAACCATAATATGACAGGGAGAAGAGTCAGGGAGATATACAGAGCCTCCGGTGGTACAGTGGCCTGTGGCAGACACAATGCAAACACCATGCACACATTCTTCTGTGAGCCGCACACGGCTTCTGCTCCTCAAAAATCTAATTAGAGATCACTGACACCACAGCGCTCGTCCTTTCTCTCTATTCTTTCACTGCTCGGGGATATAAGTTGTATTTTTTTATGTTTCCTACCCATGTTTTCTGTGCTGTCATGGAGTACAAAAAGGCAGTCTCTCCCCTCTGAGGATCAACATGTGTTTGCAGTAAATACACTACGCTGACAGGGAGCCGCTCATTTGCAATTGCAGACTAGGAGGCAGAGGTTGGCTCAGCAGGGTGTCCTAATGACAGCGTGTCGCAGCCCATCGGCCTCGGCGTCTCTCAGCTGGATCACCATTTATATCCAGCCCAGAACACTTTTCTGCAGAGCGTCGGGCCACTTTAGGAGGAACTCGGAAGGAGGTGGACTGGCCTTTGGCGCCGGTTCACTCCGTGACACTACATTTAAAATTTTGGGGGTACAACAACTATGATGTAAGTTCGCAGGTCAGTCGGTACAGAGTGCATCAGGTTCGCAGCATGTGACCAGTTTATATAAGAGAGCCATTATTATGTGATATCTCAGAAGTGATCTTCCATCAAACTGACTGAGCAGCACACGTTTTCCACTGTTCTTTAATGCACATTATTGAATTATTCTAACATTCAGCATTCAAGGATATGCTCTCAGCGAGAGACAGAGAGCTGCAGAATAAGAGCGAAAGAGCAGGCAAAGGGTCAAACACCAAATCAGAACAACGCTGCTCATACACACAGAGAAGGAGTGGCCTTTCAAATATCATCATTATTAAAATTCTGTTAGATTAACTAGTGCCAATGAAAATGGATAATATGCTTTGGTAAATGGAAAAAGAATTAATCACATCAATCTGCTCTGTGTGCTGTGCATGGGTGCACATGGTACAAGTCTGATTAGTGCATGCTTCTAATGATCATTACGGGCAGTTCTTTTTTTAAAGATATAAAGTAAAAACAAATTTTTGATACTATGGACACCGAAAAATCTTGTTTCTGTTTCGCTGAAAGAAAGAAAAAAACATTAAAAAATATCTATCAATCTATAGATAGATTGATAGATATGTCATCTCTCAGTCGGAACAACACAAATTTGATGGGACACAATGATCTTATGTGTGTTCTATGTAAAGTTATATGTGATGGAAAACTTCCATAAATACGAATGAGTCACAAGTGACTAATATACAGCACGTGCACTGTATCTATGCCAGCTTCCTGGGAGAGAAGACAATATAAATATGTTTTTACAGTTCATGTGAACGAAGTTAAACAGGGCACCCTTTTAATTATAACTGTGTGAATAAAACTAATTAACCATATTGCAGATCAAAATTAAACATGCTAGTAAGTAAAGGGTTGTTAGTTATCCATGCCTTTGTTTACACCCGGCTGGATTACTGTAATGCTCTTTATATAGGGGTCAGTGCTTCATCAATGACTCATCTACAGAGGGTGCAAAATGCTGCAGCTCGTCGCACTCGAAAGTGTGAGCACTATTTTAGCTTCACTTCACTGGCTGCCCATTCCTTTGAGGATTCATTTTAAAATTCTTTTATTTGCTTTCAAAGCCCTCCATGGTCTAGCCCCATCTTATCTCTCTGAGCTGTTACAGGCTTTATACACCCACCCGCTCTCTCAGGTCAGCTGATCAGCTGTTTCTGAATGCACCCAGGACTGAGCGTAAACTTAGAGGAGATCGTGTTTTTGCTGTAGTAGCTCCAAAAGTGTGGAACGCTCTGCCTTTAGAGATTAGACTCTTCTCTGCTTGTTTTTAAATCACCTCTGAAAACCCATCTCTTCATGTTGGTTTTTAGTTTATTTTTATTAGTTGATTCTATGTTGTTTTATGCTGTTTTTTTATATATATATAGGGCTGTTTTAATTTTATTTTTATGTATTATGTGTTTTATTTTTGTTTTATTCTATTGTTCTTAACTTACTTACTATACAGCACTTTGGTCCTGTGCTGGCTATTTAAAGTGCTTTATAAATAAAGTTGGATTGGATTGGGGAAATTGAGTGTTGACATTGCTGGCTAATAATCCTTCCTTTGAGGTGAAATTAGTCAAAGGACGACCACTCCCCCATCCCAGTAAACCTGGTTCAGCGTTGCTCAAATGGGATGGCTGACGATTCAGAAACCGTACCTTCTGAGCAGCTGTCATCGCTGCTAACGCTCAGCCTCTCTGCATTCCCCTGAACATATTTGTTGTACAGCTTGATCCTGAGTGCCCAGCTCAGGTCCGGCTGCCTCACTGTGTTCTTCAGTCGCCTCCTGGCATTGGCGAACCAGTTGGACACCTAAGAGAGAGAGTGAGTAAGACAAATAACAGGGAAGTGGGAACGTACAGCAAATAGAAACATATGTTATTGTTTGGATTCCAAATTCTTCCATATCCAGCAAAACAAAGTCTATCCCCTAAGAAAACGTCTGCTCTCTGCCTGCCATCAGTCTCATTCAGAAAAACCAAGCAAGACCGAAGCAAAAGACAGATATAGAGTCGGGTTGCAGAGGAGCTCTTTGAGGCCGAGACTTAAGAAACAACCCAGACGCTCCAGAGAGACACCGCAGCATGCATCCTTTCTGTATCAGTAACATGCAGAAACATTTAACACCATTCAAACGCCGGATGGCCAGCGAACGCAACATTTCATTAACTAACGTTCTAGCTGAGGCGTACGTTGCCCATGCTTATTTTGGACTCGCACGGCCTCCCACCATTAAGACATTTTTTCCAACACTGTCTTCAAGATGAGTGTCTTCAAAAGAGACATTTGATCCAGTGCTCTTCCTTTCACTGGGAATGGAGACTATTAGATATTATACAAGAAAAACTTTTCATGCTCAATAGATTTCAAGCAGTTTATGAAGGGGCTGAGACAGAGGCCTTATGCTAGAGTACTTATTTTTCCGATCCTCTCTTTCAGTATCATGTTTCTTGTTAACTAAGACCATCCCACATCCCTCTGTCGCGAGCCCAGCACCGTGGCACACCAGGAGGACGGCGGCATCTTGTGAATTTGCGAGGTGAGACACGAGACAGCTTGCTTATGAGAGCCGGGGAAAGAATGGCTCAGGGAAAAGAGACAGAGATGGTAACGCCTAAAAAGGCTGGACCCAATCGCCAAACCAAGCTCTCTCAGCCGTGGCTTGTCAGCCGCGTGTGTACCGTAGAGGAGACGGCATGCAGGGACGGCAAGGGATTTCAGTGGTGATGGAGAGATGGGACTGGATTTTCAGCACACTTGATTCACAATATTTACATGGAAAGAACAGGCTGTTTTGCTAAAACATGACAGATTTAGTTGTTTTAAACACCTGGTGCCAGGTGGGTGTTTCCAGGGAAAATGCACAGGAAGTGATGCATTCTACATTTCTGGACTAAACAGTGGAAGAAAGGGGTAGCTCTCATCCTCAATCAATGGACAGGCAAAGAAACGTGAGTCAACAGTTAGCTGGTGCTATCATATAACACTTTTTAATGGCTCTATATAAATTAGTTTAGTCTACAAAATGAGAAAATGCAATCATCAGATGGTCTCAGCACTTTTTAAAATTGTGGCTTATGTCCCAAATCCCCATTTATTAAAGATTATATCCTTTCAAAAGTTCAACAAATAAGAGAAAAAATGTCTCCAGGTTGATTTGAGATTTTAGAAGCAGTGCATTTGTGGCAGTTTGATGTCAGTCAGCTATTTGATTTGCTGATACATTGACTCAGCAACGCACACTTAACAGAAAATCAATTAAAAATGAATTAATAAAACTTTTATACCTCCTTCATGCTGGAAAATGCAATTATAACTTGCATACCTACACTCACCATCATGAAATATTCCACTGACCTTTGACGCTGCTGCTGGTATTTGAGTGTCAGCTTAAACGCATGCATGCGTGTGTGTGAGGTTGTGTGGTAGTGTGTGTGAGCGGCACAGCACCCCTGTGTCCAACACAAAGCATTCCTCTGCACTCTACTCGCCCTCACCAAAACAAACAGCTCCATCAGGCCCCCAAAATGAGAACCAGATTAAGCACCGTGGCCGGCAGCCCAAAAAAGCCGCCGCAGACTTTCTGAGGCTGTATCAGTGACCTTGTCAGCCAGATGATACTGTACATACACAGCTGCACGTGCCAGACACCAAACACACTCATATTCTCCACTGGGTTTTCCTCTCAGCGGTCAGTCGCTAAAGTCAAGCCGTCCACTGTACTCTGGCATCATCAGCAGAGGGTGCAATAAAGCTTAAAGCGTATATGAAATCTGCGTTTCTAACTGCATTACTGCAGATCAGAGGATGCCAAACTCTGGGTTGGGATCACTTCGAGGTCCCACGTGAAGTCCCAATGAAGTGTTGTCAAAAGAAAATGCAGCATAAAAATACATCCGTGTTAACGCAGAAATAATAATAATAAAAAAGACTGATTTCACCATTTTTCCAGAATTCTTATTAAAAAAAAAACCAGAGTAATGGTTCAAATTAATTTCAATTAATTGCCTTTCTTGTAAAGTCAAAAAAGTTACATGACATAAAATTCTATTTGCAACTAATTGAAGTTTGTGAAAAACTGAACTGATAATTACAATGTAACTACTGTATAATCTTTGTTGGTTTGAAGCTAAAGAAAAATGTGAGGCTTTCTTGAGAAATAAAGGAATGAAAATATATAAATGCGTCTATGTTTTTCACAACTGACCTATAAAATAATGTAAATCTAAAGCAGTCATCGGCAAAGTGTTTTTACAATAGTGTGAAGAAACAACAATATTCAGCGCTGCTGCATAGGTGCACAGTACTCAAGATGAAACACATGTTCCACTTACTTCAAGTGCAAATGAAAATACAGCTTTTCAATGCTCTCAACAACAGACATCAACCTTAACTGTTAAACATAACTCTAATGCTCTGTATTCACCGTCAATTTCTTTGTCACCTGACCTGGAAGTTTGAAGGATTACCAGAAAGTGGTCTCACCTGAACCAGCGTCATTTGGGAGCCGAGTGCCAGGAGGATTTTCTCTGTCTTGGTGGGGTAGGGATTGTCCCTGTGCTTGTAGAGCCACTGCTTGAGCGGCCGCGCCATGTCCTGCAGGGCCTGACGTTTGTGTCGGACTTTACCACCACTGGGACGACCCCTGTGAAGAAACGGGTAGAGTATGTATCTGGTATTTGAGTTTGTAGAATCTTTTATCTTTTCTTTAAATGCCTAATTTTTAACACATCTTCCTTCTATGAGTAAGATAGGAGATGTGCCCACAGTGCGTTTATGAGTTAACACAATGCTTGTCTTATTTGAATAAAGACTAAAAAGTAAACAAATTGTTTTGCTTTTAAAAATGTGATAAAATCTGAATTTAAAGCAATGAAACAGAATCAGGATTGTGCTGTATACTGAAATGAACAAACGGTGTTATGCGAGCAGCAAGTTGAGTCCTAAGTGGAGCGGCAAGTTGCCTGACTTTGTTAGTCATGACACATAAAGTGAAAACTCTACAGAGTGTGCAATTTTCTCACCAAAAGCACTGCAATTAAGCCGAGAGATGTTAAAGGGATGTAGAGATGGAGAAAAAGAACGAGAGACTGAGTCAGTGAGGGGGAGAAAGAGAATAGCCACTTGCAGTTTATTTTTCATTGCGTGTCCCACAAGCCGCCAACACATTGCTATGAAACAAACAAAAACATTCTACTCAGGCACAAAGATTTGCCAGATTAACTTTTCACACCCAGCAAAAGTGGATCAAGAACAATGTAACAGAGGCCACGGCTTGAGCCAAACCATCACACAAGGGACGGACAAAAAGCTGAAATTATACTTCTGGTTTTCACTTACAGAAAATCAAAGTAGGGAATATACTCTGTGGCCTGGAAGATCGCAAATATATTTTCTCAAATCCCAATTCAGCAACTCAGTGGTGAGTACAGCTACAACAGCAACTCATAAAAGATCACTACAGTGAAATTACACAAGATGAAAAATGACAATATATGAATTTTCTATGAGCTCTTAAATATATATTAGAAAGTCTTTCTTTGAGTCTGCTTTTCCTGAGCTGTAAAGGACTCAGTCTCACCTGTAGCTTCAGGTCTTATGAACCTGTAGATGTCAGTATGGTGCTGTGCTGCATTTCTCCTTTTATCTCACCAAAAAGCTGCTCTCACTGTTAGATGTAACATACTTTAGTCCAACCTCAAAGTCTACCCGAGGTTCATGTTCTACAAATATTTTCCTTGTAATGCAGATCGCTATGAACATCTTAAAGGATATTTCATTCCATGTTCTGAACTTTGGCTTTAAGCACACTCTCTCACACACGCACTCTGTTTAAAAATTTAATGTACTTTGTTAGCCTTATCCATCCCCTGAAAAAACACCTACAACTCACATAAGTTCACACAGAATTCTTTTAATATTACTGAGGGTTTCTTCTTCACAAGGCTCCTTAACATACCTGCTTTGCCCCAGGTTGCTGTGATATAAACTAAAAAACATGGACATATCAGGGCATATCTTCACCTACACCTGCTTCCTATTGTAGAAAATATATAGTTTAAAAAAATCAATGGCTGCTTACATGATTGACTAGACCACACAGAGAGCTCAAGGGTGAATTTATTTATTGAAAACAGATGGAGACCTCCGCTACTGAACAAGGCTGACCTACTTATTAACTCTAAGATTAGCTGTGAACATCAGCACCAAAATAAAGGCCAGATTGGGAAACGGTAAATATAAATTCTCTGAGCCCTAGAATCCTGGTGCATTAAATCCACATGAAAAAAAGCTAGACTTTTTTTTATTATTTTTATTACTAATTATTATTATTTTTTCTTTCAATGCGGAGATCTAGAGCATAATGTTGGGACCTATAAACGACCAAAATTGTGGCTTATTGAGGCCGGCGTAAGTTTCAAATGTTTGTGCATAAATGCGCAATTACGCACTGCTGCTGGTACTTTATCAAATCCAAATGTTAATAAATGCATCCGTATTACAACTCAGTGAGGCTCGTGCACACACATGGATTAAATATTTATTTTAACAGGATCTGAACCCAAAAGTCTGGCTTGGGTGTTTGGTCTGCTGTCTTTAATTCTGCGCACAAACTGGAGCGATAACCACAGCACTCTGATAACAAAACCAGCATTGTTGTTCCCTCTCTCTCGTTCTGTTAGCTCGTGCTGGGAGAAATAACCGTGAAATAGAGGCACTCCTCATTAGTAACAACCCGGAGGGGAACTCCAGTTAATCCAACTCCGCACATGCTGACCAGCAGCGTTAACCATAACAGAACGCTCCACATACCCGCTCCGCCGGTGTCTGATCGCCTGGTTGTCTCTGATGGTCTGGTTGCTGGAGAGGAGGTCTGGATGCTGTCCGTCGATCACTTCTAGATAATTTCTGCTGCTCATTTCCACCTCCTTCGCTTTCTCCTCAAACAGAACCTGGCTGCTCAACTTGTTAAAGACGATGGTGTTCATCTTTGGTCAGACAATCCACCGTTTTTCTCTGACGCGTAAAATATCAGAAGGAAGGAAGGAAATCCACGGAGTTGTCACAGTGTCCCAGTGTCTCTTCTGTGGAACAAGTGTACATATTTTACACAAAGCGTGCTCAGAAATACCTCGGAGGATGACAAGTAAATTCGCCAGGGAAACTAATACAACTTGACCTTTGGCCACAAGGATCACAAAAAAACAAAAAAACAAAAAAACACTTAATAATGCCAGTACTTTAAAACACACTTTAAAACATTTCTCTGACAAATTGAAATTCCAAACCTTATTAAATGTGCTTGCTCATTTATTTACACTTCATTTAAAAAGCTGATCAATCTGATTAAAGCAGATCGTACCTAACAGCGAAGCTTTGATGCATCAGCTGCTTTACAAACAAAACAACAGAAGCACTTGTGCAGACTCATTATGCACAAATATCCATTGATGTGCAAAGGTATGCGTGAGGAAATTGACATAAATAAAACTGTGAATAATGCATGCAGACAGCAGATCAGTTATGAGACAAGTAAATAAATGTTATGTGACTCGTTAATGCAGCGCTGCAATAAACTTACTAACTCTTTATCTGATTTTTCTACGTGACAAGATTCCACTCTCTTCAATTTAATGCACTTCCACTTTATTTGCAGGAGACAGCAGGGAAGTGGTACTGCAAGATTTACTACTAAACACTAAATTTGAGTTTGTAAAATGTGTTCAAGTGGAATTCACCTCCAAGTATCGTCCTCTGCTCTGTGGTCGCGCGTCAAGAACTCGTGAATGGTTTATTTTGTTTGGTGCTTCCACTCCTCCTCCCTTTTTAATACAAACAAACCTACAGCCTTCACAAAAATGTGACATTTTTATTTTTTCCTACTTTCACCCTCAATTTGTAACTTCTAGTCGAATACTGAATGTGTCCTGACAAGAGAAGCACCTTTGAGCTTTCATCATTAACCTGGCGCAAATTCCGCGCAGCAACAGCACTGAAATAAAACACCTAAGCGATATTACTACTACTATTAGTAGTATTACTAGTAATATTTAAGTTACAACCTGTGTCACGTTTATTGTATTTAGCTTTCTATATGGGGTTACAAGTGAGAATAAAGAGCCATGCAAACTCGGTCCAGTTCATTCAAAGTTGTAGACGTGTTTGTCCTCTACATCATCCCTGTCCTGAGTCTCAGTAACGCGGCTCCATTCCTGCTGCAGTAAATCACTGTGAGTGCAGTTACCTGTCCCGGGTCCCTCCTGCGTCTCTCTGCTGTGTAAAGCAATAATCCTGTTTCCAGTCACCCATTCCCTGCTCACATGTTCCCCTCCTGAGATCCTGAGCTCAAACCGCACGGACCGCCGTCTCCTCCTCCGCTTTATCGAGTGGCCTGCGCCGCGCTGCCCGGGACTCTGAATATCTCACCCTGCTCATGTTTCCTAGTACACAGCCTGAGACTGCGAACATACTGTTGATGGCTTACGCCTGTTCTGGGGCCGGGGCCAGCAGAGGGGAGGAGAGGGAGGGGAGGCATCACGCTGCAAAAAGTAGGCTGTCTAAATCACGAATCCACGGTGGAGTCTGAAATGTTACTCTGAGTTGTCAGCTTGTGAAAACCCCCTTTGGCTGGTATTTAGTCCTTCTGTTTGGAACATAATACTGCAAAGCAATATTATAAATAGTCATTAATGAAGCCTGAGTAATTAGAATGATAAATTAGTAGACCTGAGTACAGATTCTCTTCAGTCGTTTCCAGAAAATAAGCGCAAAAACTGTGAAAGCAGCGCGAAAAAGCACTACTAAATCCAAATGAGCAAATTTCATTCCATGTGTCATGTGCTGCTTTGTAAAAAACAATGTAGCACCTGTGTCACATACATGTAGTGTCCTAGCTGTGCAAAGGATTTGCAAAATGTGGGATTTTGCTAACAGCAGAAAACTCCAAATACTGCAACAAGGTCAGTCATTATGGTTTCTTTTCTTTAGCTCCTGCAAGATGTAGACTGAGTCAAACCCACTGTCTGCTACAGACACTTTACAGTGCAATAAACCTGTTGTGGATGCTTGTAAAGAGTATATCATGTTTTATCCCTGCACGATCACACTTGGGTCCTAAATGGTCCTGTGTCAAGAGATTTTGTCCCCTTCTAGCCACCACTTAGTGCACTTTTTTATACAGCTGCCTATCAGTGTATCAGACCATCTTCAAGGTCGTATGTTTTCCTTGTAATGAGAGTTATTCCATCAGATTCAACACAAAAACACAATTCTAAACTATTTTTGGTAACACTGAAAAGAAGAAAGAGAAAAAAAATCTGACTGTATATAGCCATGCCACTGCTGATTACTCCTGATGCACCCTCTCATTGACTTTCATTATAAACCTGTCACATTATGGGCTCATGAGTCACAGATTCTGAGGTTCTCAGCTGTGTGTTCCTTTGGGGTTTATCCAAGGTAGTTATTCGAAGGACGTGACTAAGCAGCAAGAGCCATATGAAGGGTTCGAGCCCTGTGTAATTATTGTTTATTTGTGCTTATTTTCATTTAATGGGGGAAGTTAACTTTTACTAACAGCTTGTGCAAACATACCATGAATGGCCCAGTCATGTAATGGTTTTAATTAAGAATAGTTTATTTGCTTGGATTATACACAATATGTATGTTTGACTTCTCACCTGATGTGAACTCATGTTACCTCCCATGACCTTGCCAGTGTTATCTAAACTTGTGGCGCAGCACAGACTTGACTGGGGAAGTTTTGAGGCTTGTAAATGGCATCTCTTTGTTCTTAATCTACCCTCTCCAAAGCCTCTGCTTTTTCTCCCTGCACCTCTCTTTATGACTCCTGCTTGTCATCCAAGTGTGGGCGTGCAAAACGATTCAACAGGTAGGAGCACAACATTAATCATCATGTCCCACTCTATAAGGATTGGTGGCAAGGACTCTGCAGGCGATCCCCGTACACAGTTCTGTTTCATCTCTGGCTGGAGTTCCTAAACTACACCGGCATCTGTTTTCTTTGTTGTCTATTCTTCGTCATGTGTTTGGGTGTTGCAGTTAAACTATAAACGATTTTTTTGAAACCTGGCACCAGTGACTATATATTTCTAGTCTACAGATATGGGTTACAGCTGAAAAGCTTTGGAGTATAATCTATTTTTCATGAAGTCTTGTAATGCTGAATGTGACACCTGACTCAGTCTTACTCCACTCACAGTTTAGACATTTCTGGAACACATTACTGCTTTGGATGAAAAATTAAGAAAGAAAAGAATTCAGCATACTTTCACTGTCTGATTTTAGAGGGTCCCCCCTCAATTTTGTCCATCAGTTTGGTCTAGTCGACCCACAAGGGGTAATTACAACTCAGCCTGTAAAAACAGTTGAATAATATTTTGTCTCCCATGGAGCTCAGACAAGCCCCAGAGATGATGTCATAGTGTCACAACAGCTTGTATTGCAGTCTTTCTGGACTTCGACCCATGCATATTAAGCATTAAAGGGCTGATGAAAAAGGAAATAAACACATATACTACAACCCATCAGCTCTATATTGTGAATAGGCTCTCACTGTGAGATGGAGGACAAGGACACAGGACAGGGTCCTGGAATTGGTCAACACCTTGGGCTCTTTCACGTGTTCCTTATGTTTTGCTTTATTTTTTGCATTGATCTGCTTGAGTGGTTAGTGGTTAAGTAAATATGCTTTGCTGAATTTGTAAGTTTGCATTATCACAAAAAAATTAACAGTCACTAATATTTATGGTATTCTCGTGGTAATGGAGAGAGTGACAGAATATCAACCAAAAAGTCAAGTCATTGAGTGAAATAAGTATTAGATCTCCTACAACCCAGCCAGAATTCTGGCTTCCAGAGATCGAATCGAATCGAATGTTATTTAATTGACCGATCTCAAATCATTACATGTATAAAGCATGTGTGTCTGCAGAATCAATTTCTTCAATTCTAACCTCTCCACTGCCATGGGTAAGACCAAAGAGTTGTCCAAAGACATCAGGGACAAGATTGTAGACTAGAGCAACAAGAGTATCAGGAAGAAGCTTGATCAGAGGGTGACAAGTTTTGGTTTGATTATTTGGAAATAGAAGAAACAAGAAATGATCATCAATCATACTTCTTCTGGAGCTCCATACAAGATCTTGCCATATGTGGTGAGGATGATCATGAGTAAGGTGGTGAATCATCCCAAGAAGAGAAAACAGATGAAACCAAAGTTGAGCAGCATCTACTTGTTTGGAGAAAGGGTAATGCTGAGTATGACCCAAAGAACACCATTGTCACAGCAAGGCACAGAGGTGGAAACATTATGCTTTTTGCTAAGGGTAGAGAATGACTTAACTGCATTGAGGGGCTAACAGATGGACCCATATACCGTAAAATCTGGGATGAGAACCTCCTTTCCTCAGCCAGAACATTGTTTTCCTGGAAGACTCATCCACAACCCATCTAAATCATCCAAAAAGTACCACCAAGACAACAAAGGCTAAAGAAGAAGTGCATTTAGGCCATGGAGTGGACTTAGAGATTTAGAGAGTTTCTGTAAAGAGGACTGGGTCAAAATTCCTGTGCATGGTCTTGATGACCAACTACAAGAAATGTCTGACAACTTTCCATACTGATGTTTGTGTTTGTATAAAACTAAACCCCTGATGTTCTCTCATAAAATACCAACTCCAGTATATCCATACTGGTTCATAGATTCATGTCAGTATATATCAGATCCCTTATGCTTAGTAAAAGAACATCTGGAGCATTTTCATACAATACCAGAAAGAAACCATTAGTTTACCCTACACTCCATCCAAGACTCATTTATTTAAATGTTGTACGTCAGTGTAATTGTGGGAAACTCTGTTCTTGCATCCAGTGTCTGTATGTTTTATATACCAATGACAGTCTCTCTTGTATTGTTTTATATGACATCGACTGAGTTCATTTGTATGTGGGTTTGGTCTGGCTTGCCAGAGGGGCGTTTGTAGTTAAAGTTTTATACACTTTCGCTCATAACATTTGTTTTCTCCTTAAATTTCCACTTCAGCTTTAATCCCTAAAGTTCCAGAGGGACTCAAATGTGTCTTATGTTTAATTAACAAAATACTGTAGTAAAGAAGCTGCAGAAAATTTGATATGTAGCTCTATATGCCATGGCCTAAAGACTTCCTTTTTAGTGTCCCTCTCTGAGGCAGGGATTGTAAAATTAAAAAGCAGACATTCATTACACGTTATGGATCCAACAGGGAACACCCGGTTTTGCCTTGAGCTACTTCATCATTCAGTGCACATTAAAGGATCTGGCTATGAAAAGTGGCCATTACTTAAAATCAGTGTCAACACCTTACGCCATTTCAATCCAAATTACCTTACGCCATTTCAATCCAAATTATTTTTTAAAGCTGCAGCCTCTGCACCCATCATCTGCCCCTCATTTAAGATGATGTTTTCACTCCATGCTTGGGCCTAATTGCCCCATGTAAACCATGTTGCAATTACATAGTATAACTACTTGTAAAGCCAGAAACATATTTGCTCAAAAGTTTTCCAGCTATGGTGGAAAGTGTGACTGAGAAGAAAATTTGCAGGTTGTATAAAATGACCCAATTGCTGTTTTCAAAGAGGGGTTTCAGACATTTGGGACACTAATCAGTGAGCTGAAGCGCGTGCTGTCTGTACATGTCCAGTGAAAGCAATCAAGTTCCATTAGCAGTCACTGGGATTGATCCCTAAAATTACAGTGGGGAATAATTGCAACTTGGAACACCCAGTACTGTTTAACCCTCCTGTCCTGTGTTGCATCTCTAAATATGGCGTTCCAAGAATACACAACTGGCTACTAAATTGGCACATAGTACTCTACAGGGAGGAGATACCACTTCACTATCCAGCATGAATGGTGGTGATGGATTCATCTGTCAAGCTTTTGTTGCAAACCGAACCCTCTGATTTTCATGCACTGTCGATACAAGCTGAATTAACAAATCATGCTTTTTTGCACACTTAAGCCTTGCCAAAAGTCCTCAGTCATGCTGGAATAACAAAGAAGCATACGTGTTTGACTTGTTCATTTATAATGCCAGTGCTGTTAAAACTTCAGTGAAACTTTTCACTTATTCGTGTGTCATCACCTCTATAATTCTGCTGCTGCTATCTTTGGTTCTCGAGTCTCCAGATATTTTTCTCCGTGAGCAGACAGCTGCAAAGCTCTGAAGTATTTGGGAGTGCTTGGGCAAACTGACAGCAAGAGGTAGACTGGGACAGGGGTTATTTATGCATAAGGCAAAAAGAAACTGCATTTATTAGTGTCAGAATTAAAGTTGAACAAACACGTTTGAGTTTAGAGGTCAAATAGAAAAGGAGGCCACATCAATGAGATGTTGTGGCCAACACGCCAAATAAGAAGAATGCACTTTTGAGTATAGGCCTAATTGACCACTTTTACAAATATTACTGTTAATTCAGTGAAGAAATTTAAGCCACCGATGTCTACTATGGTTTTGTACTTTGTCTTCATGTCTTAAGGTGCGCAATCTGTTACAGATTTAAATAGGATGTTCTATAATGCCTTGCTGATGATTTGTTGATTTGGTGCTATTCCCCTCAGTTACATGTCTTCCCCTCAGGTCCAGAGTTGTGATAGTTTGATGAAAAGAGCCTGATGAAAACTCTGGGATAATATAATTTTTGGTGGGGTGCCATACGGAGCTCTCAGGTTGGTTCGCGATCCAGTGAGGGGAAACCTGGCTGGGCTTATGGTTCACAGCTGTGCAGCTGGGAGCACACGCCAATTCATCACTGTCTGCCGTGTGGGGAACTTGGCATTTTTGAGTATCTTTACTATCCTTTGTCTGCAAATAAATATAACTGCCTGTTGGCTATCAGGATCCTCTCCTTTCCAGTTTAGTGTTAACACAAGAAGAGAGGCTTTAAGTGAGGCAAATACAAAGCTGAAAAGTGCGCTGAGCGTTATCACGTCATATTTCAAAAAAAGAAGGGGGTTGCATGTTGCAGTTACCCTATGAGGCCAATCAGTGTACTAGAATCCTACATTTAAACTTTCATCAAATCAGAGCACTGGTCTCTAAGATTTCACAATTTCCTCGATTTCAAGGACAGGTAAGGAAAAGAGCTATGATCTGTTAATGTGGCTGACAGGCATATCCTGGTCCAGGTCCCCCCTCCCCTTCATCTACCTTTACACTGACTACAACAGACAGATCCGGTGAGTAAAGAGCGTTTCATTAGAAATGCTTAGATGTTAAGTGCCGTAACAGTTCAGGGTGATTGCTGCACGAAGCATCATCCAGTCTGTTCTTCCTCTCATATTTACGGGAGAAAAAAGTCAGGGGTTTTAGCAAGAAAAAAAAAAAGTTCTGTTTACTACAGTATAACACAAGTATCCTGATCTCTAAAGGCTTGGCCGCAAACAAACAGATCAGTCACATGGAAAAACTAAGCACACCTCTATAATTATCACACTTTCAAATCCATAATATGATCATCAGTCGTTCCAGCCTCCCAAACTTGTCCTATTTAAACCTCTGACATCCAGGGCCTGCTGTTCTCTTTGCTACTAAAGTGTTTGGTGTCATCATGCCAAGATCTAAAGAGCCCTCTAAGGCCTTCAGAAAAGGGGTTTTGGATGCCTATGAGTCTGCTAGGGGATTTAAAAAGATCTCCAAATTATCTGAAAAAATAAATCATTCTACTATAAGGAAAATTATCTACAAGTGGTGTAGATTTTAAACAACTGTCAGCTGGTTTAGGACTGGCCATGCCAGGAAAATCCACACTACAGCAGGCTGTTTGACACAAAAAAAGTCTCCAAGAACCTAAAAATTTTATAAGAAGATCTGGAGGTAACTCTTCAAACTGTGGGTGTCAAAATGCATACTTCGTCAGTCACAAAAAGCATGCATGTGATATGTGGAGGGTGTGCTAGGAAAAAGCCTTTGCTGTCCACGAGGAACACTGAAGGGGAGCTGCTTTGTCAAAGGACACAGACTCAAATGTGCTCTAGACAGACAAATGAAAGAGTTGTTTGGAAACAGTAACCGAGGACATGTTAGGCACAGTCTAAATGTGGCTTTTCAGGAGACTACCTGTGACGTCTGGAAGAAATCTGTAAGTTTGGGGTTTCTTTTTTTGCCTTAGGAACTGGGGGGCTCAGAGTCATTGATTTAACTATGAATTCCACATCATTCTGAAGAGTACTTGAGGACAAAGTGAGACCACCTGTACAAAAGTTACAAGTCAGCCAGAAATGAAACTTTGAAGAAGATAATAATACAAACTGTACCATATTCACACCTGATGCTAGCTAAATCACTCCCAGTAAAACTAAGCTAGCTATAAAATAAAGACAAACCACACTTTCAGTGAGGAGCTAGAATATCAGTAAGATGGTCAAAATAATAATATATTGTCAGTCATGCCTCCAAATTTCTTGCTTCAGGTTTTTGCGACTTTCCTGAGTGAATATGTACACGCTAAATTTGTAGCTTTAGCTTGTCTTGTTTGCAGTGTAGCCCGTCTTATCTGAGGAGAATGAAACTGTCATTCTCATCATGAAAGGAACCAACCAGGGACCAAATCGCCTGCTCGAAGATCATCAGACAGAGGTGAATGTGTTTAATGAGTCTTTATTTATTTGTGTTCACATTCAAATCACATACCAAAAATACAAATTAGATTTTAAACCATGTTTGAACACATTAGCAATGCATTTTCCATTTGTTATTATAGAGCTTTTGCCTGTTATAATTCACCTACTATCCACAAAAGCTGGGGTAAAAGTAAGATAAGACATTTTTAGTTCAAGCCTTACTTTGCAAGCAACTCAGGTTTACTCATTTGAGCAAACCGGAGTTTGAGCACCCGCAAACCCTCAGGCAATTGCTCAAAGTGTGGTTTTCAGATGCTCTTTGAGAGGGGTGATTAGTGTGCTCATTTATGGAGTAGAGAAAGAAAATATTTGCTTTTTCAAATTTATAGGATATTTGCATAAAATTAAATTTTTGAAAGTAAAAAAAAAAAATCAATTACTCACTAGTGACTCACTTTTTTCCAGGTTTTGCAGTTACATGTGGCTGAGACTTTAAGCTTCCTGTAAAAAATGCTTGATACTTACAATGAACTAACATGCAGTTACGGTTATTAACCTAAAAAGCATTTTTTGAGACCTTTATGAAAACATTGTACTTACAACACAGATATTATAGTATTTACCTACTCACTACTCTGTTTATTTGTTGTCGTGCCAGCTTGATACGTTATGAGCTCATGAGAGCTCTTTTAAAAGCGTCTTCAAAAAACCCTGAGAAATGCAAGTGCATGAGAGGACAGCATGCAACGAACTGTGAGAAGGAAATGGGTGCAGGGAGCAGGCAGTGAGCAAACAGCGAGCTAACACCACACGCAACACTCACTTCAACGGGCCTGATGGTGTGAGCGAGCTGCAGTAATATAAAAGCTAATTTAGTGATTGAGAACAGAAGCCGTGTTCACCCCCCCAGTCCTTGGCTACCAGAGAGCACAGCCGTCTGTTGGATGGAGCTCTAAGAGGTTGTTGTGCACATGCATGTTTTTGATGGCAGCATCGGCAAGCAAACCACACTACTTCTGCCGCTGCTGTGCAACAGTTTGTGATTTTTATATTAAAAATACACTTTAGACACTGGAGGGGACAGAAAGCCACTTCTAATATTTGGAAGGAATTTTTACTGGTCATTAGTTTCTTTTATGAAATATTGCAGCAGAACGCCTGGGGAGATGTGGGATCTAAAAAAAACTTCAAAAGAGCGGTTGCGTT
The DNA here is from genome assembly GCF_018398535.1 of Haplochromis burtoni. Taxonomy (NCBI): domain Eukaryota; kingdom Metazoa; phylum Chordata; class Actinopteri; order Cichliformes; family Cichlidae; genus Haplochromis; species Haplochromis burtoni. The sequence goes on from NW_024582391.1 coordinate 2,232,378, forward strand.
TTAAAACAATTAAGCTCGTATCACAATACAAGGCAAACACTCAAAGGACTGCAAAGACCTAAAAATTAAGCGTTATATATTTACTGCCCTGTCCACCCAAAATAAGGACAGAGAAATTTCACAGCTACAGAGAGGATATTTCCACCCATAAGACTCATGTAATGTTCAATAAAGTAGACATCCATCCATCACTCCCACCTATGGGAAACATCTGTTGGAGTGTGTGGAGACAGGGTGAAGGTTAGGTCAATGGTGAGACACAACAGTTGGGATACATGGGTGTGGCAGACAACAGGGCCCACATGCACCCTCAAAACAGGAGCAACAACATAGCAGATATCCCTCCTCTATTTCCATCCATTCAGTGAAGCGATGAGAATCATGGGATCTTGAATGGTGACCAGAAAGGCCAGAATCGGACATAATTGCTGTCCCTGCTGAGGTGTGGGGGCGTAACCTCTCATTTCCCTTGAATAATGTCGCTGTTTTGGACAGCAAGCCAAAGAAAGTGGCAGTTTCTTTCCCACAGGCTTTGTGGCTCAACTAATACACTCTGCTGTGGCTTTATGACTGATGAGGCTGAGGGCCAGGCTCCTGAAACTACTGTGCTCCACAAGGTTCAACATCAAGGCCTTCATTCACAAACCAGCCAACCATCCATCTTCTTTGGCCTATCCAGTTCAAGGACATCAGGGGAAGCCTATTCTAGCTGCTATAGGATGAGTGGCAGGGTACACCCTGGACAGGTTGCCAGTATGTTGCAGGGCTAACACAGAGAGACAGGCAACTTAGGATTGCTAATTAACTGCATGTTTCTGGACTGTGGGAGTCCCCAAAGACATGCCACGGAGAACATGAAAAGTCCACACAAAAACAGGGAAGATGGTTGAATCGAACTCAGGACCTTATTGCCAGAAGGCAACTGGTCCAACCACCACACCACCATTCTGCCGAGCTGTTTGCAAATCTTCAGAGAATTCAGGAAAACTTTCACAGAAAAGAAAGTGTCTGTAACTTCTGTAGTTGGGTTGTGAGGTTCACCGTATTGCTACAGTAGAGAGATTGAATTCAGACAATCCCTGATGTCTGACATATGCCTGTGAGGTATCCTGTGGAATCACTGGTTAATACAGGGAGTGCAGAATTATTAGGCAAATGAGTATTTTGTCCACATCATCCTCTTCATGCATGTTGTCTTACTCCAAGCTGTATAGGCTCGAAAGCCTACTACCAATTAAGCATATTAGGTGATGTGCATCTCTGTAATGAGAAGGGGTGTGGTCTAATGACATCAACACCCTATATCAGGTGTGCATAATTATTAGGCAACTCCTTTCCTTTGGCAAAATGGGTCAAAAGAAGGACTTGACAGGCTCAGAAAAGTCAAAAATAGTGAGATATCTTGCAGAGGGATGCAGCAGTCTCAAAATTGCAAAGCTTCTGAAGCGTGATCATCGAACAATCAAGCGTTTCATTCAAAATAGTCAACAGGGTCGCAAGAAGCGTGTGGAAAAACCAAGGCGCAAAATAACTGCCCATGAACTGAGAAAAGTCAAGCGTGCAGCTGCCAAGATGCCACTTGCCACCAGTTTGGCCATATTTCAGAGCTGCAACATCACTGGAGTGCCCAAAAGCACAAGGTGTGCAATACTCAGAGACATGGCCAAGGTAAGAAAGGCTGAAAGACGACCACCACTGAACAAGACACACAAGCTGAAACGTCAAGACTGGGCCAAGAAATATCTCAAGACTGGTTTTTCTAAGGTTTTATGGACTGATGAAATGAGAGTGAGTCTTGATGGGCCAGATGGATGGGCCCGTGGCTGGATTGGTAAAGGGCAGAGAGCTCCAGTCCGACTCAGACGCCAGCAAGGTGGAGGTGGAGTACTGGTTTGGGCTGGTATCATCAAAGATGAGCTTGTGGGGCCTTTTCGGGTTGAGGATGGAGTCAAGCTCAACTCCCAGTCCTACTGCCAGTTTCTGGAAGACACCTTCTTCAAGCAGTGGTACAGGAAGAAGTCTGCATCCTTCAAGAAAAACATGATTTTCATGCAGGACAATGCTCCATCACACGCGTCCAAGTACTCCACAGCGTGGCTGGCAAGAAAGGGTATAAAAGAAGAAAAACTAATGACATGGCCTCCTTGTTCACCTGATCTGAACCCCATTGAGAACCTGTGGTCCATCATCAAATGTGAGATTTACAAGGAGGGAAAACAGTACACCTCTCTGAACAGTGTCTGGGAGGCTGTGGTTGCTGCTGCACGCAATGTTGATGGTGAACAGATCAAAACACTGACAGAATCCATGGATGGCAGGCTTTTGAGTGTCCTTGCAAAGAAAGGTGGCTATATTGGTCGCTGATTTGTTTTTGTTTTGTTTTTGAATGTCAGAAATGTATATTTGTGAATGTGGAGATGTTATATTGGTTTCACTGGTAAAAATAAATAATTGAAATGGGTATATATTTGTTTTTTGTTAAGTTGCCTAATAATTATGCACAGTAATAGTCACCTGCACACACAGATATCCCCCTAAAATAGCTAAAACTAAAAACAAACTAAAAACTACTTCCACAAACATTCAGCTTTGATATTAATGAGTTTTTTGGGTTCATTGAGAACATGGTTGTTGTTCAATAATAAAATTATTCCTCAAAAATACAACTTGCCTAATAATTCTGCACTCCCTGCAGTAGATTTATACAGCAATGTTTGTGCAAGTGGACCAACTTGTTTTTCTAAAAGAAAGAGCTGATGGAAACTTAATGAAATAAAACATCCATGTGAGCAGAGTTGCCACTAAGTTGCCGCAAAAGAAGAAAACAGATTTTCCTCTTTGCTTAAAAAATTAAATGAGATTCACTTAAACATTTCTTAAGAATGAGTTTTGACATTTGCTCATGTTGCTGAAGCCACATATCTCACTACATGGAATTAAAGATCCATTAATCACTTAGAATTTATTTGCTCTGACTGTTTTAGAGACAGTGGCTGCCTCCAGCTCCTACTTTTTGTGTTTTTGGGAGGAAGTCGCTTCTTCAGCGTAATAAACTCACTCATCCACTCCTCCTTCATCTGTGCTCTTCCAGTGACCCCCACAAACAGCTGGGAGTGCTTAATCTTTAAATGGCAATGACAATTTTCAACCACACATTTTCAGCGTTTTGCTAATTTTTAATTTTTGCACGTGGCTGATATTAATGATGGAAGCCCCGTGAGAACTTGTGGCAGCCCTTTGTGGTTGAGTGCTTTGCATTTAAGCTAACTGGGACCAGGACAGCGGGAGCAGAAGAAACTGAGAAACAAGTGAGAGGCAGCGAGAGGCAGAATAGAAGCCAGCAGTCTTTTACTGCAAGACTGTTGAGCCTGACATGGGCTGTTTATAAGAAACAGGAACAGAAAATAGGAGGATCAGACAAAGGAAGGATCTCACTACTACTGCATTGTGTAGGGGGGGGGCGAGTACTGGATTATTATTATGGAAATAACCTTTAAAATAAACTCAGCAACGAAGGCAGACAAAACAAACAAAAAACTACTTTTGGGAAAAAGCTCAGTGTTTTTCACAAAAATCCTTCATTAGATTGTTTTATAGCTGCTGCTGATTTCAGGCCAATGCAACTGCTTTGGTAAAGAGATGATCCTAACTAGCCAAAAATCTACAACATTCTAGTTTTTACTGAGAAAAATAATGAGCTTGTTTATAAAATGTATTTTACTATTTATAATAAAAGCCCTACAAAATCTGAAAATACTGTAAGTAAACAGTGGAAAATTATGATTTAAATTCTGGTACTCTGCTGGTTGCTGACGTGGAGAAAAAACACTCTATTGTGTTCCTAACTGTTATAAACATTTCTTATCCACTTGTGCTAACAGCACTTGAATTTATGTGTTCAGACTGTTTTAGGGTACTTATCCAGAACATTTCTCAAGATGTCCTGTATTCCACATTGACGCCATACGACCAACAGTGAGTTATTCTGTTTCAGTGCTCTGTTGCAGGTTTTGGTGGTTGGATGTGTTCAGAAGCAAGCAGATGTTGTTTTGACCTCGAGGTCTCTTTTAGTTACTTAGTGGAGAGAAGGTAACTCCAAAGAGCTTTACTCTTGCATACGTATGAATTTGGAGAAAGAACTAATGTGAGAAAGTCTGATTTATTTTTGTGGAGATGGTCAGAGAGCGAGGAGGGCTTCCAAAAATGGTTGCTCGAGCTCCAGATGAGGTGAATGGTGTAAGGTAGGAGTTCAGGATCAAAGTTCCCTGCGACAATAGAAACAAGAAGGCAAACAAATACACCCTGATCGATCGAGATAAAGCATTTTATTTGAAACCCTTCTCAGAAGAACATATTTAAAAAGACTTACGGTATTGATATTTGTAACAATGTATCTTAAGCACTTTAGTCAACAGTTTCAGTGAACCACAAGACAGAAGATTTCCATGAACATAAACAGTATTAGTACAAACGTTATAGCAGGGAACATGTGAAGTAACAGTAGACATTCGTACTTAATGAAAGGCAAACTTGCTTTTTTAAAATATATTCTCTTGTTACAAAACTGGCTGTAAAATAATCTGAACACTTGCAAAAATAGGGGATGTGCCATTTGAATGTGCTGTGGATGAAACTGCATACTGCCTTAAGCAGCTTTCAGAAGCAGTAGATGTGGATCATTAAAGTACCATTAGTAGAGACTGAACATAATGAGCACGTCAGTTCTGTATTATAACAGAACAACAGAACATTTACTTAGTGTTAAACCATAACACAACGTGCCAACAAAGCAGCTTTAATGTGTGTGAAGTGAAAATATTATGAAACAGTAGCAGCCCAAAGGATTTCTTCCTCTAATGATCAAAAACAAAGCTAAAATAGCTAAAAAGTTCACGCTATTTGTCATGTTTACCAATATTTCGCAAATGCTAATTTGACTACTGTCAAACTGTATTTTGGGCTTTTGCAGATATTTTCTTTTGTGGCAATTAAACAATTCAAGCTGAATTTAATAACCCTGCTGCTGTGATCAGTTTCTATAAGCGAATAATTCCTGTTGGCCATGCACAGTAGTCAGACGTTGTGCACACAGTCCTCGTCATCAGAACCAATCATGTTGCTCATGATGGTTGTGGAAGTGTTTGCTTGCTTTAATTGCTGGCCTATCACATAATCCTTCCAGAGGGAAGGAAAAACAAAGAAGATTAACTTTCACACATAATCCCACCATTATCAATTATTTGTCAGTAATGAAATACAAAGGAAACCTATCATATTCACACATACAGAATTTACAAGTAACTCCACACATCACTTAATTAGTTTGATTGGTTGACCATTTCTAGAAATTCAAACTCCTACTCTTACCAACTCACGTCCTATAAAAGATCTCCATTTGAGGCGGGCGTCCACTTTACCTGCAAGACAAGATGTTTGCCACAGAGGTTTGACCTGAGTGGCCTAAACTAAACATTTTGTTTATGCGGTGCTCCACAGAGGTGTGTTTAGCACTCATTTTACAATGTTTGAGAACCACTATAAGGGAGTTAGGGATGAACACAGTGATTCCTAACATTTGTGAAAGGCCAGTTTGAATTGAGAAGGCGGACTTTTGGATGAGGGAGAGATGGGGATGGATGGGTTGACATTTTGGAAGTTACTGCTTGTGTAATGATTAGAAGGCAATAAACTGACAGCATCTGCTGTTAAATCAAGTCAAAGTGATGTCTCCCATTTTCCCCACCACATCTTAATGTGTGATACCCATAAAATCCCATTTCCTAAGCAGAGTTTCTCCAAAGTGAATCAAAACAGTAGAAAAGCATTAAGTCAACCATATCCAGGTGACTATTACATCTTTGGAAAAAATTCCACTGGACTACTACACCTATTTAGTGAACTTATACACCATTGGGAAAACATCTTTGCATCTTTGGAAAAAAAAAACACTAAAACATCCAGTGCCTATATAAATAACTTCCTCCTAATGTTTCCGTGTCAGCAGGAATCACTGCACACCCCCACTGACCAGAGGGGCCTGCAGAGCGGTGGCTGTGCAACGACTGTCTCCAACTGCACTGGCACGTGTCCCCCTGTGTGCATTCAGTGTGCATGCGTGTATATCCCACTTCCAAACCGTGGCTCAGCAAAGGGGTTACAGCTGCATGCGCACATGCTTCTGCAAGTTTGTTCACATGAAAGTCGTGCAGGGTAGGCTCGACATTAAAAACCTGAGCATGAACCACAACACTCGACAGCCTTTCCGCCGCTCCAAAGGTCAGATTATATCCGACTATTAGTGGCTTGTATAATGGATCTCGTTAGGTCTTATTGCAGAACAAAGTTTTGAGCTCTCCAGAAATCTCTAAGTTTGGAAGTTTATTTTTTGCTAATATAAAATTGAACATTTAAAATGTTTTCGTATGTTCAAAGAGGTATTATTATGTGGAGCTAAGCAAAAAGGAACAAACTGGATATATGGAGTACCACAGAGTGGCATTTTTTTTCTTGTATCTGCAGTCAAATCACTACATTATGTTTGTGGGCAGCTGTGGGGCTGAATCAAAATAAAAGTAAATGGATGGATTCAATGGATGAATCTAAATTTGTACAATGTGTGCTGTGTGGTAAAATTACAATGGTGTACCACTGAGGTTTCCAGTGACACACTTCCAGTTCTTCCACATAGGCTTGTTTATATAGATAACGAATCAATGGCAACATTACATCCCTCGGCTAAGCACTTAAACACTGCCAGCTCCTGAACATAATGAAGCCCCAATGAATACATTGCTTAGAAGTCTGATGCACTTTTAAGGTCCACATATAAAAGCTGTGCTCTCTGGTGGACTTTGAAAAAAAATGACTTTAACAAACTGTGTAGCAGCAGGCTTAAGTGGTGTGTTTGTTCCCCTCATTTCGCTGCTGCAATGTCACATCCATGTTGACCGGGAGCAGCACAGGGGACAATATCTAGACTGTCACTGTCCAAAGGACATGATCCAAGAAGCAGTCAGGCTTACTCTACAAGCTTCTGGCTAATCTCCACCTGCTCATTGTCTGCCTCTTATTCAAAATTCAATTGAGCAAGCAAAGCTTCATTTTTACAGCACGTTTAATTCCAGATGGAAGCTCAACTTAAAATCAGTTTTTCTCCCAGGTCAAAGCATGCATTAGAAACACCTTCCAACCTTTCTATGTTTTACATGCAAATTTAAGACCGCTCTACACATCAGTGTGGTTTGCAAAGAAGCAGAGACAAGGCATTTCCAGGATTTTCAGGGCAAAGACAAACCATGAAAGGAAAACACGAAAGATAAAGTGAGTCAGCCTATGGGTATGAGCACGAAAAAGCTGTGAACTTACAGCACATGTCCAGTTAAAATCTGAGAAACTGCTGTTCTTCTTCTACTTATAATCACATTATTTTGTGGAAAAAGTCAAAGAGCAGTCTCATCAGTGTCGAGGAGTGTGTGCAAAACATTTGCCCTCCAGTTTTATGTGATTTTTAAATAGCATCCAAAAGACCTCTAAAAGCAAACATACATCCACATGACGCTCACTAAACAAGTCTGTCCTGTGAGAAGAGAGGATGCCTGAGAGGTGCCAGAGGCAGCGTTTTTGCCAACCTCACGTTATTCAGATTTCACCAAATAAAGTCTCCTGAAGTGCACAGCTAGGATAAGACATCATATCTCTCTTTACTGCCCTTTGTTCTTGCTCGCTCTCTCTCCCAGCTGGGATCTCGAGGAATATAATACTCCACTTGTTAGCTACTCCCTGACTGTGGCAACATGAACACTCGTTCCACATTTGAAAACTGAACCGCGAGCTTTTTGCACTTCAGAGAGCTCCAGTGAGTCCTGACTTCCAAGAAGGGACATGTGGACCATGCTCCCCCTCCTGAGGTGAGGTGTGGGAGGAGCAGGCATGCAGTCTGGGAGGGCTGCACATATTGTTGCACGTGTATGCACATTCTGTCACCAATGGAGGTGTCATGGTGTTAAGCGTGCTCTGCTGGAAGGTGCCTGGCTGTGGGATCTGAGGTTCAAATTCTCCTGTGCCAGGTCTAGCAGACCTTACAGCTTCACCAGCATCCCCCAACAGGCCATTCCTCCATTTCAGTGTTGCAGACTCCACTGAAGAAGCAAAAAGCACAAACAGGCAGCAATGTTTTGCCGAGGGGAAGCGGGTAAGGGAAGGCAAGGTAAATAACATTCCCTGTAGTCTCCAGTGAGCCAGAGACTGTTGAACTGCTTTTTCTGTGTCTCTAAAGAGGAAGAGGAAAAGCAGAGAACCATTCAAATTTTTAACTTTCAGGGCAGATATTTCGAATTCTTAATCTGAAGAACACAACAAGAAGCGTGACGGCTTAAGGCGACATTAGGTTCCGTGGATGCCGAAAACATGTTGAGCAACAGAGTGCCCATCTCATCTGCTCATTGCACCCACGAGAAGCATGTTTGACACAAACCCAGAAGAAACTGCAGAAGTAAACCTGTGATGTGCGACTTGGATTTATTTGAAACCCCCCCCCCCAAACACCCAAGCTGCACACTTCCACAACCACTGAGCAACATGATTTCACTCTGCCGGGTAAGAAGTGTACTCATGGCAACAAAAGTGCAAACGTTTTTCTCATTTAGATTAGTAAAAGCCTTAAAATACTACATACCAGGACCTGGCAAAGGCTGCGCTTTGGAATGCTTTCAGTTGAAAATTACCAATAATTACCAGTCGCATTTTGTAATTTTCATCAATTTACTTCACAAAGCTTTTCTTATGAAAGAGCCTCTTTAGTACAAATAGCTGGCTGAAGCTGTCTACAAGGATTTATGGTTTCAGCAAACAATCCCCAGTCCCAAGGAAGCGATGTAAAGCACAGGGTGAAAGCACACTGATTCTGCGTACAACACAAAATAAAGCACGTCCATATGAAACTGCAAGACACCAAGAGGGGTCGTCAAATACACTCATCTCAGTCTAACTTGCGTCTTATGTTAATTGTGAGAGCACCTGAAATACTTTTCTTAAACAAGATCTGATCTGATCAAGCACATTCACCAAAAATAAAAAAAGCTAAAATTTAAACTCATTTACTTACAATCTTAAATATTTGGAGAGCAAAGTAAATAAATTAGAGAACATTTTTTGTGTGGTTAAGACAGACTCACTAACAGACAAGGACGGGTCACTAATGTGTTTTCCAGTGTGAAATACATTCTTTTCAGTGCCTAATTTCCCTCATGAATCTTAAGGGACTGGGCCATAGCAGAAGAAACTTTTGCTTATTTGAAACTATACACTGCACATGTTTTTAGAGCTTCTCAAATGCACAGAAAAACTCTTTGAAATACAGTTGCAATAATACAAGAGGCAGACCAGAATTTTACACAGGGCTGTAAATTAAAAACAGAGCCCTGCACCAATAAATCGATAAACCCTCTCCAGCTCAGTCAGAACTATTAGAAATATTATTTTAACACATTCTTGCTAGCAGCTGTCTGTATATCATGAACCACAGCATTGCCGTGCACACTTAGTGCTGGAGATTGACAAGCTCCCTCACTGTAATGTTTCCTCGGGGTCACTCAGGTAAGTATCAGCCTTCCCCATCCAGACTGGTTAAGACCGTGGTCACACTGAACAATGAGGCTGCCTGTGTTGTGTTTCCATGTCTGAGATTAAGAACAAATGTAATACTGGTGCAGTTATGTGGCCTTTGGTAATTAAGCTCTTTAAAAGTCCAAAAATACATTATGGAGTAGTGTTGCAACTCTTAACTGGTACATTAATAAGGGCAAACATAGAGACAGATTAAAAAGGGTGGCATTTCTTGAATTTGCACATACATACACCCATTTTCTCACACTAGAATGTCAAATATAGACACACACGCACAGTGAGAGCAGAAAAAAAGAGGGCTTGTCCAGTTTTTGTCGCTGCTTTAACTACAAAAGGCATCCAGCTTAATGACTTTTGCAAATTGGACATAACGTGTTCAGAACACCCACTGCTGAGTCCAGCAAACCACTTTTGGCTAGTGTGGAACCACATACACTGTAACAGCAAATCAAGCAAAAGCAGACCTTTTAATGAACATGGGAAATAATATTTGGCTTGCAATAGCATTACCACTAAATAAATATATTATAATATATATATACTCTATAATAACAATATAATTTATATTTTATATATATATATATATATATAGTTGTTATTTAGGGATGCTCACTCATACTCACAGGGAGACTTCTCATGTGAAAGTTGTATATAAAGTTGTTCTGCGAAACATTATTGAATTAGAGAGGAAGCTAACAATGTTTCCCCAATATACTGAACTATGTGTGTATTATCATCTGTGACAAGACATCAGTTACAGTGTAATCTTAATACAGAATCTCTGCATCACTTGCAGAGACAAACATAAACAGTCTTTGGAGCTGAGCATGGAAACAGCCCGACAGGCTCGAATGTTAAACAAAACAATGCTTGTTCCTTTTTGGAAGAGTGCTACACAACTGCCACGATGAGGAAAGCTGGCGGATGTAGGCTGACAGAGGAGAAAAACTTGACCATAAAAAAAACATTGTTCTCTATTGGTCTTGAACAGCTCTGACCCCACTCTTTGGCCTGAACCGTATTGCTGCTGCATTTTACCCTCATGTCCAGGAACAGTCCTTAGCAACAGTTACCCCCAACTACAGCCCTTTGACTTGCACTGTAATGGCATCTAGGGTCTACCGTAGAAATGGCACTTGGCACACACTGAGCTGTTTGCTTTTCTGAATTCCCATGACGGCTAGAAAGTGGAGTCATGTTTCCGCCGTCGAATAAAAACCCACTTTGTTTCTGCTCCATCGGTCAAAGGCTCTGAAAATAGTCACAGCTTTTCAAAGTTTATTACTCAAGTGTTTTTCACACATCAGTAAAACAAGGGCGGTGGGAGAGCAAAGCACATTTTCCTTGGTGCAATCCTGCTAGATTTAAACTAAAAGACACCATATAAACTACAAGTAATCACTATTTTTGACTCTACCGAAAAAGCATTAATATGGAGGCAGAAATCCAGGTGCAACCGCACTGTAACTGTAACTACTCCTTTCTCATTGATGGTAATGCAGTTATTGGGGTACTTGGACAGTTGACACAGGGACGTGACATACATTAAATGTATGTGTTACATAGCAACGTGTTTACTGTATTTAAATTACATTTTTAGTAATGCAGTAATGTAGCAAGTTACTGTACTGAATTCAGTACTTACATTACAGTTATTACTTCCATCACAAAGGTTCTTCAGTTACCTGCATGGTGGGTGAATAGAAAGAAAGAAAATCATGAAACAAAGTTGTTTTTTATTCCTGCATACTTGCATTACAATTAGCTGATTTCAAGTTCAAATTTTATTTGTCATATACAGGTAACAATGGCATACTGCTACTGGCAATGAAATTCTTAAGCTCAGAGTCCTCTCAATATTGCATCTAAAAGAAAACAAAATTGCACATAATTAAAAATTAAAATAAACTTTATAAATAAAAAAAACTATTTAATTATGTAAAAAAAGAGTAGACTAAATAAATACAGATTACTAAGTGTGCCATAGGAGCAAAGTGGTGGAACAGTCTATAGCACACATGTGGACATTACTTTTATTTTTATTGAAGAAAAGGACAAATGTGCAATGGTAAAGTGCACACTCAGCATTATGCTGCTAATACAACTTCTCAAGCATCTGCACAGACAGCATTCTAACACTAAGCTAGCCAAGAACAGCAGCCAGAGCCTCATCTTAAACAAGCATTGAAGGCAGTGATGAGTATGTTTGTGTTTCACTGTGGCTTTAAAGTGTATTTGAGCCTCCACACAAGTTAATTCTGTTCATCTAAAATTAGGGTTTTCACTCATCCAAGGGACTCATCCAAGTGGCTTCTTCAGTCACAGGCCAAGGGATTTATCTTGATATGTGGGGCTGAAGCCTCAAGTTTATATTGTTGACTGGTAATTGTGAGACAACGCATTTCAGGTCATTTTATGGACGAAACAGCGGTTCATTACTTTTATGAAAAGTAACAAGTAATGTGAAATGGCTTTGCTATGCCACAGCTCCACCTCACCAAATGATGCTAAGTGACTCAAATTCAGGCAGAAACTTCCATCAATCGACTGTTTCTGGCACCTCTTGTGGTTTCTCTCTCCAAAAGTTTGCCGTGATTTGAGTAAAGACTTAAACATGCTCACAGCAGGTCATCGCTGTGAGCATGTTTCAGCAAGATGGTGACAGAACCTGTTATCAGTATCGAGAGAAATAACATTCTATTGAATCCCAGAGAGCAATTTTTACAATTTTGGTGCTGTATAAATGAAATGAAATTGAACTGAATTTCCCCAGCGGTGAGGTGTTCTTACTGTGTTAGTCAGCTTGGCCAGCAATGGGACGACCTTGAAATCATTGAGGATTGCCAGATTCTCCTCGTCTTTGGCTATTTTGCAGAAATAAATACTAATACTTGCACAAATACTTGCCAGCACCTCATTGTTTGTTGAAATCAGCAATTTAATAATCAGTTGGAATCCACCGATTACTGAGCGTGCCGTTTCTCCTGCATCCTAGAGTCAAAAAGTCTGTTATTAGCTGCAAACAAACACAGAAGATGATGAAGAGGGGAGCAGTCCAATGAATGAGGAAAGAAGAGATGAAAACGGCAGGATCCTTTTTAAAATTTAAATAAAAACAGAATGCAAGCATTTACAAATCATTTACACAAAGAGAAATGATCAAATGCTGAAACTTAATTCATGAGTTGAGAAATGGGTAACAAGAGAAAACTGGAAAGGTTGTGTAATGTTAAAAATATCACATCTCAGAAATGATTAGTTAATAAACAATGAGGCCATTGCATGATGATGATTCAGTGTAAAACAAGTATCCCAAAAGAGGCCGAGTCTTGAGTTAGCATGCAGAAGGACTGTCCTTTCTGTTTCAGACCACTTTGGAAAAACGGTTCAACAACAGAATAACATTTCTCAATATAAAACTAAATCAAGTACACGTATTACAACAGCATGGATCCACTGTAAAAGACTAATTTCATGCATTGTTATTATTTACATTTTGAACCATATTCCAGCCTTTTTGGAAGTAGAGCTATATTCAGTGTCATTAATCTCACTCGTGGATGCTATGCAGTGTATTCGTATTCCAGTTTCCTGTCCTGTGTATTGGATTTTGTTGAGCAAGCCAGATTCTCATAACCTTGTCCTTACTCCGGCCATAATTTGTCATAATGAAAAAGAAACATAGAATTAAAAGCTTAGAGGTGACATTTAAAACCTTTCCCTCAGTGTGAAACAATGTACACTTCATGGCTTCATGGTTTGAGTTCACGGTACTCTCTTCGACTTGTGGGGTGATGCCTACCAAACAACCAAAAGCTGGTGGGGAGCGCTGAGCGAACCACAGCGGAAGAGCTGGCAGAGACACCGGCTTCAGTTTGGTTTGGCACATCAGACCGCTGTTTAAAATCACAACTCACCATATCGTAAGCCACGGAAGAATACATCAAGGTGCCCGAGTCTGTAATGTTCAGTACTTTGAAAATAGAACCGAATTTTTCTCCAAAGCATACAATTATGGATCGCTGGATGCAAATCAGAAAGTACGCTTAATTTTGAGTCTGTCTTGACATCAATCTACATATCCAGAGCTGATGATGGGATTCTATCAAATTCAGCAATGAAAAATAGGCAGGAGCTGATTTACAGTTTTAGTGCACAGCTACTTTGGAAGAGCTTAATGTACTGTTGTGCTCTCCTCTCTTACAGAGAGCTCACAGCTGAGATCAAGCCAGGATGCGGTGTATGGGCCCTGTGATGCTGTGCCAGAGGATGAACCATGTGTGCAGTGCAGACCAGTGAGGGGGGTGCCAGAGCCAGGAGCTGACCCCCCGACGCACAGGAAGCTCTTCCTCAGGAATACTGATGATGGCTGGCCAGGAGTACTTGCGACAGAGGAAGCTCTCTCAAGCCACCAGCTGCGACAGACTAGCCAGAATCTCTTTCATGGCCTGGACGGGCCCCCAGATTTGAAACCACAGCATTATGAGGCTGCACACGGAAAGGCCTTTCTTGCTATCCTCTCTCTCCCCTCCTCTTACCCAGGATGAAATGAAATAGAAAACACATTATGTGCTGTGCGTGATCTCAAGCTGAGGGGAGTGAGCCAAGCCCAGAATGGCAGCAGCATGCCCTGACCCCATCTCTAGAGCAATCAGACTTCTGTAGCATACATGGCTACTATGTAAAGGAAAAATAAATCAAGCATCTAAATGTGCCTCAACATCCAAGGCAAATTAATGATACACCCCATTACGTGTGAGTGGGAAGGTTGTATTTCCTTGATTTAAGAACAAAGATAAATGAATGATTCACTTCTAAGTCTTTAGAGTACTTTTATGGTACTAAATCAACTTAAGTTGTAGACCTGTGGACACAGAGCATAGTGTCTGTCTATGTCTGTGTCCTTGGAGGGGCAAAAATACCGTATGGGGCATCCAGCAGATGCATTTATACCATGGCTCTTTCATAAATCTACTATGGAACTGCTAACTCAAACCACATGGAGTTTTTATCTAAATAACAAATGCACCAAAGCAGCAGTATCAGGTTTCCCATGTCAATGGGTAAAGAGCACTATTTAGCTCTTCTCATTGCTCCTGTCCCAGGAAAATCACCCAAAAAGCATGTTCATGAATTTCCCTAAAAACTGGCACACTGACATCCAGACAAACATTGTCAAACTTTGTTAGCACTCAACGGTGGGTCTGCAGTTCCCCCTCACCCTCCACATGGCTGCCATGCGTACACTTCTAGGCCAGAAAAATTCCCACTAGAAAAAGATTTCCCCCCCCCGAAGACACCTGCCTGGGTCCAGTATGTTTAAACTTAACCAGACGGTTCTACTGACAAGCTGTTTACTTTTAATCACTGCTATAATCTAATAAAACAACTTTAGGTGTGGCTGGAAACAATACAGCTGCTCAGGAGATCAAAGACCAGATGATATGTAACCCAAATTAAGGTTGATTGACGACACTGATTTGTAATAGTAAGCTAAAGACCTCAAACAACAGCATAAAGATGCTCATTATAACTTAAAAAAACTAGATTGAATTGGATGGCAGCAACACATCTCAGAAAACTTGGTAAACGGGGCAATGTTTACCGCTATGTAGCATCCTCTCTTTTTTTTTTCTTACGGGGGGGGGGGGCACCCATTACTGACCTTTTCCCATGTCCCATTCTTGTACAATACAGCAGCTCAACAGCCCTGGGTCTTCTTAGTGACACTAATGCACCAAATATTTTCAGTTCGTGAAAGCTCTGGAGAGCCCTGGAGAAGTTATGCTATTGTAATAGGTGCATCACGCAGTGGCTACAGCCATATATTCTATGAGAAACATGTCCTGTTTAAAAATTATTATGTATTCCTATTCTGTGCATGGTTCTATCTAAACATATATGAACAACATTCAAAACCATGTAGTGGATTGTGTGCCTCTGGAGCTAGTAGCATGTTAAGGGAAGATTTTCAGCTGGGAAATCAGAAGCCATGCCACAGGATATTACTCAGTCTTTCTCCCCGCCTGCTTCCTAATTCACCAATCCCTTTGTGCCAAGGAAGCTTCTCTGCTTCATATTAGTCCAAGGTTCATGTAAGCCTCTTCTGACACAGCTCTGCCCCTGCTAACCTCCCAGCAGCAGCAGGTTGAAGGAAGGGCTTAGGAGACAAGCTTGATGATATAAGATGGCTTCTGTTTTGTGAGAAGGATAACCCTTCTGAAATGACACGAACACTGCAGAACTCTTTGATTTACAGGATAAATATGTGCTGGTGATGTGCCTCACTTCGCAGGAACAGGACAGAGGCAGAAGGCCAATTAACTTTAAGTCACGGATAACTATAAGAAATATGCACTTCACTGTACTTCTGCATTCTCAATGCACAAAGAGCCCAAGCAGCACTAGACTGAATATCTGCACTGGGGTTTTATAGCAGCAACCACACCAGACGGATTCCATCAAGCTGGTCAATGATTCTGAAGAAAGAGAAAGACATGAAAGTGTTGTGAGAAAAGAGGGAATGAAAGAAAAGAATGAACAAGCAAATATAGAAAATCTTAAAAAGTGTTACATTGTGATTTCATTTAGATCTTTCACTAAAGCTAATTCTCTGCTTGAAAGATATATGATAATATCTTTTTAATCATGTTTATTTCTCAGAGCCCCTGCTGTATCAGCCCAGCCAGCACCAGGCTCAATCCAAATACAACCAAACAGGATCAAAGCGTCAATCGATTTCAGCAGTGGCTTTTCATCGCAACTTGCCTTCAGTTTATCTAGGTTTCTTTCCAGGGTCTGAAACCCTTCTACTGTGTGCTCACTCAAATCATTCTCCATGGAAAAAGATCAGTGATGCTAGGGCCAGAGGTTAACTCACATACATCTATGTGTAGTGTTTCATACATGGATTTATAAATAGAACCCAAGACAAATTTACACTTTACATTGGTGGCTTGTTTTTAAACCAGAACCAAAAAGAGGAGCACTTTCCAAATCAAACAGAGCCAGAGACAGGTCGTTCTATATTTCATTCAGTCTGAGTGAAGTTTACTTAAGCGTGAGCTGTATTTCATGTAGTATACATGCCTGTTTTCAAAACTGCAGTCAAGGTCTGAGAACTCAAAGAATTACGCCACAGTGCACCCGTTGTCTGGTATAAATAACATGTAACGTGTTCCCCATGTGTGCTTCCACCAACAAGGCCGACATTGAATGCTGTCATAATTACTTAAACACTCCCTAATCACAGTATCTCCGTGACTGGCAACGAGTGAACACTCATCAGGGACGTCCCTTGCGCCATCTGTCTTCCGTTTGCACATAAATCAGTCTAGAGGGATCATAACATCAGATTCGAGTCTGCTGGGCCTCTTAAATCCGGCCCCAAAACAAAAGTGAAGCGTCATATCGACCGCCAAAACTGCTCCGTCTTCCCATGAAGCAGGTATGAAATAGATTAGCAATGAAGTTGCAGCCGACAGTGATGGATTAGAGGAGAAGACCACAAACCTTGGAGGCATTAAAACAACGTGTGTTCGCTCTTGTAGCTACACAAGATTCAGGAAGTGTTATGTCATTAACCACACATTGCCTACTGGTTGAGAATGAAAACAAACATGTGAGTATTTCATGGAAAACTTGAAAGTAATCAATGTTTGTTCTGGGTCTTCTGTAGATATGGATGACCTAAACGACAATGATGATGAGAAAATGATTGTGATGATCAACCAAAGGGGGGTTTAGAGAAAAAGTTTCTTTAGTTATAATGAATTCATGTTAACTGACAGGATTGTTGTAGCTAACTGTGTGGTATCATTCATATATCATCGTAAGTAGCTAGCCAAACACTGTTTATCATTGGTAATCTGAAAAACAGTGCTAGCTGTGTTGGGTTGAAGCAAGAAATGGCCAAATGTGAGTTATGTTAATTGCTCAGCAAACTGCCGTACACATACACACATGTCTCAAAATAAACTATAGCTGCAGAACATAAAAAGGTGGCTGCTGAAATAAAGAAATGTCTGTTTACAGCTAAGTGTGAAGGCAGAAAGGTTCCACGCTTTGGCCTAAATATGATCATCGTGAGAAAACATGGAGAGCGTGATGAACAAATGTAACACATTTTTCCCCATTGTGTGAGACTTACCACAGTAACTGGCTATATTTTATCGTGCTGACAATTTTTTTATTGAGCTCCTTGGTTTTTGACTCCAAACAAATGTAATAGGTTCACACAACAGCATTAACAGCCAAGTAACAATGGGAATTCTGACATTAGGCTGCATTTGTGTCCACTGCTAATTAAGACGGGTATTGTAGTCCTTAACAGCCTCGTAAAAGCAATGAGGCACAGATGGAAGCTCTGCAAAGCTCGGCGGTATTGAGGGTGAGGTTAAATGAGCAGAGAATAAAGAGTGCTCTGGCCTCTGCTTCACTGTGTTTTCTCACTCATGTAGTCTTGGACAGGGCAGGGTTTAGGTATGTTAGTCTGACCAGCTCAGCTCCTAACAGTGACCGCAGGCCTATAGTAAAACACTAGGAATTAAACCACAACCATATTTAACACAGCAGGTACAATAAACAAAGCTTTTAAAATCTGTCATTAAGCCGGGGATAAAAGGGTAACCTACCTGCATAATTACAAATTTTAAAAACAGGAGATTTCTTGAAGCATCAATGCATGACCAGTTAATGATACCATGTTTAGATCCTAGACTTGATGTCATTCTTTTGTAAAACCGTATGACATCAATGCAAGGTTGGGAATATGTATGTTTGGACCTAATTTAGTAATAACAGTGAGTCAGACATATCACATTTTAAGAGACACCTCATATGAGGCTGTTTGTCTTGTCTGTAAATTATACTGCAAACTTTAAAGATCATGTTAGCTAATTGGATGTACAGAGAGAGACATAGCCTTACAACATATTATCCTAACCAATCACAAGCAGTGGCTGGTGAGATTGCCTAAAGTGGATGCATAAATCAGTATGTCATGTTTAAAACATGGCATCACCCTTAAGATAAAAAGGAAGACCAGTTCATGTGATGTTATCGAAGTCACGTATTGGGGACCTTGTTTTCTCTGCCAAGAGCCATGTCTTTTTCTCTTTTTCTCCTTTGTGGTTGACAAGCAGCAGCTGTGGTGAAACAGGTCTGAGTTGGCGCAGCAATGAGCAGATGGTCAGCTGCAGTGACAAAGAGAAACTGTGGTTCTGCAGTGACAGAGCAGCGCTTGACTGTAGGAGGACTTAAATCAGAGTTGCAGTATTGGGTAATGCCAGTAGCCAAGATTTGATGAAATGTAATCATGCAAAAAAGCAAACTTAAATATCTTTTAATATGGGTTTCAGGCTTCCTTCGGACCCAATGAGTATTTCTAAAGCTGGGGTACTCCTTCCTCAGACATCTCAAGAGTAACATTTTAATCTGTGCTTGTGCATGATCCAATTGTGCTTAAGCTTCGGGAATAAAATCATGGCCAGACATTTTCCTTAACGATTTTCTGATAGGGAGCAGAATTCATGGTTTCACTGAGTATAGCAAGTCGCCCAGGTCCTGAAGGAGCAAAGCAGGCCCTGACATTACACTATCATCTTCTCTGTTCTGTTGGTTGTTATGAGTTTCTTTGGATGGTGGCATGATGTGTTGTTGTTGTTTTTTTTTGGTTTTTTTTAGATTTTTTTAGACTACTTCACTTTATTTGACAGGCTTGATTCTTCAATCACCTTCTAATACATTTAATAGTTGCTGAGAAATTTCTAGACCACAGTGTGAAGTGGTTTAACCAACGGGGTGGCTGTAGCTCAGGTGGCAGAGCAGGTCAGCCACTAATCAGAAGATCGGTAGTTCGATCCCACGCTGCCTCCTGGCTGCATGCCAAATATCCTTGGGCAAGATACTAACCCCATGTTTGCCTACTGGTGGTGGTCAGAGGGCCCGGTGGCGCCAGTGCCCGGCAGCCTCGCCTCTGTCAGTGCGCCCCAGGGCAGCTGTGGCTACAACGTAGTTTGCCATTGCCAGTGCGTGAATGTGTGTATGAATGGGTGAATGACTGAATATAGTGTAAAGTGCTTTGGGGTCCTTAAGGACTGAGTAAAGTGCTACCCCACATAAGGCATGCATGCCTAGGCTTAATTGCATCTGCAACCCACCTCATCTTTGCTCCTTTGTAACTGCTGTTTTTGACTAAATCAACATAAAGAGCTCTTAGCCACACTACGTCCTATATCTTACTGTAACTCAGCAGTACAGACAGTTTTCCCACGGTTCCTCACAGTTGTCCCTTGTACATTATTTGCATAACCAAAGCTTTGCTGCGGCTTGGAAACACTTCCTCCCTCTTTTGCTGTGATTTTTCCTATTTGCCACTGCTATAGAGTGGTAAACTATAGTAAACATTTAAAAGGGATATAATGCGGTTGCAAAAACCTCAACAAACCTCTGATGTACAGTTAAGTTCTACGACTGTTTTTATTCACAGTTACGGTTGCTGGCATCGTGGCCTGTAAGCTATTGTAGATGGCCAAGGTCATTTGGTTTTGGTCAGGGTCCACTGACAGACAGCCTATTCTTGCAAGTGAAAACACAGCTAATGAACAGAAGAGCTGCCAAAGATAACTTCAGTGAAATTCACCATAACAAAAAACAATGGTTTTCCTGTGCCATTGCTGAAGTGTCTTCTGCACTTGACTACAGTAGAATTGTCTTGTAATCACAGACATAGCTTTTGATAAGTGAACAGTAGGCTGTGTCTGTTTCTGTTAACCCAATCCCAGCTGAAGTAATTACGTGATGGCAAGAGCAACATTACACAAAACTGCCCGAAGCGGCTTTTACTGCAAGGACTGGAAGTTTATCTGAAGACGCAGGAACCACAGTGGAGCTTCTGTGGAGCAGATTTTCTTTTTTTATGATTGATTGTTTGCCTTTTCCTGTTTTCATTCATCTGTTCTAGTCATAACCAAGTGACCAAGTCTAACCAAGTGGAGAAAGATGAAATTGTGCTTTATAGATGTTTTATAGAGTTTTTAGGCAGGCTGAAGTGAAAGTAAGATATTACAGGAATGATGAACTTAGAAAGAGAAAGTTATCTGCTGAGATTGAAATTAACAGATAAATCAATCTATTTTTTTAAAAAATGTTGTAGAGCATTGAATGACTTAGGTGAGCATAGAGTGTCTGTGAGGTAAGGAGAAGAATCATTTAGCCAGGCAATTATGGTCTGCTCATCACAGGGCTGGAACAGAGGTAAGATGGAGGGGTAGTCAGTAATTGGAAGCGAACCCCACAATCTTGACCCCGAGCATTACTGCTCTGGCAAACACAGTCCGCAACTTGGCAGTTGTGACTTTCCATTGCAAAGTTATTCCCTCACCCTTTTGTTGAGGCTTTTTACAGGATTTTTGTGTGTCCATAACACCTCAGCATACAGACTCAAGGAGCCACATCTGGATGCATCCATAAATCTGCACAAAATAATGTTGCAGTGTTTCCAAGCAGGCTTTCTACTAAGGTTTTCCTCATACATATAGCTTTGACCCAGGCATCGTGGTACTCCTATGAATAACATGAGGTTATGGCAATGTGGCTTTTTTCCAAACGCACTTACATTATGAATTTAATTAGATTTCAGGACATCAATCATCTTTCATTTTGATCCATCATTAATCAAGAAAATGGCTAATAAGTGCTGCTCCTTGTCTTGATTGCAAGTCCTCCCTGCCTCATTCTCTACTGTCCAGAGCATGCAAAGCATCAGTCACAGTGTTGTATCCAGGTGTGTGGCAGACGGCGTGAGAACCCCATCTCAAGACTCTGGAGACAGACGTGCACTGGAGTGTAGCTTTATTGCTGAGTTACATATGCTTAGAATCCTACACTGTCACGGACCGCCGTGGCAGACCGTGTGGAGTGAGTGGAGGACCCAAGAGCAAACAGAGGTGAGGACACAAAACCGGACTTAACAGAAGGCGAGCCTTTATTTAGGGCCGAAAACTTAAGGAACAAGGCAGCAAAGCAACTGAGGGAAAACCTGAACATAGACTGGGAAAACTATGGCTAAACAAAGTACAAACTAGGACTAGTTAAGGCTGGGAAACTATGACAAGGGGTAGGGGAGATAACACAGACGACGCGACGCAGACTACATGAAACACAGAGACTAAATACACATGAGGGATGATCAGGGGAAGTGGCCACACATGGGATCACAGCTGACACACATGAACCTAACGACAGGACAGGAGGGTGCAACTGAATACACTGACAATGAATACAGACTTACAAAGTAAAACAGGAAACATGGAAATTAGACATGACAAGAACTAAACATAACCACGCAGACAGGACTCATGACCCAGGGAAACTTAGTACAGGGGAGATGACATAACTGACAGCATGAACTTGACAGTACAAGACACACAGACATAAACACACGAAGGGCAAGGGAGACTTAATGCAGGGCTAATATATACAAATGGCTGGGCTACCTTAGAGAACCTAAACAAACCATAAACATCAAAATAGGCTAAACATAACACACTGGGTCACACGACCCAGGACCATGACATACACAAACTGGGGCATTACTACGAACAGAACACAGAGAGTGACAGGAAGACCAACAACAATGTGACAAAGGACTAAGTAAACTGAGGACTTAAATAAACACAATGGGCAATCAGGGAGACACAAGGTAACACAGGTGAACCAAATCAGACTAACGAAAAAGGAAAATAGAACTGAACATAATGCACACAGTACAAGAGACTGTCACAATAAACAGGAAGCTTATGGCTCAGGCACAGGAAGATGGGGAAAGAAACACTGAGACGAGACTGACTAAATATCGAGAGCAAGGGACGCAGAGAGCAGAGAGAGAGACAGAGGGTGACATAACACAGACGAGACCAAGACAACCAGGAGGCAAAAGGGAGCTGACTTAATGAAAAAGTAGCTAAGAGTGCTGTTGTTTGCAGTGGGCCACAGGCTCTGTTTCCTCTGACTATGAACTTAATGAAAGAAAAGAGAAGAAAACAGACTCTGCCTCTCATTATTGCTGTAACAAAACATATTCCAAAATGATTTTCATTTCAGTACGCCACTCAGCCTCTGATTGATTCTGAAATGAGCAAATGCCCCTAAAACCCTGTTACCATTAACAGCCTTTCCTTTTTGACAGTAATGGCTCTGTCGCTTCATTCCAAGCTTTTGCCTGACCTAGACATTTTAAGTGATTCAAATAAGCCTGAGAGAGTACGAAAAAACAGATCCACTTACAGATTCAAGTGGGCATTAAAAACATTTGCTGTGCATCACGCTGGTTTCCTCCCGAAGAGGTGGCCAATTTCACCTTCATTCATATCCAACTGTGCATGTCATCCAAAAAACAAAATATAACACAACACACACGGGAACCAAACCACAAAATGAGAGAACTCTATTCATATTACGGCCTGTTGATACTCTTACTAAGATACCTTTGTGACATGTTAAATTTAGAGTGAGGGCAACCAAAGTGTTTTTTAGTGTTTGTAAATGAAGTGTCACTAAATGTGCTTTACATAAGATTAATGGCATCATTATAATTACTTCTATTATTGTTATTATCAGTAGCGGGATAACTGTTTTACATAGTAACAGTGTGACAAGTCATTAAGTATGGCAGAGAGCCTGTACTGGCAGCAAGTGTATTAAGCTGCCACATTACTCATGGCAGTTAGGATGTTTTATCACCATGCCAAGCTGCAGTTAGCCTGGTTCCCAATTTTAGTTGTTTTTTTAAAGCCTTATTTGTTAAGAAATGACTAAGACGTCCGCTGAAAGCCTTATTTTGTTCCATGAAGAGGGAACTTCTCTCTTTAGCAGTTATGCTTCTATCATTAAGTATAAAGTGTGTGTTAAGGAGATACTGATTTGTCCATCTTGTTCTAAAAGGATAATATTCTCGTAGTTTTGCTTCAGGTGAAGGTATTCACGCTAACTCAGTGTGGCAGCAGACACTCCAGTTTCAGTTGGGAGGACTTAACCTAGACTTTAAATGCAGGATATCATTGTGTCAGTTGTGATATATGAAGTGCAGAAAGCCTTGTGAGTGCTACTGAACCCTTTTTCTTGTTATTTTTAGAATTCCACTGAAATCTGAACTACACATAAGAAAAAAGGGATTTTCACATAATCTTACCTCTGGAAAAAGACTTCAACTTCGTATAGTACTTTTTTTTTATCATAGCAATTATTAAAACAGACTAGCTTATCAGCTCCTTTGCTAAACTGAAAGGACTTGATTCTGAATTGATTAATGTGGTAGCAAGGTGTTAAGTCACTGCTTGCTGTATATTATAGTCCCACACTCACAGTGACTAAGAGAATAAATAAAACTAAATTGTTCTTTTAAGAGAGTACTAGTGGAAATGTGTTGAGCTGCCAGGGCATGCTCTGAGGACATTGTTTATTTAAGAGGGAAAATTACTGATTTAAAAATCATCTGACACTAAAGTGCAAGTCCAAAACCATCGCACAAATGTCATTACTATAGGAACCAGGCTAGATGACACTTAAACAAACCCCTGCCTATCAAGACAAATGATTAAAGGCCCTGTCAGCCTGCATCTACTGACATTAGAAAATCAGAGAAAGTCAGTCTGCGGCTGATTCTGTCAGTATGACCATTTTTGGTTCATTTCTAAAAGGCCCTAACCAACACATCACTTATGTCTATAAAATCAGCACGCACGCTTGATCCTTTGTTAGCAGCGGAAAAGACTGAAATCTAAAAGCAAAGACTTACATAAAAGATCAGAGCGGATAGAATCCGTACAAAAACTTTACATTTTATACAAATAATGACTTCAAGGAGAGACAATAGTAAAGGAGAGATATGACAACAGCATGCGAGTGGAAAAAGTGACACAGCTAGTCGTGAATGAGTGAAAGCCCCCATAAAAATAACATGTGGTGATGGTATAACATCCTTGATGCACGCAAGTTGGTGCTCTATATCCATCGCTGCTATTGATGTATTCACAGACTGCTGTTAATAACATCTTCCTGGCAAACATATGATCCAAAAGTAATGGGCACATGTGGATAATGCAATGGTTTACTGCTATCAACCAGCTTTTCCACTGAGGGTCATCAAGTGATTTGTCAAAGTCATACTAATTGTTGTCACTGCTTAGGTTTCCTTGATCATGCCTAAAGTCTGAATGTCAGTCCTGTAGCTCTCCTGTAGTTACACAAAAATAAACAGATCACATAACCATGAATGATACCACCAGTCTGAAGTTTTGAACTTAATCTTGACTTTTATTATCATTATAGCAGCTCAGCTCAAATATATTTGTTAATCTTATATCACTGGTTGTTTTAGTTTCACTGTTAGATGTGTAGCATTTAATAGAAGAAAAGTGTACAAGCATAATGAAATCACAATAGTTTAAACTTTTAAGGTGCCAAAAGGCACCTGATCTGATTGTAATGTGAATACTTGAAACATCCACCACACACTGGGAGCACTTTTCAATTAACCTTACATATGAGCAGAATTAATGAAATAAAAAACAAAACGGGGATTTCTTGTGAAATAACCTGTCAGACAGGAGTTATTATTTAAAGCCGAGTATTTTAATATGTCTCAAAAATGTGTTTAGATGGGGATCAATAAAACTTCATGGAAAGACCGTATCCAACAATCATGGAATCATCGTCTCTTAATACTGCCTGCACTTACTAATTCAAGCAAAGACAGAAATGGAAGATTCCAGATCTGTGCTCTCCTTCCGGGAGTCAGAGCTATTATACACAAACTGCTGACTCGTGCTTCTGATGTACTTGATGTCAGAAGCATGTCCGTCTGACAGACAATTTCACCACTTAATACATACTTAATCTGAACATTGAGTGTGTTTGTATCTTTATCTTTTCCTTTTCTTTCTTATAAAGTGTCTTATTGTGTGCTCTGTTCAATCATCTCAAAGAAAGTCAATGAACAAAACAGCAAACGCAATGTCAGATGAAATTCTGTCAAACTACCACTGGAGAACAGAATTTACAGGAGATGCTCCAAGTTTTGTTTTCAGAGTCGCGCTTGTTGCTGCACCTGCTGCACTACCCCCAAATCAGCTAATACCAGAGTGATGGCCTAGTCTCTACAGCAAGCCAGGACTATGAAGATTCTCAGCATGTCATCATCCAAGTTAGCTGACTGATGCTATAGTAGTGTTTGCTGATGGTAGGTTCAAACAATGCCATGCTCCATACAAGTTAATGATAGGCAGGCAAAGAAGCAAAAGTATTGCTTTTGATGTGGAAATGCTACTGACTGCAAAAGAAAAGCAACCTCTTCTAGAGTAGGTCATGATTACACCTGCACTTTGGTCCAAAGTGAAATTCAGACAGATTTACTTGGGGCACATTGGTTCACATCTAAATTATTGAGCACTTGAGTCGTACAGAGATTCTGTTAAATGTTAAAGTCACACATGCAGCTTAGGTCTTTACATTATTTTTTGATGACACTGCAACTCAGGAATATAAAGGGATTAGGAACATTAAGCTCTGGGCATAGAATCCATGTCAGTAGGATCAGCTCATTGTTGGTTCTGGACTTTCAATAAATGTATGTGCAATAAAAAAATCAAGGGAAATGGTTAGCCTTCTCATTTCCTTTGCAGTATATGTTTTAACACTTTTAATAGATGGTTAATTCAATATAGAATCACACTATTGTGCAGAGTATGACTTGACAAATTGTTGTCAATCATAGGCCCCTCTCACCTCTGATGCATATTCCTGTAGGTTGCCAGTCACTGGAATAAGCATTTTCTGAAGTGGAGACTTGAGCAGGCGTCCCAGCAGAGGGATACCCCCAGCCTTACAAATGGTTCATAATGCTAAAGCCCCACAACAGGCCACCTCTATATCGTCCTCCTGGTTGGGAATCAGGCTGGCTAAATTAGGAAGGCAGTCCAGCAGCTTTACCTGATTGGAGATATAGACGCCCCTAAACTTACATGTAGATAGACAGATAAAGCCGAGTAAAATCTCTACATAGAAACTCAGTGAGACTGATATAAATTCAGGAACTAAACTGAAAAGTTTGTCTGCAAGATTTGGGTAATAATTGATGGTTCCAGATGGAAATAGCAAGTTTTTGGCCCTGATTACAGGTGTAATTAAAGTTCTATTACCACTGGGTCTGAGAGGATGAAAACACCAGAGATGCTAGGAGTGGAAAACTGTCAGGATAGATGTTGATGTTAGGTCTGAAAAGCCCAGTGTGACCATTTATGGCCATCATTCTGTGTTCTAATCCATAGTTCCTGGCCAGCAAGACAGACCAGGCAAAGCTATTATGGACTGCACAGTTCAAAGGTGGTCTTGTAGCATAGCGTGAAATTAATCTGCCTCCGTGAGCAACTTGCGCATGAGAACATCCGATTTGGGGCTGAGGAAAATATACAAGGCATGGTGGCTTTAATCAAAGGTCCCTCCGTCAACAAACATAAATGCAGGTTAGAGGATGTAGGAGACATTCTATCTGGTGCCCAGCACCCACTTTCTAATTTAAAAAAACTGGATGACCACTATCGGGCATTTACTGTGTGAAAAGGGAACATAATTCTTTGATTCAAGGAAGCTAAAACAACAACAAATTTTTTTTACCCTTTGAACTATGTTAATATATAGATTTCATCAGAATAAAACACATATTTTCACAAAAGTGTCCAAGTTTTCTGAAGTTAGTACAAAAAAGTACTACATCATAAACAAGCTGACCTATTTTCAAGGAAAATCTGCCACTGTTGGACATTTTTCATTATTACTAGTACAGAAAGATCAGGTTCAAATCTGCTGCATTCCTCACCATGGGATTGTAGAGCTTGAGCCATGTCACACTCTGAACTTACATTTTACTGTGCTTACACTCACCAGTTTATTGATACCACCATATAACCTGACATTTCTTCTTGCTCTGCGGAACTTGGCCACGTTAACGATGGTCTCGGCAGCTAAGGCCTTCAGTTCCTTGACTGGTGAGTCCAGGATCTTCACTATGCTCTGCACGCCTCTCATGTCAACAATAACCCGACGGATTAGAGATCCAATCTAATCACAAGAACACACATTAATATTAAATATGACTAGTTAAAAATTAAATTTGTTTTATGACAGAGAAACTTTTTAAGCAGCCAAATATTCATTTCCACTAAAAGTAGATAAAATGTTGCAGTACAACTAAGTTGAAAAGCACCAACCCACACATCTCATTAGGAATGCTATAGAATAATTGCTACCCCATTTTTTAAACAGCATGCTTTCTACCTTGCACTCATGTTTCTGAAACTAAAACACAGGCTGGCACACATGGCCAGCTCTGTTCATGCCAGCAGGCCATGCAGGTCCAACTTTGCCATGGCTACTCACTTTGCATTTGTGTTCATCTGTATCCAGCAAGTTAAGGAGGACTTTAAGGCCACCTGTGTCCTGGATAGCCATTTGGCATGACTCCTGCATCAAATTAGTCCATCATGGCACAAAGAGTGTCAACAGTGACTATCTGGTCACCATCCTGAAACAATAATTTCAAACACAAATGGATTAAAAAGTAGGAGAGGAGGAAATAACTGAACATTAAGAAAAGCCTCCCTCCATTCCCTCGGACTTCTCCTTCCTCTTACACTCATTGTGTTGTTTCTCTTTATAATGCTACTCCTGCTGTTTTGTTTATGCCATGGTCTTGTTCTGTATGTGTTTAGCGTTGTCGTGGTTAACACTGATGGAAAGAAATAATTTGCTAACAAAGAGCACGGTGCTCTGGTTTCATGCAAAAAAGGACAGTATTAACACTGAAACCCTGACACTAATTTTAAGTTAGAATTCAAAAGTTGTGTGTTTTGTCAGTTGCTATATACACAAAAATCAATTTAGATCAGTGATTAGCAACTTAGTAAGTACAACACTACTCAGTCAACAAGTGGTTTGAGGGAGGAAAGTCTGGTCTTTGATTTAAATTCAAGCCCCTCGACAAATATGGGAGAGGAAATGGAACTGATTAGATTTTATTGCCACTTAACTTCAATGTGTTCACAAAAAACAGAAAAAAAGAAAAAAGAAGAAAGAAACAATACGGACTTAAAATAGTGCATGTCTGGTCAAATGCTGTCATGCGCCGCAGTTGCAGAACCTTAATTTTATTTTATTGTTTTTTCCTTAAATTTAGAGTCCAAATACTAGTTTTTGTTGGTTTTTTCGTATACTCTTTACATAAATCCACATAATGTCCTAGCTGTGGATGGATGATGACAGCATTACAGCACTTGAAATACCAGCGTTACAGTTCTTGCTTTGTGATGGTTAAATGCAGGCAGTGGTGGTGTTTTTGCTTGTTTATGACTGTGTTTAGTCTGAATCACATGCAGTTATGTAACAAACTTGGTTCACATACAATGTTTTCCATCATGACATTGAGTGTTCACAGCAAAAAATGCAAAAGTTTTATTCAGCTTTGACATTCATTTCAATTCAGCTTTATTTATATATCATCAAATCACATCAACAGTTGCCTCAAGGCGCTTTATATTGTAAGGTAAAGACCCTACAACAATGCAGAGAAAACCCAAGCAGCCAGATGAGCCCGAGTGGGAATAAACAATCCCTTTTAACCAAAAGAAACCTCTGACAGAAGCAGGCTCGGGGAGGCTTAGGGTTGGGGGTCAAGCATGTCACTGAAACGTCCAGTCTAAAATATTCTGGCAAGTGAACCATCAAATATTGCTCCCTTTATTGCACTGATTAAAACATGGCACTGATAGATTCTCCTATAGTAACTTCAAGGCTGCCTCTATGATTCCAAGGCAAACTTTGCACAAACAACTGTGAGACTTCACGAATTATTTCACGCAAAAACAGGACATGAATCTATCATGTTCTGCTAACAGCTACCCATATATGTAGAAAACAGCCAGCGAGTTTTAAGCAGCTGTTGGAGGGGCTGGCTGATCTGGTCAGGCCTATAGCATGGTCTCAAGTAGTGTTTGATCATATCTCGCTCACAAAGCAGTACTCAGCAGGATAACAGGCACATGTGTTCCCCATATCATGACGCGAGCCTAAATGTGAACCATTTGTCCATTAACAGCAGTGGATCTACTGCTTCCTTTGTCTCCTTCACTCTCACTCTTCAAAGGGTTCGGCGGGCGAGTTTCGTACCTTGTAAAAACAACAAAAAAAGCTGTGTTTAGGAGTGATAGCTGGGAGAAAAACAGATCATGTGCTTTCAGTTTTGGTAGCTTTGGTCTTGAAGTTTTGTCGACATTCTTTAAAATACTGACAACATCTGACAATCTTTTATGGTGAAAGATCTTTGACTTTCTCCAAGCGTGACACAGGCAGATGCTCAAGATGGAACAAATTCAACCACCATTCGACCTCAGAACAAGAAATTCAAAGTAGTTCCAGCAAGTTTAATATCTGTTTCATGAGGCCTGGTGAGTGTTTGCATGTTTGGAGGGGGCAAAGACAAGTGAGTCAACAATGTGTAAGAACAGCCAATTCTGCTACATGATTCACCAGTAGGCTGCAAAGGTCTTTAATATCAAAAGGAAAATCAAAGACTAGAAGCCATAGGCGATTTAAGACCCTTTTTTTTTTATCAGAGCACCTCTAAAGATAACTATTAAGAGTATTAACAATAGTTTATTTTAGTATTATTTTCTGTAATTATCTTCAAATGTTAGACTTTCCTAATTTTCCTATTAACGACAGTACAGGATAGATTGATATCATGTTAAAGTCTCTCACACAAAAGGTGTTGGTGTTTTAGCAGCGTCTTTTATCATTAGCCTAATAACTTTCGTTGTTGCTGCAGAAAGAAGATGCTGAGGTAATTTCATGACACACATCAGTGGTGCTTATTTAAAATTATAAAGCTGTAGCTTCCATTTTACCCACATTCATTGATGATGAGGATTTTACAAATGTAAGAAGTGTGTTGTCCTGTGGTCTACTTTCTCTTATAAAAATTATTATAACATATTTTTACTTCTACTAAATATAGCATATTGATATGGATGCTATCATTTTATAGGATTCCTACCACTCTGAACATGGCTCAAAGAAGCTGGCTGCCACTACATTGATGTGTCCGACTACAAATCTGTTTACATGATGCTCTGTGCTGAGTCTGCATAATAATGGGAGAGGTTGTATGAATTCAAAAACAGTTTGTGTTGTGGAAGGGTGATTTTCCAGTGTCTATACTGAATAATGTTACTTTAAGTGCTTAATGATTTGGTGGACTGCCTCTATGTGATTACCAGACTGAAATAGCGTTGTGCATGTTTCTCAGCTGCTTTGCTACAAATAGTTATTTAACTTCTTTAAGGACTGAGCCTTTGAGTAAACACAAAATTGCAGTTTTTAAATGATGATTTCATTTATAAAGAGAAAAAAGCTATCCAAACCTACCTGGCATTATGTAAGTAATCAACCCCTAATACTAACAAGAGGTTGTGCCACCCTTGGCAGTAAGAACTGCAATCAAACATTTGTGATAATGGCAAACTGGCAAGTCTTTCACATCGCTGTGGAGGAATTTTGGTCCACTCTTCTTTGCAGACTAGATTTAATTCAGTCATACTGTAGAGTTTTCAGGCATGAACGACCTGTTTATGGCTATGCCAAAGCATTTCAATTGGATTCAAGTCTGGATTGGACCACTCCAAAACCTTGAATTTGTGTTTTGAGCCATTCAGAGATGGACTTGCGGGTGTATTGTTGGGTCATTGTTCTGCTGCATAACCCAAATTCTCTTGAGCTTTCAGACACAAACCGATGATCCAACGTTTTCCTTCATAATTTTCTGGTAGAGAGGAGAATTCATGGTTCCATCAATAGCGTAAAATTGTACAGGTCCTGAAGCAGCAAAGCAGCCCCAGACTATCATGCTACCACTTCCATGTTTGAATGTTGGTATGATGTAGTTTTTATGAAGTGCTGTTAGTTTTATGCCACATGTCACGGGACATAAACCATTCAAAAAGTTCTGTCTGATCAGACCACAGAATATTTTCCCAGAAGTCTCAAGATGTTTTTGTTAAATGTGAGATGAGCCTTTCAGCTGTTTTGGCTTGGAACATTTTGCCCAGTGTCTTCGTCTTTGCTGAATCATGAATGCTGATCTTGACTGAAACCAGTGAAGCCTGAAGTTTTTCACATGCTGTTCTGTTTTTTTTTTTTTTTATATATATTAGTCATCAATGCACTCTTACAGCAATGTTGTGTGAAATACTTTGTCAGATAGGCCTGGGTCCCTTTAAACTTTTTTTTCCCTTAATAAATTAAATCTTTATTTTAAAAACTGTATTTTGTATTTAGACAGGTTACGTGTTTGTAATTATGCAAATATGCAAAGAAAAAAAACAAACAACCCCCCCCCCCCCCCCCCCCCAAAAAAAAAAAACCCCAAAAAAACAAACAACCAGAGAGCGGCAAACACTTTATCAAGGCACGATATCATGTGAATTACTTCTGATAGTATCATTACTGTGAATCCTTTTAGCTGCATTAATCATGGAAAAGAAAGAAAAAAGTGCCTTTTTTAGTTTGCACAGCTCTTTGGTCAACCTGGCAATGAACTTGCCTTGACATTGAGTTGTTTAAAGCCATACAGTGAGGCTAGGGAAAAATCATTAAAAAAAATCATAATACAAATAAATTCATACTACATATACTGTACAGCTTAGTTAATGTATTAAAATACCAGGGACAGATACATCCCAACCACTTTCCTATTAAGAACACTTTGGATTTGTCACCATGTAATTAATAAGCTTCATTAATAATCATATAGCAATAATTGTAATAATAATAATAATGTCTGATGAATTGCAGTAGAAAATGGGTTAAGAAGGGATTAAGCAGTAGAGGATCCAATTGCATTCACAAGCTCCAATGGTGAACTTGATATCAGCCACATAAAGATGCTTTACACATTTTTTCTCTTCCTTTACTGCAGGTGTCTCGGCCTTGAGCTACTAAATAGCTGCAGCCTCCGCAGTACTGAATGGAGGTCTTATTCTAGTCTGGTTTCCTCTGGAGCAGCAGACTAGATACTGCAGACACAGACTGCCCTGCCTGAGCTTCTCTCAGTCTATAAATCACAGCACTGAGTATGTGGGAGCTGGGATGGGGTTAACAGTGCTGTCAATGATAGCCTGTTGACCTCAGACATTCAGACATTTTGTGTGTGTGTGTGTGTGTGTGTGTGTGTGTGTGTGTGTGTGTGTGTGTGTGTGTGTGTGTGTGTGTGTGGAGGGCTCAGTGGGATATTTCTCTTTTTGTGTGTGTTACCTGAACATCCTTTCAGCAGGGGTTAACATGCATATTAAGCATGGTGCTCAAATACATAGGAATGTTTCAGCAATGCTGGATTGGAGACAGGGGGACTTGGGCCACTCAGAGTGTTTCATACCAATTATTGTAACACAAAATGATTCAGACTTAGCAGTTTTCATACTTCTGTGCAGTCTACAGCAGACATAGAGAGAACAAACCCATCCCTTTCATGGGAAGAGTACTAAAAGGACAGAATGACTGATTACACGTTGTTTCTTGACTCATATTTGATCTCCTGTAATATTAAACCTGATCACTTAATAGGGTTGGCAGTCATAAAATGGGCACAGTACATGTTGGGCAAAGACCCGAGTCTTTGGGTTGCAAAGACTCGGGTCTTTGGGTTGCAAAGACTCGGGTCTTTGACCAGTTGAGCTGAACAGTTGCTTGACTCAGGAACCAATGCAATGTTTTTTGTAAAAATAAATCTCCACATTAGGCATGCTATAAATGCATTACAGGCACGAAAAGCACAATTGTTTTAACTGAGTGCTGCAGTTATTAAAAGCAGCATCAGGAACAGATAATTATTCACAGTACAACATAATTAACTCCAAATTCACTGCTGTTGAGAAAATGACATGACATTGGGATTTTGCACACTGGAGATGAATTTCAGTGCAGCCATTAGCAGGACGGCCGTCATTAGAGGAGCACAGGGCAGTAGTGCTGGTAGTACTGGGACTGCCCAGCAGAGGGGGAGAAACCATAATGAGGGCTGAACATAATGTTGTGTGTGTGTGTGTGTGTGCGTGCGTGCGTGTGTGTGTGCGTGTGTGTGTGTGTGTGTGTGTGTGTGTGTGTGTGATGTGATGTATTTTAAAGCTAAGGAGAAAGTCTGCTCTAGAAACTAAAAATCTGATGACAAAAAACATTTAGTTAAGAAAAAACGAAAAAGCAAATTTTCTTGTTTTAAAATGACAATTATTAAAATCTTTACAGCACAAAGTTTATGTGTGAACTGGTAACATATTTTACATGAGACAAATATTTTGTGAGAGTGTGTTTGTTTTGTTGTTGTTTTGTGTTTAGAAAGCCATATGTCTAACATCACTGATAGCAGCTAGTGTATTTGTATTTGTTTAACATTGCTTAGTCCCGATAAGTAAAGCAGCTCTTCTTTTGACTCCTCTGCATTTTTTCCATAGCCTGTGCGTTTATAATAATTCGCAGAATTCGTGTCCTAGCATGCACAGCCTTTAGAAGCATAAACACATTAGGATACAGGTAGTTTACAACTAATGAATAAGGAGCGTAAATTAAAGTTTTCATCTATACACACTTACAATCATGTTACCATAGCATAGCCACAGGTCACCGTTATGCAGGTACAAAAACAAACACGTCGGCAAATATTCTTACATAAATATCATTAAAACACAAAACAGAACATCCATGTGTCACTTTATGAACGTGTTAAACATCCTAGAGTACAAATGGCTGTCTATAGTGCGAAGGAGAAGGAGAAAAAAGATCTCCTCCTAAAATAAAACAGATATTTAACTTGGCTCATGGTAGCTTTCAGTGTCTGATGGTAATGATATTATAAAATGACGACTAGACAAACCCCATAAATAACTGTGCTGTGTGGCGTCCAGACAGATAGAAAGCTGGGACATGTTGGTTACGGCATTGTTGCATTGTATTGAAACAGGATTGCACACACAACCCTAAAGCTCGTGCCACAATCCCACTGAAAAGCACAAAATCTAAAAACCAGAGAGTTTTTTGTTTTTCTTTTTTTAAATCTGAATTTCGTATCGTTTACATCTTTTTTTTTCTTTTTTCTGGAACGGAGCAACAGCCTGCTTTTAGAGTGGGAATTTCCTTCCATTATATTCTGTTTAGCTAAGCTAAAAATATTCACCAGGGCTTGTACTTTATGGCAGTGTTTTCTATAAAAGTTTTACTTGCACTGTGAATGATCTTATTTAGCACCAAGCTATGGGCTTCGGAAGCCAAATCAGCAACATCAGGAAATCCCACACTGTGTAAAAATATGAAATCTAGACTAATGTTACACACTGAAATAACACTCATTTTCTTTCAACTGAAACAGCATTTGAGGTATTGTTACGGCTAAATACCAAAGGACAGGCATGCAGCAAAATACGTTCCTTGAATATCATCTGTCTGAATGATGCTGTGCACATAAACAGATAACTGGGCCCACTGAGTGAGGCAGGGTAATTGCTCAAGTCAAGCGGTCGGAGGTATTCACAGCCAGTCTGGGCCATTGTCATTCTGTCCTCTTTTTCTTTTCCTTCCATGTTTTGACACATTAATATTCACCATATGCCCCGTCAGACCTATCACGAGTGCATTTCATTTTTATGCTTCTGCGGTGTGGGCAAACGATGCATGCAGCTGCTGCCGTCAGACAGCTCTTTCCCCCTGTGCACTTGGCTCGCATGTGCAACCAAACAGGCCTGTGTCAGAAACCAGGAATCCACGAGCCGAGTCTACCACTTCAATAAACATCTCCCTGCAAAGCACCATTTTAAATGGGAGCGACCTACACTTCATTTCATCTGACATCCCTTTTGTCGCTGAGTGTGCCTTGATGTGATTGAACAAAACAGACAGGTGGAATTATGTGAAAGGAAAATATCCCATTATAAGTTCTGGTGCACATCCATGGCTAAATATTATTTTCCTTGAAATGCAATTGTGGAGAGTTTGTGGAAATTTGTATGCTGATTCAGGTCAACATCAAGATTCTTGTACAGACAGCAGGAAAAGATCTAGTATGTCTGTGGCTCAGTTCAATTCACTGTTTTCGGATGAAATCCATGAGAGGAAGGAAACACTGTTGTGCAGAGTGAACTTCTCATACCTTGAGATACTTGACCAGTTGAATACTGGACTTGCCAGTATTCATAGGGCAGGTCTGTGTTAGTCTCTGGATGGCGATATGCCTGCTCCTCTTCCTCTTCACTCTCAGTGGAGCTCTCACTGGAAAGTTCCAGCTTCGGACTAAAGATTACAACACCAAACGTTTGGGATAGACAATAGAGATAAATAGAGGGATGGACTATAAGATCATAAAATCTCTTGTCTGGTGTTTTAAGCAGGAAATAAAGCTGGTTATCCCACACAAGAAGATCCATTAAAGACCGAAATTCAAGTCTTCACAGAATTTAAGTAGCAGGAAAATAAAATTGGAGTCAATATCATGAGGGGAATGGAGTCGTTATCATACAGAGTCAAAGTTCTTGCTGTATACTGATGCAAACAGAAATGCAGATGGTGTTTTAAAGCTGCATGGGCCACTTGGATAAATGTATCATGAAAATACGGCACTGTAGAGCAATGAAATCTGGTACACATTCAAATGGGCCCACTGAGAGGCAGTTCCCAGGTACATGCAAATAGCATTTCCAGGGGAGCGTATTATCAGACGGGACTGGCTGATAGATGGGGTTTTTTCCACTACACAGTATGATAAACACTGAACAAGACCTTCCTGTGGCTGTCAGGCCTACACTGATGTGAGGTGATGAGTGTGACTGAGTGAACGCACCCCAGAGTCTTTATTGCATGTATAGAAAATGATGATCAGCAAAGATTGATGTCAGTGACTTAATGATTTATTACACTTGCAGTTTGTATACAGACAACATTCAAGTATGGAGATGGCTTATGTGCTGTACCTGCCAAAAGCCAAACAAGGAAAAACCTTTTACTTAGCTTCTTGTTCAGAACAATTTTAGCAGCTGACAGTTTTTAAAGCAGAAGTCACAAATGGTGAAAAACATCCAGGAGAGGGGGGATATGACTATATAACAAACTGTGTCAATATTGAAATAGCAAACCGATGGTTAATAAGTCAAAATTCTTTAACTTAGACCACATGTAATATTAATGCATTTAAGTGTAGAATGAAGTCACAATAAAAATTCAGCCAAGATTTTAGATTTTTAAAAGAATCTCATCTTTACCAATTTGGGCCAAGCTTTAGTGTTTTAACTGACTAGAATGTTTTAATATACAGAGGAGTTCATGACCAACTTAGAGAGAAATGCCCTTCTCTTGCAGCCTGTTATCTAAGAAATGTTATCTAAGACCTGCAGAGCCAGAGATGTAACTCTTGGGTAGTCACCTGCCGTTGTTGTTGCATCAAGGATGGCAGTCTGGTTTCTTACTTGGTAAGTCACGTTGCATTAGACAATTATAAGAGAGCTGTGCTGTTCATGGGTCACTTTATAACTCCATTCGTAATTGTAATTACCCTCAATCAGAAATTACATGTGTTATTCCTTTTTGTTACCATGGCAACGGGTGTACTTACATTTGTTTCATTTTGTTGCCTGTACTTCTGACCTGTTTGGTTTTAATTAGACGTACAATCAGAAGTTCTACGGTTCTAACCTTTACTGAGTTTAATTTGCCCCAGCTGCAGAGCAAAAACGAATCCTTATAGTTTCAGAAAAAAGGAAGTTTCTGGTGTCCAGGTAAAGAAGATGCAGAAAACTCTGCTTTCATTTTGGGCATGGCTTTTCTGTCTCAGAATGTTCTTCTCCTCTCCAGAACTCTTATGGCATTTACTTTCCTGTGTTTTACTGTAATGCTGTGAAATAAGAGACATTATGGCTGCTTCTATTTTAGCAATGGTTAGTTTTCAACATAATCTTTATTTAACAATTCAAAAAAAGACCTCAGCAGATTTTTTTTTTTTAGCCAGTGAGACACGTTTATCTTGGTTGTATTTTCAAACTAATCTCTAAGCTCTTTGTTTTTAATTAGACATACAATCAGATTCCTTGCACTTCTAACCTCTACTGAGTTTAATTTACCACAGCTGCAGTGCAAGAAGGAACCTCTATAGGTTCTGACAAAACAGAACTATCTTACCATGTCTGGGAGGACATGTGTGCAGGTGAAGAAGACACAGAGAATTTTGTTTTCATCTTGTTCTTGGCCCCTTGTCCTAGACTCTTTTATCCTCTTCAGAGCTCTTACGGCCTTTATTTTCCTCTGTTTTACTGTAATGATGTAAAATAAGAGTCATTATGCCTGCTTCTATTTTGAAAATGGTTATTTTTCTAACATAATCATTATTTAACAATTCGAGACAGGGCTCAGCAGACTTTTTTTTTCTTTTTCTTTTTTTTTTTTTTAGCAATTGAGATACTTTTATCTTGAGCCAGTTTCTCCTCAAATGGGTACAGTTATCACAAGGTACAGCTGCAACAGCTCAGCCCTTGCTAGATCTATTTATCAATCAAAGACCATATGTGATAGATCTTTTGGGGATATTTTTTCTCATACTTTTTCCCAAGTTTTGCATCTGTAATTGAGCAGAAAGGGTTTCTATTATATGGAGAATTTATTAACTCTGACTATTGTGTAATGAGGAATATTTGCACTTGCCCTTAAATTTATAAACCATATAACCATCTCTTTATAATGTGTGACTGCTGGCAGATGCACTAAGCACATGTGTTGAAGGCCTGGCATCACAGTCATCTAAAGTTCATCTGCTATTCAAGAAGAATCTCTGCAATGCAACAAAAATTCAGGACACTTCTTACGTGAGGAATTATCACATACCCACATGTAGAAAAGACACTAAGTCCACTCCATCGTGGACATGGTTCATATATCTTCTCGCGGTCTACCCTGTAGAGTGTACGCTGTAGTTTCTCATGCACATTCTTTTCCTGTTGCTCGTAAGACCTCTGGAGTTGGCCTTGTTCCTCTCCATCAACCGATTCCACATGCTGAATCTTTTGTGTTGATAGTTCTTGAACTACAGAATCCTGCTGGTAAGGGGGAAAGCCAGAAGCTGAAGACTGAGTGTAAATACCTCTTCCAATTTGCAACAGAATGAGCAAAATCTGATTGTGAAGTGCTTTGTAATCTGGCAGTAAATTTGTCAAGTTTATGCTTATTAAAACAAAAATAGCTATTCTGATTAATCTGTTTCGCATTTATTTCACTTTTTATCAGTCAATGTGGTGTATTTTCCACTTACGCTTTGCAATGATTTGTCTCATTATTGGAAAGTCATCGCATATCTATGTCAGACAAAGAATTGCTCATGCTACTCAGAAGGCGAATACTGGAAAACCCTACATGTGGCAAATAAAAACATGAAATTCACATAAAAGCCCCTTCTCAATCCTATGCAGACTTGAAAAAATCTTTATTTTTTCAATATTATTCTTTATTGAGGTATTGAAATAAAATAACAAACTCTCATTGCTTTGCACAGAAGAGGTCTCTCTTGGTTAAATGGCTGAACAATGTCAAGAAGTTCATTGTTTCTCGACATTCACCTAAAACCTTACAGCTTGGCTCAGGCTAAGTAACGCCTTTGTGTCACTGTTATTCAGGTAAAGTTTTCAAGGTCTTTATACCAAACTTTACAACCTACACACAAACGCCAGTAAGACACATATGAAAGGTTTGCAGGCATGAGAGTTTTTAATCACAGACACCTGCTTTTGCAGAAGTAGCTCAGTCTGTCATTGGCTGTTAGGAGCTCGAGATTTTTAAGGGCAGGGGAAAAGAATTAAAATGTATTTCTTTGGGTTGTGTTCATGCACAAACTGGAGCCAAGTTGCCTGATCACTTTTCCAAAGACTTGTTTTTCATAAAACACAAAGTGACCTTCTATTGGAAACATAAGTCAATACACCCAACCACAGACCCACATCCTGACTTTATTAGACTAACCAACTTTCTTTAATTCCATTATATGTGAAATGGACAAAGTCCATTTGCTTACACAGAAGGGAACACTCGACATTTCTTAACATGCTGCAGTAAAAAAAAACCTTAAACCAGTACAGGTCCAGAGACAAATGCTAAGCAGGGCTGACGCCTGAAATCTGAAGTTAAAAAAATATTTTTATAGCATGTAACATTACACCATTAGGACTTTTCAAGTTTCTTCATTTGTCGTTTTCATAAAGCAATCGACTACTAAAACCTAAACCCCAAATGTTTACATGTGTTTGGGGCAGATTTGTATCTAATTACTTTATCCATACTGATGGAAAATCAGCAGGGCAACAAATTGTGAAGCCAGTGGCCATAAAACATCTGTCAGTGTGAGAATTCCAGCAGCTGCTGGTGAATGGTTATGGCAGTGAGGCAGTCTGTATTAATTTCAGGATGTGAATAACAAAAACAATTGACAACCCAGGGATTTTGTGTTTTTCAGTAAGCATCTTGTGCATGCATACACACAGCATGTTCCATTTCCAATCACGCTGTGATGTCAAAATGAATCCGCAACACTGAACAGAGAAGGCTAGTCTGCTTCCTCCCTGCGTTGCAGCCACCATCTCCGTTGGCTGCCGCAGCTCATTTGATTGAGGCTGTCCAATCTAATAGAACTGTTAAAAAAGACCTGCTTCCTCAGACTGAAAATGAGCAGATATGTTTGGAGATTAGGTGTTGTTATCTTTGGCTATCGTCTTTTGGGTTTGGGCTCCATTCTGCAATCAGGGAACTGAGGCGGAGCAGTGGAAGACTGTGTTCCTGACTGTTGCTTTCTCAAATTAAAACTGCAATGGGCCAGACTGACAAGAAGGACTACAATTATTCACTATCTTGTATGGATGATATAGATTTGATTGATGTTGTCAGCAATAAGTCAAATGGATTTCAATGTGATGCATTCTAGCCGCATCACATGAAAAGGTTTAGCTGAAGTAGAGGCAGAGAGATCTAGACATAAGTTACAGGACACTGCATGCTGCACATATCAAAGGAGTTAAAGAATCCAAGAGAAAAAAGACCTTGACAGTGATTTGTGCCTCCACACACTTATTCACAGCTATTTATACGGCTGTTGTCCATCATTTTTAGATCGTTCAGACTAAAGGCATCATTCTTCACAGAGCACTCATGAAACATAAAAGTCTGAATATGTGTATATGACTTTCTTTGTTATAAATTTTTTTTCTTTCACACAGGTCAGCCCCATACTTCTTATTGGTTTATTGTAGTCATCATAAACCCTATGATGGGTTTCGTAGAACACTTTAGATCATTACATTGCCTACTGTATGAAAACATACAGACATCACCACTATGTCACAAATATGAAGAAACTACTTTTAAAGGCAAAGCTATGAAGACTAAAACTATCTAAATGATTGATATTTTGAGTCTTACCTAATACGTGTAGAATTTAACTTATATTTTCATTTCAACACAAAAGAAAGTATGACTGTTCAGAAAAGTGACTGGTACACTGAATATATAGTTCTTCTCTTAAAGGCAAAAATGCACTTTAGCCCCCCAAAATATCACACTTTGACAATCAGCTAAAATAGTTGAGGGAACACCACGCTGGTGTAAACTGAGAGTAAGTGCAGATCCTAGACTGATTAGCAAAGTCTGGTTTTGAGACCTCAGAAAGGAGTCAAGCATTGTCACATCACTGTCTTTGTGACTTCAAAAAACAAAAAACTGAATGTGGCAAACCCTGGTGGGATGTGACAAACTAAGGGACACTGCAGGCTCATGCCATAACCACCCAAACACACTAGTCATATCCAAAAGCAGACCCTGCTTTGTCGTTTATTTGGACTCTAACAATAATTGTAATTTACAAAATGAACATCATATTTTATTCAGTAAGAGGTGAAACTACCAGTTAAGACCATAAATACATCAGGAAAGTGTTCGGTGAGGTCATAAATTGAGAAAGCAAAAGAA
Organism: Haplochromis burtoni; assembly: GCF_018398535.1. NCBI lineage: Eukaryota > Metazoa > Chordata > Actinopteri > Cichliformes > Cichlidae > Haplochromis > Haplochromis burtoni. The sequence goes on from NW_024582391.1 coordinate 2,274,084, forward strand.
TGTTTACCCATAGATTTCCTGGCTTGTAGAAGAGCTGCCTCCTGCTGGCTGCTAGAAACAATGCAGATCTAAGACACTTCCACATTAGATCACTTTTCAAACTTGTGTTTAAAACTGTGTCCATTTTTTGGGATACTGCGCCGATGTAGCCTAGAAATCTACAAACATGAACAGCTGTTTAATGGTAATGGCAATGCAGTGTATCAGAGTAACCATCTGCTTCCAGTGCTAATATTTACGATAAGAGCAACAGAGTCTGTTGGAAATTTAAAGAATTTGGCAGGTATTTGTTCTTGAAACAAAGTACTGAAAAAGAGAAGAATTTTGACCTGAATGTGATGCAAGATGAAAACCAAAGAGAATGAGAAAGTGAGCTTAGCCTGATGGGACTTTGTTCCAGTCCAACAAATACATCTTTTCACTGGATAAATAAAAGGCTGAAGGTTCTGATACGCATTGCCTTCTTTCACCATAGTTTGTGTTTTTCTTCATCTCCTTGTTCTCCTTATTTCCCCTCAGTTTCACAGTAGATTGTTGCCCTGGGTGTGGTTTTGTCTCTTCCTGTTAAACGGTAGTTCTTTCTCTCCACTATCACCGACTTCTTGTTTATGGGGGATTTTTTGATTGTTGGACTTTTCTCTCTAGCATTGTAGGCTTTTTGTCATAAATATAATGTACCTTGAAAAGCCTGTTGTTAGTTTTATATAAATAATATTGAACAGAATTGTGCTAAAGTCAGTGCAGATATTTGGATTATCCATATGAATACCATTAATGTCTGTAAAGTGTTTTGAGGGAATCTGTAAAACAGTCGTTGGGAAATTTAGAAAGAGGTGGCGGACAACAAACATCCACCACATCCGCAGAGCCATGCTGCCAGTGTGTAGTATTTCTATGAAGCAATACTAATATTAGTATTAATAACTGGTAATGACAGTTCGAAGCATGAGATGTAAAGCAAACATCCAAATAAATCCCGACATTAAAAATTAAAAATTATTCAAAGAAACATTTTGTTTTGTTAAAATGACTTCAGCTTTCATCTGAAATATAGTTTATATGTATCACAGTGCTGCAAAACCACACTATAAATACATTTACATGTCAATTCTGTTTGATCTTTTGTAAATGCTATTACTCATACTGATCTACTTTTGATTCTTGCTTTGAAAAGCTGTGCAAATACTATTGTTCTTAATTACACTCATACTTTATTTGGATAAAAATGACAGCCAACAAACAAAAAACTAGACAGTGATGAAATACCTCAAACAGTCCTGATATCCATGCAAAGCAGACAGTAAGCAGTAAGTGCTTTTCAAAGGACCTGATGAGCTTGTGATGATGCCACATTTTCCAACAAACATCAGCTCAAGCAAGAAAAAAATATGTTTTTAAATGATTAACAGATTTTCGAGAGCAGATGGAGTCCATTATTGAGGCGATTTGTTATGTCGTCAAATTTCTAAAGCAGGAAATAGCACTACTGAATAAATCACACAGATTTCAATGTCTGGAAATGAGCAAGTGTGTGTGTGTGTGTGTGTGAGTGTGTGAGTGTGAAGGGGGTAGGTGGTGGGAGGGATGTGGCTCTGCTGTTTTGATTTTGGAACAGGTAGGAGGTCAATTCAGAAATTTTTCAACACAGTGACAACCAGACACTAGCTCACTAGCGTGGAAGAGCACAGACGCTGATTACACAATCCGAACTCTGTTTACGAATATGAGTCACACAGCATCAGAAATCAAATCGAAGTATTAGAGAGAAGGAGCTTGTTCATAAGACAAAGAGGCGTTTCAGCACCCACACATTTTTGCTTTGAGAGTTATTATTCACAGCTAAAATAAAAAGACAAGCCTTAATGTGTTGATGTTAATTGCTTATATTCCACTCCACCTGGTTGTTTGTGTTCTCAGCAAAGTGTGGAGATCTGCTCTTCAGAAGTGTTACCAGGTCTTTGTAAGTATCACTTGTTCACTCATATCCATGCTCCTGCCCCTGCTGTTTTATGCCCTTTGAAAACAAAGTGAAAAACAGCTTCATTAATTCTAAAAACCACAATTTTAATGTGGCCCACATGTCAGCTGGAATAGCTAAGGCTATCTGAAAGCAGGGGAAGTGTAAAATCATACAAGTTGCTGAATTCGGTTATGACAAAGCTCCTCTTTGAGGTTTCATTTGCATCAATGTCACCCTTTCAGTTTCAGGGTGGACTTGAAAGGGACTTTTTTCAACTTGTGTGAACCATTTTCAGTTGAAGAAACAGTAATAGGAGTCTTAAAGTTTGTCAGCTAAGTCACTGGTGGAGTGAAAGGTGTTGCGGCATGTAAAATCTTCAAATAGAAAAGATTGCAAAGCATGAAAGAAGCTCTCTTTACAAGAACGGGATAAGAGGGAGTTGCATTGTGGGAGGCCAATAAGTCAATATTTTCACCAGACAGGGTACTGTGCAAGACTCCTGTGTGCGAGAGTCTCCAGTTTCTTCATATTTTGCTAGGACATAGGAAATCTATGTAACTTGTGCAAACATACATGGAAGTACATTATTTAAGATGTCTATACACTCACTTTTATACCTCTCTGCCTCCATAATGACATCTCTCACCTTCCTAACTTTTCTTTTTTTTTTTTTTGCCTGTCCCATTTGGTTCTTTAGCCATCAGAATTGTTGTCTGAAGACCAACAAGGATACCCAATGGATTTACTTTGCCAAATGGATCATCGTGGCATTGCCGTATTGGTCCATTTGATCGACCTTTGTTTTTATTATTTATTATATTTTATTTTCAGATGTTACAGACGGGACAGACATGAGTGAGGGATAGGAAAGGGAGAAAGAAAGAGGAAGGAAAAGAAAAACAGAAGGGGAGAGGGACAGTGAGAAAGGGGGAGAAAAAAAATCTCCTGGATCACCTGTTGAGAGAAAGAATAGAAAACAAGCAAAAAAAAAAACAAAGCAACATACTAAACACAACACCATCGCATTAATCTAGCTAAGTGTAAACAGCAGTAAATACTAAATATTCAATGTTGTTGTGCAGCACGCAGGACAGACAGCGCACAATGTGCTTTGAAGTAGCAGCCAAGAAAGGTGTAATTTAAGTCTACGAACAGTGAACACCCGTGTGCACACCTGTGTGGATCAGCGCGCTTGTATTCAAATGGTTTCCACATGTAATGGTCTGCAAGAGGATGTAGCGAGCCATAGCCCCGTCCCCCAGGGCATGAAGCAGGCATGGAGGAGATCCAGGCCCCAGACATCCAGAGGCCCCAGAGTGCGAGAGCCCAAGGAGGACCACCGGAGGGGCATCCGTGCCACCCTCATGGGAAGGGCTGAGGATCCCCAGACGAGGTGTCACCCAGTAGCCACCGAGCAGAAGCTAGAGGGGGCTGCACCGGCGTGCCCGCCGGCGCCAGCTGTGCCAGAGTGAACCGAGCCGCAGGCCCAGAGGCCGGAGGCCCGAGGGCCCCCCGCACCCCGGAGGAGGCCTGACCGAGCAACAGGCGCCAGGCCCCGCCAGGTAGCCACCGGGAGTGAGCTGGTACATACCTGAGTGCCCAGCCCCGGACACCAAGAACCACCAATGCACCGACCCCTGAGGGCATCAGTCACCGGCAGGGAGTGTGGTGAGGGGAGATAGGCCTTGGAGGGCCTGGGAGTTCCCAGAGAGGTGGAGTCTAAGACCCGACCTGACATATAGACACAGACAAACAGGCACACACAGACACAAACATGCATTCCCACCCTCATGCACACATATACAAACACTCAGCACTCACCCAACGTAAGGATTGACATAAATGGACATGTACACACAATCACACTCCCCAAACATACTCTATACCCCGGGTCCAGGTACCCTCGCCCCCAGAGGGGGAAACAGAACCCAGACCCAAGAGATGTTACCCTTCCCCCCGGGGTGGAGGCAAGCAGACCGTCCCAGGCTCCGCAGCAGCAGGGAGGCCAATCGGACAGCTAACATCTCCTCCCAGCCCCCCCGCCCCAATGGCTAGCAGAGAACGGGGGTGTGTGAAGACCCCATACCTCCCTCCTCCCGCTCATGTGTAGTGTTGCTGCGTGTTGTTCTAAAGTGCATTTAAAACAAGGGAGAGCATGGTGCTGCTGCCAGAGAGCAGCAGGTGTTAGCACGGCCCCTCCCGAGAACCTTCAATGTCTACATGGATTTAAAATTGAGAGGTGGGCACCAGTGCCAGAGGTAGGTTTGAGTACACAGACCGTCCACTAACTTTTCTGAATGTGGTGTGTCGAGCTGCCTACCAATACACAAAACAAAACACAATTACTCAAAAATGGCCAGGTATAAGAACTGGACTAAAAATGACCAAAGAAGCAGCCAATGTCCAAAGAAAAACTTTAAAAGGGCTGGAGAAGTACTCCTCAAGGCCACTCTAAACAAACACAAGTCTGACTTCTTGGTAATAATAATGAAAATTTTAAAAAGTCAGGGATGGAGCAAGACTTTGCACATTGATCTGTTTATAACAGATATAGTTCCAGCATCCAAATACAGTGATAAGTTTTTTTGTTGTCTTGAGCAATTCAATATATTTTAAAATGTCTTAATTCTGTCTTAATCAGTTCTTACAGAATAGCCTTGTCTGAAGATACAGCATAGCACAGTGCTTCATATCTGATTATAGTTTTGCACTGTGCTTTATTGCAATATGCTGCCTCTTCCAGCTGGAACAATGTACAGAGGGACTTAAAAATGTCAGAAGAGATTACTGGTGGTGTCAGTTTTTAATGGTGTGGAAAATAGCACTTGTGTTGAATGCATCTGCTTCTTTATTGTCTTTGCTTTGTTCTGGTAGTTTTAGAAACTGCTTATACATCCCAACTTAATATTGTCTAAGCTCTTTTGCTATGTGTCACACACATTGTTTGTCTGTTGCTATAATAATGTACTTTCTGCAGTCTTGTCTTAAACTCACTAAAATATTTCTGCTTAGATCAAAGGAAAATCTAATAATAATAGAGCGTTAAAGTTTGTGGACAATTTCTGTTTAAATGCAACCCAATCACAGAATTTTTACTTGACTTTTAAAAAGAGTTAAATAGAAGACAACTGAAGAACTGAGACAAAGATTTTATAAATTACATTTTTTTAAATCCAGGAAAACAATCCAGTGTTTGCAGAAGGAAAATTAGCAACAAATTTAAAGATAAAATTTGAATTATCAATTGCAATAAATGGGATGACAAACAGGTGTCAGTGATCACCCTGTTTTGATGATGACAGTCTGTGTATGAATGGAAGAAACTGAAGCCCATCTTCTATTGCACAGAAGTGGTTAACAGACCAAGGTTATTTAAACAGTGGGGGTTTTGGTAGACTGGGAGGTAAAAATGGAAGCCAGAGTAACTTCTAAATGGCTAAAGATCTCTTTAACTCTGGCCAGTGTCCATGTGTCCATAATCAGGAGAACACTAAACAACAATGGTTTGTATTTCATGACCACAAGAAGAAAGCGACTTCACCCCAATGAGAAACGGTAGTTTCTGAAAGGTCACATGGACAAGCCAGAAGACATCTGGAACAATGCAAAGCCAAAATAGATCTTGCTGGTTTAAATGAAAATCATTCTGTTCCATGAAAGGAAAACACTGCACTGCAATGAATGACTTTCACTGTAACTGTGAAATATGGTGGAAGTATCAAAGTTTGGATCTTCTGAATTGCATCAGTGATTTCTAATGGAAAATTTTAAGACAGTTCTCCTTGAATTACACATAAAGAGAAAGTGGGTCAAGCATCTAGGCACTAATCCCATCTTGCCAGAGAATAATCAAAGAAGGATGAAGAAAATGTTTTGTATTTTGTCAAAGTATTGATCTTTAACCAACAGAAATGATGTGGAAACACTTCAAGAAGTTGATATAACACCCCCCACCCCGCACCACCCCCCAATCAACATCCTGGAGTTACAGCTGCACTTTCATTCCTCCAAGCTGATGTGAAAGACTGACCAACAGTCACTGAAGGCAAATAATTTAAAGGTTTTGTGTTATTTGTGTAATTGGTTTCCTTGCTTTCTGGCTTTGTGTGAAAATGTGACTATGTTGTAGGTTTGGATAGAAATATAAAAGATCAAAATGTGGATCACAATGCCTTTAAACATAGTTTTAGCACATTGTGCCAGCTGTGCTGCACTGTCACAGGGCTCAATCAGAAGGTAGCAAATCTCACCCTGCACCTGTCAAGATGGTGCACCACAGCCCCACCCCCACCAAAAATAAATAAATAAATAAATAGATGAATAAAAATCAACAGGAAAATAACTCCTACTACTCCTACTAAATTGTTTAAGGTATGAAGGGCAGCATGATATCATTTCACAACAGATTTGTCCCCAAGGAAGGAAGGAAAAGGAAAAGGTGAAATCATCACGTGTTTGGTCTGCTAAAGAGGAGAAGGAGAACAGCATGAGCCCAAGGCTGAGCCATGGTTTTACTTGTAATATAAATCATTCACTAAAAAACTAAGCCACGTAGTGACAACATCATCTTTCAAAGCTGATTTGGAGAGTACCTTTTTTTTGGAAGTAGAGGGTGTCACTTTAACCAGAGAACACAGGACATAGACTGCATTTATCACTTGGTGTGTGATAAATGCTGCTGAATGCTTTTATGAGCATGATAAATCCGCTGCAATGAAGCAAATAGCGTGACTGAAAAATGAATTGCAAAACTGGAATCTAACAGATACACCTATATTGCCCATATTCACTTGTTTGCCTTCACATGCATATGAAGTTGAGTGACCCCCTATTCTTAATCCATATGGTTTAATATATCTGTCCACTCTTTGGAACAACACAGATTCAGTTCTTCTGAGAAGGCCTTCCACAAAGCTTAGGAGTTTTTATGAGAATTTTTGGCCATTCTTCCAGAAGTGTATTTGTGAGATCAGACATTGATGACCTGACTGAGAGTTTATGCTCTAATTTCTTCCAAAGGTGTTCTGTCAGATTGAGGTCAGCACTCTGTGCAGGCCAGTCAAGTTCTTCCACACCAAACTCACTCATCCATGTCTTTATGGAGCTTGCTTTGTGCACAGGTAGCCATGTTGGAACAGGAATGGGCCAACCCCAAACTGTACCCACAAAATTGGGAGCATGAAATTGTCCAAAATGTTTTGGTATACTGAAGCATAAGAGTTCCTTTTATAAATCCTCCCTTCCCCCAAACTGTACACTTGGCATAATTCAGTAAGACAAGTACTGATCTCCCAGTGACCACTGAACCCAGACTTATCTATCAAATTGCCAGTCACTTGATTTGTGCCAGATATTGCATCTTCACTGTTCTAGAGTCCAGCGGGGAAGTTCTTTACACCACTGCATCAACATGTGCTTGGATGCATCTGTTCAGCCATAGAAACCCATTCCATGTCGCTCTCTACGCACTGTTCTTGAAGTAAATGGAAGACCACATATGGTTTTGGAGGTCTTTAGTGACTGACTCTGCAGAAAGTTGGTGACCTGTGCGCATTATGTGCCTCAGCATTCTCTGACCATACTCTGGGATTTTACATGCCCTGCAACTTCATGGGTGAGTTGTTGTCATTCCCAATCGCTTCCAGTTTGTTATAATACCAATCACAGTTGACTATGCACATATAGCATCCAGTAGCATGCTGGAAAAGACTGAGCAACACATTCTTTCATAGACTGCTTTGCAGAAGCAGTCTGCATGCCTAGGTGCTTTATTCTTACCCTTTGTAAAACGCAGATGGGAAAAAAAAATCTGAGGTATCGTCATCACCCCATCAGACCAGTGGTTGGGCTAAGCGGACACCCAATTTTGTGGATGTGATAACTCAAGAACGAAGCCATGTAGGTGTTTGAAATTGATACCACAAATGTATCTATTAAAAATCTTGGATGAGTTTGAATCTCAATGATGATGCTAATAGAAGTATAAAAATGTAATGACTTAATATAATGAAAAACTGAATGAATTAGAGGAAGTGGCTGACATCCAGAAATCCTACCAGTGGCTGGACAAAGCTGGACTGAAAGATAGCACAGAGGCAAAGCTTGGGAAGTGGCTCCAGCAGATCCCAGGAACAACATCTGAGATCTCTCTCCAGAAGAGCGCAGTCCTAGGAACAGCAAAGATACTGCATGGGAACCTCAAGCTCCCAGGCTGCTGGTAGAAGACCCAAGCTTGAAGCATAAAAGACTGCACGCAGGGGTGAGAGGGTAATTTATATATTTAAATATGTTTTTACATAGTCTGTGTAATAACTGATTACTGAATACAAATAAATATCAAATATTTCAAATATTTCTGTTTGTCCACATTTTGGAACAACAGAAACAGTTTGACCTTGACCCCCAAGTCGTTGGCTAGGCCTTCCTCCTTTCTGTCTACCACACTTACTGCATCAGCACGGGCTTCTCTCTCCAGGCCAAAGGCAAAGCTCCTACCAAGAATCCTAACCACGAGCTCTCTGTTTTCTGACAACACAAGAGGTGAGTTGGATTCATTTTAATCTATCAAAACAGCTGGTCTTGAATGTACTCTGTTTTTTCTTACAAGCTAAGCTAATATTATCTCTCCATAACAAATCCACTGGCAGTATGAAATAAGTATTACTATATTCATCATGTATCCATCTGTCAAAGAAATATATATTACTTTATCTCTTCTTGGCAGTGGCCCTAAAGTAAATGCATATCTGTAAAGAATTACCAATGGCGGCATAATTGGATGGCTGTACAGAGTAACAAGGAGGACAAACAAATTAAGTCTGTGGGTTATGGAGGAATGCTGGTGGTTGGACTGCTTAGGATGCAAATTGGACTCAAATTTACCTTCTAGACATGCCCAAACCTCCGCCAACTTCTTATCATCTGCCAGATGAAGCAGTTTAGAGAGCTGGCTGAAGCTGCGTACATAAACAGTCGGTGGAGAGAGCTGCAGCAGTGGATGGCCCTCACTATCTCTTTCGTGGGACTGAACATCTGAATCACTGAGTAGGAAATAAAACAAAAAAGAAACTTTAATTGCCTGAAATGCTTAATGGAGATCTGAGTCTTTGTTTTTGTACTTTTCCAGGTTCATACTATGAGACACAAAGGAAACCACACACTTAAAGTAGAGCAGACATTCTGATGAAATACAGTGGAACATTCTCAATCTTACTGAAGCTGAAAAACAATTAATTACAGTCCACATGCAGCTTTGAGTATGTCTAAGGTAAAAACATTTGGACACCATGGTGACAGCAAATCCTGCACAGACACATAATACTGAGAGCCAGCCAACTGCCCGCTTCATGATTAGACCAACCTGATGTCGTAGTCTGTTTTGAAATCAGACGCCACTAAAGTGGTACTCCACTGGAGTGGCTCCTCAAGCACATGTTCAGCTTCCTGTGGGTGTTGGGAACTAAAGTGCTCCACAAAGTGCAGGATTTCTTTCAACAAGGACTCATTCATTGGTGTGGATGCCAGTTTGCCAGTACTAGAGCTGGCCATGGTCCACTGGGCAGCCCTGGTCAATGATATCCCCATCGCTGTGTCTGGGATACTCTAAAACTTAACATTAACAGCATGTGGTTCTTTAAGATTCAGCATGACTCTTCGTTTCCGAGTTTGGAGCCCCATGTGGACCTTCATTAAAAAAAAACATAAAGGTCAGCTGTTTCATATTCAAACCTTTACTGTCAATCGGTGTTCTTGGACTTTTAATACACACTTTAATTTTCTCCTGCCTCACTTTTCATGAGCATCTCAAAGTCCTCCATAGCTTGTTAGTTCAGGGCAAAGCAGCAAGACTGCTAACGGAAATATCCGGCGGTCACATATTAAACCTTGCTTCCCTTCACTGTGAAATTCAGAATCTACTTTAAAATTCTACTATCAGCATAAAAACATAGAGCTCTACATGGACAGGCTTATATAGCAGAGCTTTTAAGACCTCGTGGATGCAGGCAGCCTCGCCAACCAGGGTCTTCTCGCTCTAAACAATTAATCTGATTAGAAATATATCATGTGAACTATATCACTGTCATATTGGGGGCGATTGTGGCTCAAGAGTTGGGAGTTCGCCCTGTAATCGGAAGGTTGCCGGTTCGAGCCCCGGCTTGGACAGTCTCGGTCGTTGTGTCCTTGGGCAAGACACTTCACCTGTTGCCTACTGGTGGTGGTCAGAGGGCCCGGTGGCGCCAGTGTCCAGCAGCCTCGCCTCTGTCAGTGTGCCCCAGGGTGGCTGTGGCTACAATGTAGCTTGCCATCACCTGTGTGTGAATGGGTGGATGACTGGTTGTGTAAAGCACTTTGGGGTCCTTAGGGACTAGTAAAGCACTATACAAATACAGGCCATTTACCATATTTAAAAGGGAACTGAAGTCTTTACATGTTCAGACTGTGTGGATTTTGGCTCCTTTCAAGCCATCTTTCTCCTGATTGACGTTCCCCTATAAAGGTTTGAGCTTTATGTGCATAGTCAACTGTGATTGGTATCATAACAGCTTCATTTAGATGTCCATATTAGGAATGTGGCCTTTGATATTTAGAAAGCCAAGAGTAGAAAAATGTCCTAACCTGGGTATTTAGTGCAGTTTGAAGTCTGAGTTTTTGCCTTACATACATTGACGTCGTTATTTGAAACTTTGCTGGTGATAATAGACTGGCCATGAGGGCTCATTCAAAACAAATAAAGGCATGTTTTTGTTTTGACACAGTTTACTCTGCCTCTTTTTTTTCTTTTTTTTTGCACTATACTGGTAAACACGATGGCAAACGAGCTAAGTCAAAACTTACCAAATCCAAACTAAGGACAGCTTTGCATATGTGTGTGTGTGTGTGTGTGTGTGTGTGTGTGTGTGTGTGTGTGTGTGTGTGTGTGCGTGCGTGTGCGTGTGTGTGAGCATGTGTGTACACTATCAGCAGTGGTACTTTACCTGTGTCAAGTCTAACTTTACAGTTAGACTTGCAATTATGAGAGACTCTAAAATGTCAAGTCAAATGTTGTCACAATAATAAAAAAAAAAACCCTGTATGCTTTCCTTTTTAGAGTGTCCACATGACCGCATATTTGAGAGCCTATTTCCTCTCTCAGTACTGGTTTGGCACTGTACTGCAGGCAAACACTGGGTAGTGAAAACATTCTATTTGAGAGGATATGCTGTATTTAGGCACAGCAAATAAGTTCACGCAATTCACTCAAAGTTATTAATATGCCTGTCAATGCAGGTATGTGAAGTCTGATAAAATACTACCTTTGTATGTGTAGACTGACAGTGCCTCTGCTGTTCTTGTCAAATTTTAAAGCACCCCAGGCATTTTTTTCCATTGCCTGGGGTGCTTTATTTGTGATTCATAGGTGGGCAATTATCTATCTTTGGGAACAAATTGTGTCTTCATTGTCAGACAGGTAGCCAACCAGCATGTCTACAGCCTTGGTGCAATGCCTACCTAAATAAAGTGGAATTATTTTTACACCATTGGGGTGAGTTGAATTGAACAAATCACTCTGAGTCTCTCAGGAGAAGAGAGCCTCAGAGTGCATCAAGAGAGAGGATTCTCACTGTTGTTGTTGTTGTTGTTGTTGTGGATTTATGATTTGCTGCCCTCCAGGTATCACATTTGGAAGTGTTTTTAATTTAGACAGCTTGTACATTAAAAACACTTCCAATGTTGCTTGAGTTAGAGAGTTGGTTCAGGCAATGAAGCTCAGACACCAACTCTGACATTAACCACATGCAACTGTGTGTAAGGCAGTAAGAAGAAAAAAATCTAGTGAAGACGGATGGAAGACTAAAAGAAAACAGTGAAGGAAAAAGAAGGATAAATGAGGGTCTTAATACTCACGGTCTCATTAACTTGCCTAATTGCTGTTCCTTAAAGGGGATTAAATGAAATGTTCCCCACAGCCTGGGTCTTTTACAAAGTAAAACAAATATACACTGTGCTCAGAAGCACCTGCTCACTCTTAGATCTTCTCAGACTAAAACCTAATACAGCATAATAAACACAACTGCTCTCTGTGCTTTTTCTTTGCAGAGTGAGTTGAGTTACTGATTGGACTGCATGGAAACACACTGACGACACACTAAGAAAGTCAAAGTTGTGTCTGTACACACTGACATCGTGATTGCATCCGCTCACTGTTCGTCCAGCCACAACAACACTCCATTAACACCCAGATTAAACATACACTAAGGTTGTGCATGCGTAACAAGAGTGATGATGTGGAGGTGCGCAGACTCCTTCCTGCTCCTGCTCCTGGTTTGAAAAGAGCTGGAAAAGCGTGTCTCCTGTATTTCTTTCTTTCTTTGTTTTTCAGGCAAGAGCTCTGATGTTTTTACAGGCATCTTGTCAAATCCAGTTGAGCGCAGCTTATAGCTGTGCGGTTAAAGCAGGAAAGGAAAAGGGTGACACTGGTCATTGTAATGAGCACCTGCGAGATGTGTCTCACTAATTCATGTGAGTTTCTGAAATAGAAAACAGTTTAAGGGACTCTAAGAAGAGGCTGTGACCACATCCCCAACTTGTAAAAAGCTCCAGAAGCCTGTCTGTTTTTTCCCATAATCCTCTGTGTTTTTAGGCATGGAGAACAGGGGGCAAGTGCTTTTAAATTGGATTCAGCATGGGTGACTTATGATTGATAGGAAGTTTGAAGACATGTCATATAATTTTTTTCCCCCAAGGAACATATGTAGTACTCTATTGAGCAGCCTTGCTCTGGTTATCTTGTTTGAATATGACAGACAATGGTGAGGTCATTTGGTGGCTATAAGAACTGCCTGACTTATTGACTGTTTAAATAGGCACTAGTGCAAGAGGCCAATGGAAAGATGCATTAGCCCCCCATTACATTGTAAAGAACAGTAATAGAAGCAAACAGAGCACTGCCAAAGAAAATTGAACATAATTATGCCTCAGCACACACAGAGATTTTACCCGCATTAAACAATCATATTGTGATGTTACAATAGACTGAAATAAAGGTAATTCAGACAAAACTAACCAACACAGGCCTGCGATGGGAAGGACTTTAGTTGCCTTCCCATGTGCCCCCTATGCCTCCTAAAATGGTGTCGTCAAGTCCATGCAACCTTGGCAAATTATGGGTCAAACAGAGGTATCTTATCAACTTTTTTTCTGGGAAAAACAGTGTTAGAATCCTTAGTGTACAACTTTTAAAAAATTAAATAATATAATAACATGCACAGACAGTGCATATTTATCTTGTGCTATTTATAGATGAGAAACAATGCATTTTAGAAGTTTTGAAAAACCAACTCCTGTTATATTTTTCACAGTGGTTCTCTCAACTGCCTATATTATAGTAATAGTATAGTTATAATCTGCTTTTTTCCCTTTACTTTCCAAGCTCCATTACTTCCATATTAATTTTGTTTTTTATTGTGGCAGTGCAGCCATATTGCCCAATGAATAAATGGAACCAGTATATTTGCTGAAACATCAAATAATTGTAACTCACCAAATATTCAAATAGATTTAATAGGCCCCCTTTGACTGCCCCCTATCCCTGTGAATTCCCATTTTCAGAAATCCTGGAAACGCCCCTAAACCATGTGAGGTAAGCGTTGGAGTCATAACAATCACTACATGAAAATGATCAAAAATCTGTTCCAAACGAATCTCAGCAAACATAATCCGATACTGCTGAGAAATTGTATTTTTTTGAAACTATGTCATTGCTTGAGCTTCTTATGGACATAAACCTGCAATTGTGGCTTCCAAATACTGTGTACAGTATGTATTTCAAGTGGCTATCGCTTAGTGCCAGTGCTTTCTTTGGAATGAACAGACTCTTGTCAAATATAGAAGTAATACAAGATTTATGACCATAGGCTTTATGGGGAAAACCAATGACAAAGTCTACATCTACATGACTTAAAGCATATATTGTATATTTAGGTTGCAATTCTGCAAGGCGACATTTGGCTCCTCTAGGAATTCATTGAGGGACTTTACTCAAACTTTTATGTATTTCCAAAGAGGCTGAATGAGCGTATGCAACCACAAAACATATCTTTGAGAAAATCATATCACCCTGAACTAGAATATTCTCAGACCCACTGACTGGCTCATGGGTATGTAGTGTTTGCTTTAAATGTGCACGTTGTCATTTAATGTAAAAATAGTAGGACAAATATGAGGCCATGTTAACATCATGGATGTCATGAGCATAGTTTTGTGCTGTGCAAAACAGATCACGAGTACTGTTTGGATTTCAATTTTATAATTATAGAATTTCATACCAATCATTTTCTTATATATATGACCTATATTAAACAGTACTGGACATACTTAACATTTAGTCTTGCACGTTGTAAGCTTGTAAGCATGTTGTAAAATACATATCCATGGTATTTTCTGTGAACTAGCCATATATGAAGTGTTTCATGCCAAGTAGCTAGGTGAAGTTCCAAGCAAACTCCCTGCAGCAGATTTTGGGTATCCTGGGTGAATACTGCAACCTTATCTGCTCTCACATTTCTCTCATGTTCCTGAAAAGTGAGTCAATTTACAATGCATCTGAAAAATATTCACATTTTCCACATTTTGTCATGTTACAGCCTCATTCGAAACGGGATTAAATTCATTTTCACATCGAAATTCTGCACACAACACCCCATAAGAATAATTAAAAATAATAATGTTTTCCAGAAATAAACTGTATTTTAACTGCAGTTAGTACAATCCACATAACCGGCCAACGCAAAACACTTTCACCTTCTAGCTGGAAAACTGGCTGTGTTTCTCAAAGGTCCAGCGTTGCCGTAGCTCAGCTACTCTGTTAAGTAGCACACTATTGGTTAATCAGCAACAGGTGAGCGTGATTGCTCTACAGGTGTATGGCTCCAAGATGGGAAACACTCTCTGGCTTGATGTTGCAGAGAAACGCGAATGCCGCCACAGACACATACAAACATGTACAGTAGGAAACAAGATGCCAAGAGAGAAGGACATCAAGCACAACATAGACATGGCAGGTCGACCGCCGAGGACTAGCGGACTTGGTCTTCTGCTACTGTAGTTCATCTGCTTTAAGTTCCAGTGTTTCTGAGCAACTGGACATATAGCCATTCTCTTCTGACATCAGACAACAGCATTTTATTCAACTGATATTAAATTAAGTTATAATAAATTATAATCCCAAAACCCTATTCCAGTAAACTAAAACAATTGACATTGAATTATGAGCCTCTCTGCCAGAGTACCACTAATTAGTTTATGTTGTAATTAAGTTGTATAAATTCACAGAAAAAAATGCAGTTAATCAAATGTCCAAATCAATGGGCTAATTGCAGCTATCTGATTCAGCCAATTATTAATCTGGTCTCGGCAGTGGTGGCTATGTGTGCTATATACTAATCACTTGGAGATTAAGCTGTCCCAGTCCAAGTTTGTCTGGTTATCTTTGTTGCATGCCTTTTTTCCTCTACTTTGTTTCTGTCTGTCTGCTAAGGTAATAGCCAAAATGCTCCAAAAAAGACCTTTTTTAAATTAAGTTAAAAAAAACAAAAAAACAAAAAAACAACTGAAAAACGAACAAAAAAACTAATATAATGGTTTTCTTTTGTGTAGTTCATGTGAGGTTATGTTGCCCCCACCTTGACCTGTTCATAAAGTCCTATGAGTAACCTTGAGCTGCCAAAATCCATTTTGTTGGACTGATTGCCTCTTTTTGCCTGCAGATAGCAGCTGCTTCTACTCTTTTAAAATGTTCAGAACACTTAAATAGAAACACAGATCTTCACTCTTCCTTTCCTACTCCCTTTGCCTCCTTGCTCCTCTGTTCCCCTCACTTCATCTTTTATACTATAATTATCATTTTGAGACAGCAGTCTAAGAGACCATCATTGTTTGGCATTGCCACACTTGTTAATGCTTGGGGATCTAATCATTATACAATTTGACTTTTGCATTATAGACATCAGAGGACATTTGTTCTGTCCCTCTGCTGTGTTTGAAAGATGGGAAGTTTGAGGTGTTGAAAAAGAGAAAATAGGCTAGGCAAGAGGTAATAAAAATGACCGAAGGGTAGAGTGAAGGAGTGGTCGGCTTGTTTTTGGGAAGAAGAACATGTTGAGGAAAACTTAGACGTGAACTGAGATGAAGATAGATGTTGAATGGAAAATGTAAACGGAAAAGGTGAGGAGAGGAATAAAAGGAGCGACAACAGACAAAGAGGGCAACTTATTTAACATTGGTCTCCTGTCCTCCCATCATTAGAGGAGGTGCTGCTTGAGACCTTTATGTTGGTGCGCTTCCAGTGTTGGCACCGTCAGGCCACGAAAAGAAAAATATGAACTTCTTGTGAACAGATAGAATTTAAAGAAGACTTTGCCTGGAGACAACTCTGTTGTTCATCACATCATTTATTCTGAGCCCAGAATAAATGTTGGCCTTTGTAATTTTCCTTTTAGCTTTTATTTAATTTTTCTGAAACTATCCATCTGATCTAACTTAAAACTTTCAATTCTGACCCCTTAGTACAAATCAGCATTGACTTCCGTACAGTCTCATCAAAGGGGTTTTTTTGTTTGAATACAATTATTTTTAGATGGTGAGCCACTTCTGGATTGTGTGGACTGTATGCTTTGGTTACATTAAAAAGTGAACCAGTGCACTAATTTCGGGTGGGTGCACTTTGATTTAGGTTTTCTTCAATGAAATTGCTGTTTTTGTCCATCTAGATCAGTAGTGACTAGTAAGCATGACTAGTCGGATCATAAGCATCGACTGTCGTTCCACAGAGATAGTGTTTGGATTTCTGCCCTAATTGTTACGGTTTCAACTTCTCAGATCAAAGAATCCACTTTCATGGCTGCAGCTGCAATGTTAAGCCAGAAAAACCACGCTCAGGGAGGGGCAGGCATTCGCCATGACCAGTTGAGGGAGAGGGGAAAGAGAAAAGAGCAGAGAGCGAGAGAGAGAATAAAAGACACACTATGGGAGGAAAAGCCTGAATTTGATAATTACTATTGATAAAATACAGTGATCTACAGTGCACTAACGTTTGTGAAGAAGAACAGCTCAGTGCATCACGGGAGGCCCAAGGCAGTCCAAGCCTATTCCAAAATAACAAAGGTGTCCCTTTGCTGTAGTAACATGGACAAAGCAGCAGGTCAGCCTGGGAATGGGGAGAGTCTCAGTGAGCTGACTCTTATCTCTGCGGACGGTGGAGGGAAAGCCGAGGCGGTGGATATGAAGTCCCTTACCAGGGGGTGTACCGACTCCATCAACCAGGGAAAACCTAAGATACATCCATGCAACTGGCAATTCACTTCCTTCCGGTTGTGAAGGGTAGCTCCAACCACTCACTGCATAGTGATTCCACAGTCTGGATTATTTCCTCTAGGAGCTCATCGGAGGGATTGAGTGTCACTGGGTCACTCAACCCCATGGTCAGACTGACACACTGAAGACACAACACTAACCTACATAGTAGGGAAGACACCGACATGGGAGGAACCTAAATAGGGAAACATAGACTTAAACAGAACTAACTGAAGTCTTTCAACATAATAATAACCCAAAACATACGTCACTCCTGGCAAAGAACTATCTCCAGACTGAGATGCACAAAGCCCTGAGTTAAATTTCATTGAAACTCTGTGGGGTGAACTGAAGACCAATTTCCATCAAATCAGGAGGAGCTTGACATTTTGTCAAAGAAGAATGGATTGGGAATGCTCAGGAGGCATGTGTGACTCTTGTTGAAAACTGCAACAAATGACTGCAGGCTATCATTTAGCAAAAGGGATACACAGTTGGCTATTTCCATCAGGGTGATTGAGTCTGGTTGTTTTTATCTTTTATGATTTTTCTAATACTCTATTGCTATTATACTACAGGGTGGGCCATTTATATGGATACACCGTAATAACATGGGAAGGGATTAAATTCATTTTCACATCGAAATTCTGCACACAACACCCCATAAGAATAATTAAAAATAATAATGTTTTCCAGAAATAAACTGTATTTTAACTGCAGTTAGTACAATCCACATAACCGGCCAACGCAAAACACTTTCACCTTCTAGCTGGAAAACTGGCTGTGTTTCTCAAAGGTCCAGCGTTGCCGTAGCTCAGCTACTCTGTTAAGTAGCACACTATTGGTTAATCAGCAACAGGTGAGCGTGATTGCTCTACAGGTGTATGGCTCCAAGATGGGAAACACTCTCTGGCTTGATGTTGCAGAGAAACGCGAATGCCGCCACAGACACATACAAACATGTACAGTAGGAAACAAGATGCCAAGAGAGAAGGACATCAAGCACAACATAGACATGGCAGGTCGACCGCCGAGGACTAGCGGACTTGGTCTTCTGCTACTGTAGTTCATCTGCTTTAAGTTCCAGTGTTTCTGAGCAACTGGACATATAGCCATTCTCTTCTGACATCAGACAACAGCATTTTATTCAACTGATATTAAATTAAGTTATAATAAATTATAATCCCAAAACCCTATTCCAGTAAACTAAAACAATTGACATTGAATTATGAGCCTCTCTGCCAGAGTACCACTAATTAGTTTATGTTGTAATTAAGTTGTATAAATTCACAGAAAAAAATGCAGTTAATCAAATGTCCAAATCAATGGGCTAATTGCAGCTATCTGATTCAGCCAATTATTAATCTGGTCTCGGCAGTGGTGGCTATGTGTGCTATATACTAATCACTTGGAGATTAAGCTGTCCCAGTCCAAGTTTGTCTGGTTATCTTTGTTGCATGCCTTTTTTCCTCTACTTTGTTTCTGTCTGTCTGCTAAGGTAATAGCCAAAATGCTCCAAAAAAGACCTTTTTTAAATTAAGTTAAAAAAAACAAAAAAACAAAAAAACAACTGAAAAACGAACAAAAAAACTAATATAATGGTTTTCTTTTGTGTAGTTCATGTGAGGTTATGTTGCCCCCACCTTGACCTGTTCATAAAGTCCTATGAGTAACTTTGAGCTGCCAAAATCCATTTTGTTGGACTGATTGCCTCTTTTTGCCTGCAGATAGCAGCTGCTTCTACTCTTTTAAAATGTTCAGAACACTTAAATAGAAACACAGATCTTCACTCTTCCTTTCCTACTCCCTTTGCCTCCTTGCTCCTCTGTTCCCCTCACTTCATCTTTTATACTATAATTATCATTTTGAGACAGCAGTCTAAGAGACCATCATTGTTTGGCATTGCCACACTTGTTAATGCTTGGGGATCTAATCATTATACAATTTGACTTTTGCATTATAGACATCAGAGGACATTTGTTCTGTCCCTCTGCTGTGTTTGAAAGATGGGAAGTTTGAGGTGTTGAAAAAGAGAAAATAGGCTAGGCAAGAGGTAATAAAAATGACCGAAGGGTAGAGTGAAGGAGTGGTCGGCTTGTTTTTGGGAAGAAGAACATGTTGAGGAAAACTTAGACGTGAACTGAGATGAAGATAGATGTTGAATGGAAAATGTAAACGGAAAAGGTGAGGAGAGGAATAAAAGGAGCGACAACAGACAAAGAGGGCAACTTATTTAACATTGGTCTCCTGTCCTCCCATCATTAGAGGAGGTGCTGCTTGAGACCTTTATGTTGGTGCGCTTCCAGTGTTGGCACCGTCAGGCCACGAAAAGAAAAATATGAACTTCTTGTGAACAGATAGAATTTAAAGAAGACTTTGCCTGGAGACAACTCTGTTGTTCATCACATCATTTATTCTGAGCCCAGAATAAATGTTGGCCTTTGTAATTTTCCTTTTAGCTTTTATTTAATTTTTCTGAAACTATCCATCTGATCTAACTTAAAACTTTCAATTCTGACCCCTTAGTACAAATCAGCATTGACTTCCGTACAGTCTCATCAAAGGGTTTTTTTTGTTTGAATACAATTATTTTTAGATGGTGAGCCACTTCTGGATTGTGTGGACTGTATGCTTTGGTTACATTAAAAAGTGAACCAGTGCACTAATTTCGGGTGGGTGCACTTTGATTTAGGTTTTCTTCAATGAAATTGCTGTTTTTGTCCATCTAGATCAGTAGTGACTAGTAAGCATGACTAGTCGGATCATAAGCATCGACTGTCGTTCCACAGAGATAGTGTTTGGATTTCTGCCCTAATTGTTACGGTTTCAACTTCTCAGATCAAAGAATCCACTTTCATGGCTGCAGCTGCAATGTTAAGCCAGAAAAACCACGCTCAGGGAGGGGCAGGCATTCGCCATGACCAGTTGAGGGAGAGGGGAAAGAGAAAAGAGCAGAGAGCGAGAGAGAGAATAAAAGACACACTATGGGAGGAAAAGCCTGAATTTGATAATTACTATTGATAAAATACAGTGATCTACAGTATGTCTGTGAAGGTTCTCAGTCATCCAGGTCATCGTAGTCAAAGGAGCTTGCAAAGAAAAGCGTCTGGACTTCTTTAAGTTGCTTGAAGACGTTTCACCTCTCATCCGAGAAGCTTCTTCAGTTCTAAGGTCAAATGGTGGAGAGTCCCAGATATAAACCTAGTGGGAGTTTCCCCCCACAGAGGGACAAAAGGACCCCCTGATGATCCTCTAATCACCTGAGCCAAGGTGTGAAATTGGGTGCGGGCCCCAATCAGCCAGAGTTTCAGGTGGGTTCATTGTGAAACCTGGCCTCACCTTGTCATGCGAATTCCTGAGGTCAGATGGCCCAGGATGTGAGTGGGCGTTAAGGCGTCTGGGAAGGGATCTCAAAACTGGATTATAGATGGCAGAGAGTTGGTGTCGTAAACCCCCGCCTCTGTTCAAAGATGGTCGCTCACAGTGGACATAGATGGCTTCTTTCACTCCTCTTTCAAACCATCTGTCCTCTCTGTCCAAAATGTGAACATTGGCATCCTCGAAAGAGTGTCCTTTATCCTTAAGATGCAGATGGACTGCTGAGTCTTGTCCTGTGGAGGTGGCTCTTCTGTGTTGTGCCATGCGCTTGTGTACATGGAGGAAGTGGAAAGAAAGGCCCTTGGCTCTTTCAAAGGAAGAGTACCCAGCCACTGGTACAGATATGTGGATGACACCTGGGTCAAAATCAAGACACAAGAAGTGGAATCCTTCACTGCGCACATTAACGCTGTGGATAAAAACATCAAGTTCACCAGGGAAGACACAAAGGACAACTGTCTGCCTTTCCTGGACTGCGCTGTGCACATTGAAGAGAACGGCAAACTCAACATCGAAATTTACCGGAAGCCCACACACACGGACCAGTACCTCCTTTTTGACTCCCATCACCCTCTGGAACACAAACTTGGAGTAATTAGGACCCTACACCACCGGGCAGAACATGTTCCCTCTCAACCTGAAGGAAAAAAGAAGGAACATACACATGTAAAGGAAGCACTCAAAACGTGCGGCTATCCTAAATGGGCGTTTTTAAAGTCAGCAAAGAGGCACAGAAAAGAAGACCAGACACCAGCGAGGGAGGATAAGAAGGACAGACGCAACAACATTGTCATCCCCTATGTAGCCGGTGTATCAGAGAAACTCAGGAGAGTTTTCTCCAAGCATGACATCCCGGTGTATTTCAGACCCAGCAACACACTCAGACAGAAACTGGTTCACCCGAAAGACAAAACGCCAAAACACAAACTTAACAACGTGGTGTATGCTGTACAGTGCAGCGAGGAATGCCCAGACCTCTACATCGGAGAGACCAAACAGCCACTTCACAAGCGCATGGCACAACACAGAAGAGCCACCTCCACAGGACAAGACTCAGCAGTCCATCTGCATCTTAAGGATAAAGGACACTCTTTCGAGGATGCCAATGTTCACATTTTGGACAGAGAGGACAGATGGTTTGAAAGAGGAGTGAAAGAAGCATCTATGTCCACTGTGAGCGACCATCTTTGAACAGAGGCGGGGTTTACGACACCAACTCTCTGCCATCTATAATCCAGTTTTGAGATCCCTTCCCAGACGCCTTAACGCCCACTCACATCCTGGGCCATCTGACCTCAGGAATTCGCATGACAAGGTGAGGCCAGGTTTCACAATGAACCCACCTGAAACTCTGGCTGATTGGGGCCCGCACCCAATTTCACACCTTGGCTCAGGTGATTAGAGGATCATCAGGGGGTCCTTTTGTCCCTCTGTGGGGGGAAACTCCCACTAGGTTTATATCTGGGACTCTCCACCATTTGACCTTAGAACTGAAGAAGCTTCTCGGATGAGAGGTGAAACGTCTTCAAGCAACTTAAAGAAGTCCAGACGCTTTTCTTTGCAAGCTCCTTTGACTACGATGACCTGGATGACTGAGAACCTCAGTGCATCACGGGAGGCCCAAGGCAGTCCAAGCCTATTCCAAAATAACAAAGGTGTCCCTTTGCTGTAGTAACATGGACAAAGCAGCAGGTCAGCCTGGGAATGGGGAGAGTCTCAGTGAGCTGACTCTTATCTCTGCGGACGGTGGAGGGAAAGCCGAGGCGGTGGATATGAAGTCCCTTACCAGGGGGTGTACCGACTCCATCAACCAGGGAAAACCTAAGATACATCCATGCAACTGGCAATTCACTTCCTTCCGGTTGTGAAGGGTAGCTCCAACCACTCACTGCATAGTGATTCCACAGTCTGGATTATTTCCTCTAGGAGCTCATCGGAGGGATTGAGTGTCACTGGGTCACTCAACCCCATGGTCAGACTGACACACTGAAGACACAACACTAACCTACATAGTAGGGAAGACACCGACATGGGAGGAACCTAAATAGGGAAACATAGACTTAAACAGAACTAACTGAAGTCTTTCAACATAATAATAACCCAAAACATACGTCACTCCTGGCAAAGAACTATCTCCAGACTGAGATGCACAAAGCCCTGAGTTAAATTTCATTGAAACTCTGTGGGGTGAACTGAAGACCAAGGTCCATCAAATCAGGAGGAGCTTGACATTTTGTCAAAGAAGAATGGATTGGGAATGCTCAGGAGGCATGTGTGACTCTTGTTGAAAACTGCAACAAATGACTGCAGGCTATCATTTAGCAAAAGGGATACACAGTTGGCTATTTCCATCAGGGTGATTGAGTCTGGTTGTTTTTATCTTTTATGATTTTTCTAATACTCTATTCTTATTATCTACAGGGTGGGCCATTTATATGGATACACCGTAATAACATGGGAATGGTTGGTGATATTAAAGTCCTGTTTGTGGCACATTAGTATATGTGAGGGGGCAAACTCCTCAAGATGGGTGGTGACCATGGTGGCCATTTAGAAGTCGGCCATCTTGGATACAACTTTTGTTTTTTCAATAGGAAGAGGGCCATGTGACACATCAAACTTATTGGTAATGTCACAAGAAAAACAATGGTGTGCTTGGTTTCAACGTAACTTTATTCTTTCATGAGTTATTTACAAGTTTCTCTTTGTTCACAGCCATTGACATGTCGAAGAGGTTAACACGTGAGGAGCGGATCGAAATTGTGTTGATATCTGGTGAACGCAGTAACCGGGTCATTGCAGCAGATTTCAATGCAAGACACCCTACGAGACCACCCATCTCCCATGCTACAGTTAGCAAACTGCTTGCTAAGTTTCGTGAAACTGGTTCAGTGTTGGATTTGCCAAAATGTGGACGCAAGAAAACTGTCACTAATGAAGAAACATCAGTGGCTGTCCTAGCTTCATTCAGCAAGAGCCCACAGCGTAGCACTCGCCGCATGTCACTGGAGAGTGGCATTAGTCGAACATCCCTTCGGCGGATATTAGCTACTCACAAATGGCACCCTTACAAACTCCAGCTACTGCAGCATCTCAACGAGGATGACCCAGATCATTTGCAGAATGGGCAAAACAAAAATTGGAACAGGACCCTCAGTTCACGCAGAAGATTTTGTTCAGTGATGAGGCAAACTTTTATGTGAATGGTGAAGTTAACAAACAAAACCACCGCTATTGGTCTGACACTAACCCACATTGGATGGATCCCTCCAAGACTGTTGGAACAACAAAAGTGATGGTTTGGTGTGGTATATGGGGTACAACGATAGTGGGTCCATTCTTCATCAATGGAAACCTCAAGGCCACTGGATATTTGAAATTGCTACATGATGATGTGTTTCCCTCTTTATGCACTGAAGCTGGCACGTTCCCTGAGTTTTTCCAGCAAGATGGTGCACCACCACATTATGGGTGCCAGGTCCGAGCATTCCTAGATGAACAGTTTCCTGGAAAGTGGATTGGTCGTCGTGGGCCAGTTGAATGGCCCCCAAGGTCTCCCGATCTGACCCCCTTAGACTTTTATCTTTGGGGTCATCTGAAGGCAATTGTCTATGGTGTGAAGATACGAGATGTGCAGCACCTGAAACTACGGATACTGGATGCCTGTGCTGGCATTTCTCCTGCGGTGTTGCTATCAGTGTGTGAAGAGTGGGAGAAGAGGGTTGCATTGACAATCCAACACAATGGGCAGCACATTGAACACATTTTATAAGTGGTCAGAAACTTGTAAATAACTCATGAAAGAATAAAGTTACGTTGAAACCAAGCACACCATTGTTTTTCTTGTGACATTACCAATAAGTTTGATGTGTCACATGGTCCCTCTTCCTATTGAAAAAACAAAAGTTGTATCCAAGATGGCCGACTTCTAAATGGCCACCATGGTCACCACCCATCTTGAGGAGTTTGCCCCCTCACATATACTAATGTGCCACAAACAGGACTTTAATATCAC
>NW_024582391.1:2298791-2300117 GCF_018398535.1 Haplochromis burtoni
CAACCATTCCCATGTTATTACGGTGTATCCATATAAATGGCCCACCCTGTACTTATAAGATTGTTAATAGGTATATCTTATTGTAGCATTCTGTATTTCTACTGCTAAAGTGCTCAAAGAAAAGGACCACTGTATTTAGGAAGTATTCCACTAGCTACTGAGGTTGAAGAATTCTGAAAATAAATATTGCTCTTTACAAGTTGTCAACAAGCCAAGAAAGGGTAGTCAAAGCCAGTGCTGTTCCAGTGCTAACAATGTAGGCTGATCACAAACCTCTGAGGACTAATCAGTCTGTCTGTGGCCTGCGTGTGAGCCCTTCTACACAGACTGGAGAGGGGGTTGAGTTCAGCCTCGAAGGCAGGATACTCTCTGATGGGAGATCTCTTAGCAGAGTCATCTGAGTGCCAGGCAGCCAGACTTTGGACCGTGGGCATTTCCTCTTTTCAGATGGATTCAGTTAAAAGGGTGCTTCATTCTCTCAACTTCTGGCTGCTGTAAAACAGCCTCTCTGAAGAATCACTCATTACGGTATGTTGTCCACAGCCAAACCTCAATCACTCCCCAAGCCACTGCAGCACCACTCCCCGCCATCAACACCTGCTAACACATGACACATAGGCTCCAGCTGACTGCTGCAAGGAACTCCCTTCTGGTCTCCCGCCTTTGCCTAACAAGACCCAAAGCATCTTTTTCTGTTCCTGGCGCCTCTACACGTCATTAGATCCACTTTTGATTTTTTGACCCCATGCTATATTTCCATAGACTCGCCTTAGAGTTCCGAAAGTCATCACACTGGAGTGTAAAACTAACAATTATTAGTTGCCAAAGGTGAACTGCTTTAGGCTTTGTTTGTCCTAAGACCCCGCCACATGGTTTCTTTCATATGAGTCATGACTGCTTTGACAGTTTAACATGTCATGCGGAACAGACGTTTTTACATTTTTGTCATCTGTCCACTAGATCTAGCCTGCACAAGAATTGGTAGCCCAGTCTCCTGTCTGCTCAACACATAATATACTGGCATCCTCACTGGACCAATGGCTCTTTATTGGAAATTACATCACGTCGTAAAGGGACATGACCCATTACAAAATCACACAACTTGTCGTTATTTTTCCTTTACAAAAAAGAAAGTCTCTCATCCTATTTTCATTTGGTCCCCTTTTAATTCTTTGTTTGTTTGTTTTTTATAAATATTTTTATTGAGAGACAAATGTACATTAGTTTACAATGACAATACAATCTGTTCCTCTCACATATTTGTTAGTTTTTCTTCCATGAACAGATACAATAACACACACACACACACACACACACACACACACA
>NW_024582391.1:2308079-2340579 GCF_018398535.1 Haplochromis burtoni
TTGTTTGGGGAGGTTGTCACGGGAGAATTTGCTCCAGGCTCAGCAGCGTCAGCAACGCCTGTATGACAGAGGGGCTAGACTCAGGCAATTTTCACCGGGAGACAAAGTGCTTGTATTACTCCCTTCTTCCAGCTCGAAGTTGCTCGCCAAGTGGCAAGGACCCTTTGTGGTCACATGGCGAGTCGGGGACGTTGACTATGAGGTCGCTCGGTCGGACAGGGGAGGGGCCACGCAGATTTATCACCTCAATCTCCTTAAAGAGTGGAGAGAGGTTGAAACCGCTTCTCTGGTAAGCCTGGTTAAGGAGAGAGATGAGTTGGGGCCGGAGGTGCCAAATTCCATCATCCCCGCCTCCCTCCCTTGTGATGACCATCTCACACAGGCCCAGAGAGCGGACGTTGTCGCGTTACAACAGCGTTTTGCTGACGTGTTCTCCCCCCTGCCCGGCCGGACGTCTCTCATTGAGCATCATTTTGTAACGCAGCCTGGCGTGACGGTGCGTTCACGGCCCTACAGGCTTCCTGAGCATAAACGGCAAATCGTGCAGAGGGAATTGGCTGAAATGCTGAGAATGGGAGTGATAGAAGAGTCGCACAGCGCCTGGTGTAGCCCCATCGTTCTGGTGGTGAAGAAGGATGGGTCTATACGGTTCTGTGTCGACTATCGCAAGGTGAATGAAGTGTCACGTTTTGATGCTTATCCCATGCCCCGGGTCGACGAGCTCCTGGATCGGCTGGGCACGGCCCGTTTTTTCACGACACTGGATTTAACCAAGGGCTACTGGCAGATTCCCTTGTCTGCCGAGTCCAGGGAGAAAACGGCCTTCTCCACTCCGTACGGGTTGTACCAATTCGTTACGCTTCCGTTCGGCTTGTTCGGGGCCCCTGCCACCTTCCAGCGCCTCATGGACCGGGTGCTGCGCCCGCACGCTGCGTATGCTGCTGCCTACTTGGATGACGTGATCATCCACAGCGACACCTGGGCGGAGCATGTGCAGCGGGTGGCCGCGGTCCTGGAGTCCCTGAGGGGGGCGGGGCTCACGGCCAATCCGAAGAAGTGCGCGGTTGGACGGAGGGAGGTGCAGTATCTGGGGTACCACCTGGGGGGCGGGCAGGTGCGTCCACAGGTGGAGAAGACGGCGGCTATCGCATCCTGCCCGCGCCCCAGGACGAAAAAGGAGGTGAGACGGTTCTTGGGGTTGGCGGGTTACTATCGTCGCTTTGTGCCGGGGTTTGCGCAGCTAACCAGCCCCCTGACCGATCTCACTCGAAAGGGTGCCCCGGATCTGGTCCAGTGGACGGGGCCGTGCCAGGCGGCGTTTGTGCAGGTGAAAAAGGCTCTCTGTGGGGAGCCGCTGCTTCACACTCCTAACTTTTCCCTCCCTTTTGTTCTGCAGACTGACGCCTCGGACAGAGGGCTGGGAGCCGTTTTGTCCCAGCAGGTGAGGGGGGCCGACCGCCTGTCTCTTACATCAGCCGGAAGCTGGCGAGAGCGGAAAGCGGGTACAGCACCGTGGAGAAGGAGTGCTGGCCATCCGGTGGGCGGTCGGCTCCCTTGCGCTATTACCTCCTGGGGCGCTCATTCACCCTCTGTCGGACCACGCCCCGCTGCAGTGGCTCCACCGCATGAAGGATGCCAACGCCCGGATCACCCGGTGGTATCTGGCTTTGCAGCCTCTTTAAGTTCAAGGTGGATCCATAGGCCGGGGGCGCAGATGGCGTGGCCGATTTTCTCTCCCGCTCGCGGGGGGGGGGAGTTGGCTCGGCCGGTGAGGCTTCCCGGCCTCAGTCGGGCGGTGGGGGTGTGTGGCGGAGGCGGGGCCCCGGGCGCGGCTGCAGGGGAGGAGTGGTGCAGTGGGCTCAACGGGGCGGTACGGGAGACGCCGGTAAGAACAGCTGATGGTGATTATGGACTGACGATGGTTTTCCCTCCCCTGTTTTATAGTGAGACGGAGAGCGGTGGCGAGAGAAAAAACGACACACGTCAGCTGGGAATGAGCTGTCAGTCTATGTGAAAAGCATAAACCTGTGAAACGTGTGAATAAATGTGGAACCTGGCAATAACAACCTGCGTGTGCGTGTACCTGTGCCTCGTATATTCCACAAAAGGGTATAAAAGAAGAAAAACTAATGACATGGCCACCTTGTTCACCTGCTCTGAACTCCCATTGAGAACCTGTGGTCCATCATCAAATGTGAGATTTACTAAGGAGGGAAAACAGTACACCTCTCTGAACAGTGTCTGGGAGGCTGTGGTTGCTGCTGCACGCAATGTTGATGGTGAACAGATCAAAACACTGACAGAATCCATGGATGGCAGGCTTTTGAGTGTCCTTGCAAAGAAAGGTGGCTATATTGGTCGCTGATTTGTTTTTGTTTTGTTTTTGAATGTCAGAAATGTATATTTGTGAATGTGGAGATGTTATATTGGTGTCACTGGTAAAAATAAATAATTGAAATGGGTATATATTTGTTTTTTGTTAAGTTGCCTAATAATTATGCACAGTAATAGTCACCTGCACACACAGATATCCCCCTAAAATAGCTAAAACTAAAAACAAACTAAAAACTACTTCCAAAACATTCAGCTTTGATATTAATGAGTTTTTTGGGTTCATTGAGAACATGGTTGTTGTTCAATAATAAAATTATTCCTCAAAAATACAACTTGCCTAATAATTCTGCACTCCCTTATTTTCAGTTGCTACAAACGGGACAGACATGACTGGGGGATAGGACAGGGAGAAGAGAATGAAAGAAAGAGAGGGAGAGAAAGAAAACCAAAGGGGAGAAGAGACGGTGAGAAGGGGGGGAAGAAAGAAAAAAAAAAAAAAAAACAAACAAAACACCTGGATCACCTGTATGGAGAGAAAAAACAGAAGAGAAAGCTAGACAGCGCACAATGTGCTTTGAGGCAGCAGCCAAGAAAGCTGTAGTCCGCGTCTGTGAACACCCGTGTGTACACCTGTGTGCATACCTGTGTGGATCAGCATGCTTGTATTCCAAAGGTTTCTCCATGTAACGATCTGCTAGGGAGTGTGGGGAGCCATAGCCCCGTCCACCAGGGTATGAAGCAGGTATGGAGGAGATCCAGGCCCCAGATATCCAGAGGCCCCAGAGTACAAGGACCCAGGAGGACCCCGGTGCTGTGGGCCCCTCCTGGGAAGAGCTGAGTAGAGCCCCAAAGGAGAGGTCACCCCGCAGCTACGGAGCAGAGGCCAGAGGGGGTTGCAGTGGCGTGCCCGCGGGCTCTGCCGGCAGCCAGCTGTGCCAGAGAGGACCGAGCTTCAGGCCCAGAGGCCAGAGGCCTGAGGGCATCCCACCCCCCGGAAGGAGCCCAGCCGGGCCACAGGCGCCCGGCCCCGCCAATCGGCCACCAGGAGTGAGCCGGTACATACATGAGCGCCCAGCCCCAGACGACAAGGACCACCAACACACCAACGTCTGAGGGCATCAGCCACCGGCAGGGAGTGTGGTGAGGGGAGATAGGCCTCCGTACTTTAGAGGGCCTGAGATGTACCCAGAGAGGTTGAGTCTAAGACCCAACCTGACATATAGACACAGACGAACAGGCACACGCGGACACAGACGTGCATTCCCACCCCATATGCACAACCAAATACTCGGCACTCACCCAACGTGTAGACAGACACAAATAGACACTGCACAGACAGTCGCACTCCCCAAACATACTCTATATCCCAGGTCCAGGTACCCCCGCCCTCAGAGGGGCAAGCCGCACCTAGACCCAGGAGATGTAACCCTTCTCTCTGGGGTGGAGGCAAGCGGACCACCTCCTTATCTGCAGTAGCAGGGAGGCCCCGCATCCCAGACCCCAGTCTGACGGCCAGCACCTCCTCCCAGCCCCCCAGCCCTGACGGCTAACAGAACCGGGGTGAGTGAAGACCTCAAACCTCCCTACGCCCGCTCATATGTAGTGTTGCTGTGTGCTGTTCTAAAGTGCATTTAAAACTCAGGAGAGCATGGTACTAGCTTCCTCTCAGAGAGCAGCACGGCTCTCTCCCGAAAACCCTTAGTGTCTAAATGCATTTAAAATTGAGGGTAGGGCACCAGCGCCAGAGGTGGGTTGGAGTACACCGACCATCCTCTGGATGCTGTAAAAGCCCAAGGCCCATATGTATGGAGTGGGTGGGTGTCGGGGCGATCTTAATAAACAGAAGGGTACAGTTTACGGCCTCTGAGATTAAAGCTGACAAAAACGGGAGATATTTGGTTGTTGTAGGCACCATGTACAATGTACCCGTCCTCTTAGTCAATGTGTATGCGCCAAATTTTGATAATCCAGGTTTTACAGATGCACTTTTGAGTAGTCTCCCTTCCCTTGATACTCATCTTTTGATATTGGGTGGTGACTTAAACTGTGTTATTGATCCTGCCTTAGATCGCTCGAATCCTCGGACCCTGACCCAATCCTCTATGTCCAAGTCTATTTCAGAGTTTATGTTTCAGAATGGTTTTGTAGATCCCTGGAGGTTTTCTAACCCTACTACCAGAGCGTACTCTTTCTTTTCTCAGGTACATCAGTCCTTCTACGGCAGATGCTGAACCTTTTACTTCGTGCGCGGCGACTTATTATGAACATGGTGATAAGCCCAGAAGGCTTTTGGCCATCTTCTCAGCCATTAATTTCTCAAATTAAAGATGCGGCAGGCAACTTGGTCTCTGATTCAAAGGAAGTAAACGAGGTGTTTAAGACGTATTATTCCTCCCTATATGAATCTGAATCTGCTGCTGACGCCTCTGAGATGGATTCTTTTTTTAACGGTCTTATAATGCCCACTGTCGATCCTGTTATAGCTGAACAATTAGATGCCCCTTTAGGCTGGATGAAGATTGTGCATGCAATCAAGACCATGCACAATAGTAAGGCACCAGGACCTGACGGGTTTTCAGTTGAATTTTTAAAAACATTTATAGACAAGTTAGCCCCACTACTTCTTTCAGTGTATAATGAATCTTTTGAACGTGGTCTATTGCCCCCTACATTGTCTCAAGCACTAATTACTGTTCTCTTAAAGAAGGGTAAGGATCCTACGTCTTGCACCTCGTATAGGCCTATTTCACTGTCTGAATGTTGATGTTAAAGTCTTGGCTAAAATTTTAGCAATTCGCCTTGAAAAGGTTCTTCCTACTATTATTTCAGATGAACAGAATGGCTTTATTAAAGGCCGCCAGCTGTTCTTTAATGTCCGCACGCTTTTGAATGTCATTCTTTCCCAACACTCGACCACTAATCCAGAAGTAGTTATCTCACTTGATGCTGAGAAAGCTTTCGATCGTGTAGAGTGGAGCTTTCTCTTTGCGGTCTTACAAAGATTTGGTTTCAAGGACAGATTCATTTCATGGATTCGACTGTTGTACAAGGCACCCCAAGCCAGTGTCTATACAAATGGTGTTTCCTCTGGCTACTTCTCATTGTCACGCGGCACGAGACAGGGTTGCCCCCTGTCCCCCCTACTTTTTGCTATTGTAATTGAACCCCTATCTATAGCTTTGAAGGCCCTTCCTCATTTTCGTGGTATTTCCCGGTCAGGCCTTGACGTAAAATTGTCTTTATATGCAGATGACCTGCTTCTATATGTTTCTGATCCCTTATCTAGCATACCATCGATTGTGTCTCTATTAAACAAGTTCGGCTCTCTGTCAGGTTACAAAATAAATCTTCTTAAAAGTGAATGTTTCCCCATAAATTCTTTAAGTCTTACACTTAAACAATCTGACATTCCTTTTAGACTTAGCCCTGCCGGCTTTAAATATTTGGGAGTTAACGTGACTCGTACTTTGTCTTCTCTATACTCTTCCAATTTCTCCCCTTTAATGACTCAAATTCAATCAGATTTTCAGAGATGGAAATCGCTACCTTTGTCCCTAATTGGTCGGATCAATGCTGTAAAGATGAACATTTTGCCTCGATTGTTATTTCTGTTTCAGAGTATTCCTATATTTTTACCTAAAGCTTTTTTCAAAGTTAGACCAGCTAGTTAATCGTTTGTGGGGAGGGAAACACCCCAGGGTGAGGAAATCATTATTACAGAGACTGACGATTTGATGGTGGTCTTGCCTTGCCTAACTTTTTATTTTACTATTGGTCCTCTCATAGTTCACAAATTGACCCATTGGCTTGAATCTCAAGAACTGCTGTGGTGCAAACTGGAACGCCTGTCGTGCACTTCCTCATCCTTAGAAGCTTTATTGTTCTCTCCACTACCACTTAAGCCTTCTCATTTCACCCAAAATCCCGTGGTACAGTCTAGTCTAAGGGTCTGGTCACAATTCAGGAGTCATTTTAAGTACATCTCTGCGTCAGTACACATGCCCATCACGCAGAACCATCTGTTTACTCCTGGCCTCATTGATGGTACCTATGTACAGTGGAAGCGTCATGGTATTAATACGTTTAAGGATCTCTATAAAGATGGCACTTTCTTAACTTTTTTAGACCTGTGTTCAGAAACAAATCTTCTATGAGAGCATGAGGGTGGGAATGGATGTTTGTGTCTGTGTGTGCCTGTATGTCTGTGTCTATATGTCAGGTTGGGTATCAGACGCCACCTCTCTGGGGACACCTCAGGCCCTCCAAGGTTTGGAGGCCTATCTCCACCCACCACCACTTCCCCTGCCGGTGGCGGACTCCCTCAGGTGTCGGTGTGCTGGTGGTTCTTTGTGTCTGGGGGTGGGCGTCCGGGTACACACCGGCTCACTCCTTGGCGGCCGCTTGTCGGGGCCTGGGGCCTGGGGCTCGCTCGGGCCCCCTTTGGAGGTGGGGTGCCCCCGGCCTCTCGGCCTGGGGCTCGGTCACTCAGGCACAGCTGGGGGCCGGCGGAGCTCACGGGCGCGTCACTGCAACTCCCCCTGGCTTCTGCTCCGCGGCTGCTGGGCGAGCCCTCATCTGGGACTCTCCTCAGCTCTTACTGGAACAGTGGCGCGGCTGCCCCTCTGTTGGTCTTCCATGGTCTCTTGTGTTCTGGGGGCCTCTGGATGTCTGGAGTTTTGATCTCCTCCATACCCGCTTCACACCCTGGAGGACGGGGCTGTGGCCCCCCCACACTCCCTAGCAGATCATTACATGGAGAAACCTTTGGAATGCAAGCATGCTGATCCACACAGGTATGCACACAGGTGTACACATGGGTATTCACAGACGCGGACTAAAGCTTTCTTGGCTGCTGCCTCAAAGCACACTGTGCGCTGTCTATCTTGCGTGCTGCACAATATCGTTTATTATTTAGTAACTATTGATATCTATGACTAGCTAGTTTATTGTGATGGTGCTTTGTTTTCTCTATTATTATGTTGCTCTTTGTTGTTTGCTGTCTCCTCTGTTTGTTTTTTTTGTTTGTTTGTTTGTTTTTTTTCTCCATACAGGTGACCCAGGAGTTGTTTATTTTTCCCCCCCCTTCTCACCGTCTCTTCTCCCCTTTGGTTTTCTTTCTTCTCTCCCCCTCTTTCTCTCATTCATTCCCCCTGTCCTATTTATTAAAAAAAAAAAAATGACAAAGGATGAACTGAAGCTCTGCCATCACGTAATGTCGCATACTGCTGTTTCTGATGTCATTTAAAAAAAAAAAAAAAAAAAAAAGAAACAAATCTTCCGGCTACCAATCTATTCGTTATTTTCAGGCACGGCATTGCACTTCTGCTCTCTTCCCCTCCTACCCTCTTCTTCCAAATGTCCAACCGTGGGAGGAATTCTTATCCCTTAAACCCAATAAGAAGTCAATTATATCTTTAATATATAAACAACTTATGGATTTAAATGTCCATTCAGTTGCTAAAATTAGGGGGGCTTGGGAGCGGGAGTTAGGAGTAATTTTTTCGGATCAGCAATGGGAGAAAGCAGTATCCAATGTCCGTTATAGTACGTCCTGTGCCAGGTTACAACTTATCCAGTTCAAGGTGTTGTACAGGGTTTACTATTCAAAGTCTCGTCTGTCTGAGATTTACCCACAAGTGATGGATCAGTGTGAGAGATGTCATGCCACCCCATGTGACCTAGGCCATATGTTCTTTCTGTGCCCAAGACTCCATGGCTTCTGGAGTCAGTATTCAGTTATTCTTTCCAAGGCTCTTGGGACCCAAATCTGCATGGACCCTTTTCTAGCTGTTTTTGGGCTTCCAGTCAACACTGGTCTAACCGACCCTACACACTTCAAAATATTAGCCTTTACATCACTTTTGGCTAGACGTTGCATCTTACTCCTTTGGAAATCTTCAAAGCCACCTTCAGTTTCTTTTTGGTTTAGAGATGTGATGTCATTTCTTAAATTGCAAAAGATAGGCCTTGTGGCGAAGGGCAAATACAGAGAATTTTATCGTATCTGGGGCCCCTTCGTAGACTATTGCAAGTCATTAAACGTCTCTACCCTCCCCTTTTTTGTGTGTGTTTTGGGGTTTGTTGTTTGTTTTGGTTTTGGGTTTCTTCTTAGTTTTTGTTTTTGTTTTTTTATGTTTTTCCAATTTTATTATGGTGTGTGTGTGTGGGTGTGCTGTGTGTGTGTGTGTGTGTGAGTGTGTGTGTTGTTGTGTGTGTTGTGTGTGTGTGTGTGTATGTGTGTGTGTGTGTGTGTGAACATTCAGCTTTGATATTAATGAGTTTTTTGGGTTCATTGAGAACATGGTTGTTGTTCAATAATAAAATTATTCCTCAAAAATACAACTTGCCTAATACTTCTGCACTCCCTGTATGTCTGAGGAAAGGTCCGTCTTTAGTTGCTGTATGTCGGACCTGATAGACGTGAGATTCTCCTCAAACGCTGCCGTCAGTTCCTTTTTAAACAGTGCTGAAATTTCTTCACGAAGTTCAGAGAGGAGTTCAGCCTTCGTGAACTTCTCCGTATCGACGAGCAGCGTGTCGGGCGACCCACGCAGTGGCGAAGTTTTACCACGAGGCGGGGATGCAGTGTTAGCATCAGGCCGCAAGTTCGGCTGAGAGGTGTTTGCGCTCTTATTAACCTTACGCGATATTCTAAACGCAAAAAGCAAAAACATTTTTGTCTCAGAACTATACAAAACAGTTGATATATTTTAAAAAAAATGTCAAAATGTGCCTGGAAACACTCGATAATAACTAGACACTGTAAGAGCTGCATTCGGTGCGACCTATGCCATGTTCACATAAACCGGAAGTCCCTTTGTTTGTTTTTTTATCATTTGAGTTCCCACCAAATGATATAAAATAGAATAAATTAAAACAGAATTCAACTTTATTGCCATTGCACATGTCACAGGTACAGGGCAACGAAATGCAGTTTGCAAAAAAAAAGACCATCAAGCCAGGGCAGTTACTTGATTAGAAACACACAAAGTAAGCACAAAGGAAGTGTGTGCAGCCATCACGTGCTCTTCTTCATGCCTAACTATCCAAAAACAAGGTCGACAATATGTCAAAACATGATTTGTAGAGTGCATGGCCTCGAGGTCAAAGGCTTTGAGAACATGATGAAGGATACATGTGTGATTGTCATGAGTCCATGTTGGGCCTGCACCATGTTGATATAAAGATGCCAAAAGCTTCTGACATGTCCCCATGTTTCCCAGAACAATGTAATAACAACTTGACGTCTGACTGACTGTTACAAGATCTTTGAGTGCAGCAAGAATTCACACTGGTGAAAAGAAATTTTTTCAATCTCTAGGGGTTCACAAGAAGGCTTGTTACATCTGTGGATATGTTTCAGTACGTGTACCTCTCTTTTCGTAAAGGCACGTGGGGTTTTACAACAAGCAGTATATTAAAAACAAACATGTCTACAAAATTCTATGGGAAATCCTAAACTGTCATACTATTAGCTCAAATATTTCCTCTAACACTAACACTATATTGCTAACACTATCATGTTAGCAATAAATAAATATTCTGAGAAGGTCAAGTGGACTACTTAAGAGAATGATTACACCCGAATTGGTAGTCATTACATTAGCCATCATCAACTGCTGACAGCTACTGGTTAACATGTTAGCAACTAGCAAGACAAGTCATGCCCTGTGAGCCAAACATTTACTGCATTATTTTTTAATTTAGTAATCAAAAAGGTCATGATGCTTAAGGTAAACTGAAAATTGATAAACATGTACCAAATAATATTTGTCTTTAGTGACTTTTGCAAGTAAATAAAAATCTCCTATCAGTTACAAAAGGTTCACGATTCAGCCTGAGGAAGGTTGTTGTTGTTAACAAATTAGATAACTATAAAAATGACTGTAGGAGAGTATACATGTGTGTGTGGTGCATGAATTATTGTGCCACATGTGCACATGCACACAACTCTCACAACTGAGGAAAAACTCAATTGGATGTGAAAAACATAAATCCATTTTTACTTAATGTTTGTCAAACCCAAATCAAGCTACATTCATTGTTAAGTCTTCTTCACAAACTACGACTCAGTTTGACTTCTGATCATTTCATTTTCTATCTCCTAGTGGAGTCAGACTGCAGTACCTCATCTAGGCTGCAGGCTACATTTTCTCTTGCTTGACAGCGAGAGATGAGGAAGAGAACGGCGGTGAAATCTTTAGTGGTTCATACATCAGCGTCACCACATGTATCTTCCACTGCATGCAGGAAAGTCAAGTGTGAATAGGTTTTGCAGTCTTACGTCTTCCATTGCCATGGTGTAAAATTTCTTCTTTTGGATCCAGAGAAAGAAAATACAGCAGCAGAGAGCTGCAGACTGTGGGTGGTGAGTGACCCAGTCGCAAACCAGAGGAACCAGATTGAGACCAACATTGTTGCAAATAACAAGAAACCTGAAATGCTCTGAATTCACCTTGAGAGACCAGGTTTGTAAAGTATGTATATAGATTTAATAATATTTGTCCATGTTGTATGGATCAATTTGAGCATGGGGTTGAACAGGAACAAATAATAACATTTCCACCATGGATATAAATATCCCATACAAAACACCACAGGCTTGCAAAATTCATCATTAAATTACATCCTGTTTGTATACCAGCAGTTTCCATTTCCATTACCATCTATAAACATATAAACAAACTTGGAATTTTACCTATAATTGTTTGCCTTTGGAGAACTGTATTTGTGGCCTTCATGTAGTTTACAGGCAGTGATCTGTCAGGATATAAGTATTTGTGCCTGTGAAAATTGCTGTGACGCAATGGACAAATAAGCACTTAGCTCTAAGAATTGTGTTTTGCTCAAAGGATTCAGTGCACACCCTAAGATCTAATCACTAAAATGTTTCTATATTGTAACTACATTAATAGGTCACTAGTGATACCATGCATCATGACCCTTATGGACTGGACAATTTGACAATATTGATTGTAAAATGTCAGATGAAGACATCGTTGGTCTTTTTCACATGTGACATACAGCTTGTCTGCTTCAGATGTGGGCTCACTAATGAAAATTCTCTTTTAGACTGAATGTTGAGTTCTTTAGCAGCCTTTGTTAAATGTTTTGACTGTCAGGTTCTGATTTTTGTTAACATTTTAAAATAAAAAGCTGTTTGAATCATTATTCCATCACTGTAAACTGAAACATGAAAATCTAAAATATTCCACACAGCTTTCTGTGAACCTGTAACCTCATCTGAGGCGCCTACATGGAACAACACATCTTGGAGGTCCTGAGCTCCATCCCTGTGGTATAGCTGCTGCCACATGGATGTAACTCTAGAAGACTTAGTATTAATGACCAGTGTCCGTGGCCTTCTTGTAATCCACTTAACATCGTCACACAGGGTCGGCATGGCTACTGCTGCAGGGCTCTCATACCCTAGCTGGACACGGTGCTACATTCCATTTGAGTGATGTATTGCTGGAAGATGGAGAACCGGTTTTGCTACTTAAATTTATATTTGGTTCTACAAACTTGTTCAAAAGAGGACGCTGCTAGAAACCCAACAGAATAACACAGACTACTAAAAGAATGCTTCATTGTGACACTGTGACCAATTTGTAGCAAACACAAGATAGTTCCTGACCCAAAGAGCACTCTAACCTTAAAGATTACGTTTCCAAATCAGTGCAATTAAAACTGCTTTAACAGAGGCCAGTAAAAGACTTGGGGGAGGGCCACAGCAAAAGTTTAAGAAAATACAAGTGGACAGCTCTAACATAGACAGTGCCTTGGTCCCTTGACCCTTCTATCGCACCACATGTGTAGCAGCAATTCTTCATCTGCAAGAACCCTCATGATGAACTTTTACCCCTTATTCTAATTTTCAAACATGCGCAGAGTTAATTTAACCTGCTCAGCTCCATCATCAGTGTATACATACACTGCCCTGTGTTAATGAATGGCCGACTGCACAATGACTGAGACATGTTGTTATGATTTCCACACATTCTGACATTTTCATGCCAAAAGAGAATGAAGAGCATCCCCTGTTCACGTCTTACTCTCCACCCTCAGGTTCCTAAAGCACTGCGACTGAGAAATACGTCTAACGGTAGCATGCCCCAAAGACCCTTTGCCCACAGACATGAGGTAATGGTGAGGCTAATTAGGCTGAGGAGACAGTGTTGGCGGAAGCTCCTGGCCTGAAGCACCATTAGTCTAGAGTACAGTCTCCCAATGGTCAAGGGCATTTACTTTGGGATGAGGAAAACAGAGCAGCGTCCCAGGCTGGCTGCTATGGTAAAGCTGCGGTGATGGACTGAGTTACCACATGAAAGACTGGGCACAGGGACGATAGTGGAACGAAAGAGAAAAAGGAGACCCAGAGAGAAAGGCTCATTCAGGAAAAGGATGGAGACTCTCAGCGGGACTCCTCTTCCTTCTTACGCACACGGCATTCTTCTGATGCTCATGATGTACAGTTTGTTATGTTACAGAGGCAGGACGTATCTCATTGAGCCGCATTTAGGATATTGGCCTCAACACAGTCATTTTAAGGCAGTAAATCAAAATGATTGCAGCACATATCGTAAAGCGAGGCAGAAAAATTTTGCTTTAACTGTTTCAGAATCGGGGACGTTCAAGGAACCTCTGTGACACATCGCTGGGCTCAGTATGGGATGGGCTTTCTGACTTTTACAATGTTACTCCTCCTTGCGCTGGCCATAATCTGCTAAACAGTGGGTTCAGTTAATGCATGGATTTATGGACATGAAAATAAATACATCAAGTACATCAAAAGATTTGTGAGATATTACTGCAGTGCAACAGAGCAACATTAATCTTACGAATTTAAGGTAAAAGCAGAACTTTGCTTCCTATAAATCCTCAGATTCATTACAAGTTCTGTTTAAATGGGGAATAGAGAGGGAGCAAGTTCATGTGAGAGCTGGAGAAGGCACTGCTTGGCTTTTTACTCACATGGCAGCTCACTTCTCAAGGAATATCAAAGAAAGATGATTAAAGAGGAAGAAGAAGATTTGTTACCATAAATCAGTCAGGGACTACAGGCAGACTTTTATGATTTTTATATGAAGATTTATGAACTCAAATCATTCTTTGCTACTACTTACAGAACTGCACTGCCACTTACCTTTTTATTTCTTCATCATATATGCAGACCCGTATGTATATACATAGTATTGTTCAGTATTACATCATCGCTCTTCTAAAGTACCTTGGCATATGTGGCTGTTTCTCCTCCCTTTGTTATCCACTTTCATGGGAAACCTAATCTGTGAACACATGTTTCTGGCCTCCAGAGCTGGAAGTGAATAAAGCACAGCATCTGGGCAGATGTAACCCCTCATCACTCTGAAAATGGTGTGGGCTTCTTTAGGTTCATGCTAACTGCATCAAGCAACCAGGAAACAAAACAGTATGTCAGTCACTACCTCTCATGACACAGCATCAAGGAGCTCATCGTTTGTTACTGACAAATGTCTCGGGGGTGTGGGGAGCAACTTTCCTTTCTAGGGGAACTGTAGTGCTATCAAAACATAGCTTGTCAGCCTTAAGTCAGGCAGAGTCAAATAAACATTTAGAAAAACCTGCAGCAGATGAGATAGTAGGTGAATAAAGACATGAACTGGAGTATGCCGAGCAAAACCATGACATGCAACAAGACCTTAGATAAAAGCTAGGAAGCAGCTAGGCTGCTTCAAGTCTGTGACAGTCTCTAGCCTAGAGATGGTTGCTAAAATGATGTAGAGCACTGGAGCGCTTTTCATATTACTTCCTTAACACCTCCAGAATATCAAAAGCTATCACAGTTAAGTATTTGTACCCTGGACAACTTGATAGCTTTTGGAGAGAAAAACTTTGCTTATTTGCCCATTCGTTCACTGAGACTGTGTTTAGCCTGGGGAGCATGGAGGGTTAGTGTCATATTACTGTATGTAAAAGCAGCCTTAGAGTAGATATGTTTCTCTGTTATCCTAATTAGGAAGAAAAGGTAAGTGGAAGTCATTTAAAAGAAGCAATGTATGGACTAACTACTTCCTCCCTTTGGCCTGAGTAAGTGCCATTACCTTCTCCTGACCTTCCCACTACCTCCTCCTCCTCCCTCACCTTGCTGTGTCCTTATCCGCCATGACCGTAACAGCCCCCTCCTCTTCTTCTGCTCTGTTCTTTTCTCAAAGTGAGCACTGTGGAAAAGAGGAAACATTAAGGCTAGTGGAACCTGATTTGGATCTGTGAGGGATTTCTTTGGAACATCATCAAGCGGAGGCCTGCTGAATCCTCCAGTGAATTGCTAGCTGAACTTCTCAAGAGCTCCCCTTTACCACCCCCACCGACTTCACCTTTTCACAACCTTGGTTCTCAAAGGTCCAGTCACATCTGAGTTAGTAATTTGGCACACATCTATAGCTGGACGCTGGGGTGTAAATAGATTACACTTGCCTGGAGTTTTCCTGAATGAAATATGAGTGGATTTTTTCCTGAGACTTATATTCTAGAAAACAAAGAATATAGCTGAAATTTAGCTAAATGAGTCCACTTGATTTTAAAGACATAAAGGGCAATCAGCTCATACCAGAATTGAGAAGAAAGCAAAATCTGAAGCTACAAGAGTTGTAGCAATGTTGATAATAGAGTCAGACTAAGTGGCTAGCTATGTTGGAAATCAATATCCCAGATGTTGAAGTTATGTTAATCTATGAATCTTACAAAGTAAAGTGCTAGTTTAAAAATGAGGAAGGGAGGCCTAGAGAGAGTGACTCAAATTAACAATAAACTCCTAATAGTCATAAAATCAGATTCAGCTACTTAAGTTGAAGTCCTGGAAGAGTACTTGGAGTCAGTATTAGCAGCTTTGATCAAGCTTTTTTATGTAAGTAAAACTAAGGACTCCACCCTAATAAAACATAGTTGTGAATATTTTCTTCTACCTGACATCCAAGAGTGTCCAGTTTTGGAACTTCAAATGATAAAGATGTAATGCTGTTGAATGGACATTACAACACCAAATAACACAACTGTGTGTGCTCTGTAAGAAAAAGGAAAAAAAACTAGACTGGAGTGATCAAAACACTAGATT
The DNA here is from genome assembly GCF_018398535.1 of Haplochromis burtoni. Classification (NCBI taxonomy): domain Eukaryota; kingdom Metazoa; phylum Chordata; class Actinopteri; order Cichliformes; family Cichlidae; genus Haplochromis; species Haplochromis burtoni. The sequence goes on from NW_024582391.1 coordinate 2,323,507, forward strand.
GAAAAAAGGCAAGTATGTTTTCCTTTCTCCTCTTTTCCCTGGTGCTGTGCTCTTTTACAGACAAACACATGTAAGCTGTCCACGAAGAAGAAATACATCAGTCATTGGGTTTCTAATGGTCTAATGTTATAAAACCACTAAAGAAGGAGTCCTTGTTGGCCGGATTACTGATGTGCTGGCAGGACTGCTGTTCCACATTCTGGTTTGGACCAAGGCGCTCCAAGTTGTGGCCATGGATGTGTGACCCAGACTGAGACCCTGATCAATGTCAAAGTCTTAGATTCTAGAAAGAAGCCTGCAGCCACAACCCAATCACATCTGGTCAGACCTGGAGCTTCCAGACCACAGCTGAGGTCTAAATCCAACCTGATCCCAGGCAGAAGCTTATTTTTAGCTCGATGCAGTTCAGGTATGGCGACACAGCAGCCAGGCACTGTTTTATTCCTGATTTACTTCCCAACACCGTCCCTGGCAAATATTTTTTTAAAAAGATAGAAAACCTGCATATTTTTGTCAAAGCGCTTCCCTTTTCTCCTTTTACAGTCAGTATGTCTCCCAGGAGTGAGTCCAGCTGACTGGAATCCAGTGTGTCTCTGTCTCCACTTTCTTTAGTGCCAACTGCAGCTCGCTGAAGGCAACATCGACGTTGTCGTTGACTATAACCATCTCAAAGAGATGGCTGTACTGAGTCTCCATTGTCTGGGCCGTGTTCACCATCTCCTGAAAGTCTTCCTCCTGGGAAAAGAGGGAAGAGACAAAATAGATGGAAGTTAAAAACACAAAACAGATAAAAGCAGAGACCCTGAAATGAGAATCCCATACAGTCTATCTGCTGCAAAAACAAAACACTTAGTAAACAAGATGGGGGATAAGTTCACATGCTGTAAACACAAATTGCACAACCTTGAACGCACAATAAACACAAAGCACCAGATATAAACTCCCAAAGACATGGCACCCACACATGAACCCTGGCACAGACCACGCACTAAAACCTCTCCATACAACTTGACCTCAAGGAATTTTCATTATTTCCTGCACCAAATACACATGGTCATCCAATTCACAAAGAAAAGAAAATATCTTAAAAATAAGCTAAGGACAAAACATAACCATCATTTTACAAAATGCAGACATGTAAAACATACATCATTGCCAGTCTGGATTTTATATGCACGATGGGGAAATGACAGCTTGTGGACAGCACTGAGTCTGGGCTGTATGAACTTCCTGCACAGCTCACCAACTCTACTGGAGTTCACACTGAAGTAAAAGCTGACAAAAATGGACATGGTACAGATTTGGTTTTCAGTCTGCAATTTTTTATTTTTGAAGGCATATGCCTGGAAGCGATAATGATATGGTTCAGAGCTGTGGGTTCAGTACTGGATCTGACTTGATTTGATGTGAACATCAGATTTGACCTTGATGTTAACACCAGCGACTCTTGAATTCATGACCCCAAGTGAAAAATGAAAAATATGAAAAAATACACACTGGATCAAGTCTTTTATACATATATAATTGTTATGCTGTGTTGTGGTTTTATTCAGAATTCACTGACCTGTTACTCAAAAATGTCTAAAACAACATGTTAGCAACAACACAGCTCTGAACATTAGCCTCAGACAGGGCAGAATTCAACTGTAGCACTGGCTACAGTTATAGCTGTCGGACAGCGGATTGTCACCTTGAGGCATCAGGATCAGTCACTGTGTCTCAGTTCAGATCCTTTTGTAAGTTCAGCTTCATTACTTGGGAAATGTGTGGATTTTGTAGGGGTATCAGAAATTATGTTAGCAACTTTTGGCCATTAGCTTGAGTATTTTGCAAATAAAACTTATTAGGACTCCGACCTCAAATCTAATACTAAATTCTTTTACAAGACGACAATTCAAACCACACAGACACTAGACTCTTTGGTGTTTATGAATTATCTTCGATTTTCAGCATAAAAGATGGATGAATGGAAACAATGGAAAATGATGCAGTAGCCTTACATCCCTCACATTCAATATATTTATCTTACAGGAGCTGCTTGGTCATCAAATCCATGCAATGAAGCTCCCAGTGCACCAATTTCTGCTGATGTTAGTGCCGGAGGAGGTCTGGAACTCTGCAGTCACATACTCAGCAGAGCATTGGTGAACTTTATGCACTATGCATCTCAACACCCAGAAACCCTGCTCTGAAACTTTTTACAGAGTTGCTGTGGTTCCTAAAGGTTTCCACTTTGCAATAATACCACTTACAGTTGATTGGTGGAGGGAAGAAATTTACAAAAACTGTTATAGCAGCACCCTCTAATTCAGTGGTCTTGGTGGAACCACCTATTCTTTCACAAATCTTCGGAAAGGCAAATTACATGTCTATGTGCATGATTTTACAAACATGTGGAACTGAAAACACTTGGACTGAAAGATTAAGAGGTATAGCCCTATACTTCTGTCCGTGTAGTGTAGTAAAAACGTTATGCCAGTGTGACCTGCTTTAAACCCATGTTCTTCATATTCATACGATGCTCCAACATCTTTATGAGAAACACCATCCAGGTACTCCTAGCGGTAACCAAGTAGTAGACCATTTGAAACACACCTAATAACTTTGCTCCAACTCAGGTACTCAGGCACTTTCCTGTTATTTTTTTAATCTTTAAAGAAAACGAATTTATGAGCAGTTGGCAACGGCCTGTTTTTTGCTTGTTTTTTTTGTTTGTTTTTTTGTTTTTTTTACCCCACATTAAAAAACTCTTATTTTGGTTGCTAAGAGTAGATACAAAGACTGTTAAGAGTCAACACTGCAACAAAAATGACATTAAATGACTTTACTGTAAGGTTGAGGGCATGTGACAACTTTAAAAAGCAAACAAAACACTGTAGGTATCGGTATTAAAATCTTTGCTTCCTAACATGGAGTCTTCCACAGAGGTCTTTAAGGGCATGTAGAGTTTTCCAAGTCAATATGCAAATCAGCTATGCAGTGTAAAGAATAAAACCACGTGCTAACTGTGTGGAACAGCAAAATAACATATTTTTATCTGGCTGGGAGTAAATATGGCCTACCAGGGGCTCCTGTATTCATAGATAGAGGGTTCTGAAAGAGCTCAGGTATCTCTCTGCGGTAGTCACTTGGAGACGTTTTGGTTTCAGCTGTGTGGGTCCTGGCTGATTCTGCTCTCAGTCTAAAGTGGCTGCACTGATTTAGCTTTATGTTTTTACTGGGAACACTCAACCTTAGATTTCAGGACAGATATGGGTTTTATAGTGAACCCCTTTGCCAAACAGACAATTATAAATACACAGATGCACATTCATGCTCAAAACCTCTCTCACACACACAAACGCGCGCTTGCAGGATCAAGCTGAGTGTGCACATGTGATGTGTACACACATAAACACGGGCTCGTAAAAGTTTCAAAATCCTAAATGGCTCAGTTTTTGGAGATGCTTCTTCCAGCCAGCAGTTCCTTCAGAATGTTTCTGGTGGTTTTCCGCTTCATAATGGATTAGCTGCGCAGCTAAATATAAACCCTCAGTCGCTGTGACATTCAGCAAAGCCTTGTCTGTTTTTTCTGCCCAGATGTCTACCATGTATCTACCTTACAAACACAAACTCACACACTATCCTACACTCTGTTGTCCTTGGTGAGAAAGATGTGATGGTTTTATCATCCCGCGTAGAAGATTTGTGGGCCTGTGGAGCAATGTGTTCCACAGTGCAGCTACGGTAATCTGTACTGAAGCATCCACAGGACTTTCACTGTTGAAGGGAGTCTTACAGATGACCACTGTGTCCAGTGCCAGAAATACAACCCCCTTGACCTGTCCTAAACAAACCTGGGAAACGGTGTGCAGGTTATATGCATTCCTGTCCCTGCCTCCAGGTAAAAAGAACATTAATCACAGCAGGAAGCTGTTTTAGGGACAGCAAGCTGAGTTTGAGAGATGAAAAGAAAATAGAGACCTTAACAAGAAAAGACTAGTTTGGGAAGAAAGGGGTGAAGAGATAAATAAAATGAGAGTGAACAGAAACTTCAGCGAGGTTATTGTCTGGCACTGAATTCCAGGTCACTCCTCAAAGAGGAGATTGAACTGATGCCTCTTCTGGGGGACCAAACTTGAGAAAAAGCACACCCGGGACTCGTTTATTTCCATTAGGTGGCCTAATTTCCACAAGAAGTTATGTAGCATCTTGTGCCTGTTTAAGTACTTTGTAACAGCATAGATAAATTTCATTGCACAGCAACAAAATACTGAGTCACAGTTTAGGTGAACGTTCCCGCTGTTTTTATTGTAATTCTTTTATTTGTAGCCTTTATATGTTTGTTGCTTTTACCTTACAGGACTATAAATCTTTACGCATTTCAGTGGCATGAAGCATCACATGCCAGCCTCAGTATCCTCTTTTACAAGCAACCACGTTCTCTGCTGGACACCTGCTTTGTTGTGCCAATAAAACCCACCTGTCTTTGCGTTTTAAAAAAGTGTCAGAAACCAAAGAGATTTCCTCAAATCACTTTGAAATGCCTGTGGTTCTTTCAGATTGGGTGCCAGTTTCTATGCTAACCACATTACAGCTGGGATTTTGCATTACATCAGATTGTTTTGCTTGTATTCACATCACGCTTCCAGCCAGCTCGACTGAAACAATGAGACGACTGTTCCTCGGCCTTTATCATTAAAGCAGACCTGTCTCTTGCAAAGAAAAATACAGCTGGCGGTGGATTGAAAATGTCTGGGACGACTTGCCCAACAACAGCTTCCCTTCATTTAATAGTAAATATGAGATGGGTTTGGTTCTGTCAGTGTACATGAACATTTACACAGAGACTTTGTTTGTTACCTGGTTGAAATACAGCCCGCTGTCACACAGCTTTATAGAAGTATATTTGTATTACATGAGAGAATAACAGAAGCTAATAAAGGGACGTTAAAACTGCAACAGACTGTTCACAACCAGATTGCTTCTGACAACTAAAGCTTATTGTTCTCAAGACCCAGCTGGGAAATAAGGAGCGGACTGAGACAGAATTATGTTTACCTGTGTGAGTAATATAAGCTGATGCTGTGTCTGTATCAAGGTTTAACAAGCTGACCTTCAACCATAAATTCGCTGCATGTTCTAGGTGAAAGTGTATTGTGCTCTAGCATTTTCCTCAACACTTATTACCCATAAATGCACTAAATTATGCCTCAATAAGTCGGATCCTATTATATTTTGTGTTGATGTGACTTGACTAACTATCAGTACGTCAGTTTTAGCTTTTTATTAGCTTTCAAATTATTTCTACATTCCTAAACAATGACCCCTTTAGCTCAGATGTCTGCTGGCTATACCAGAAGCCTTGAAATATTGGCAGTTGTCTCCAGAGGCTCATGAGACTGTATCACTGCAGATTGCATGTGTGTGACTGGTAGCTCATCACAGTGTCATTGCCAGAGACTGCTTATTTTCAGGTCATTTCAGATCAGGTCTGATTATTACCACGTCTTTCATTTTTCTGGGGTTGTGGTGGGGAAATTAATTCATGCCAGGTCATGATTTCTCCATGGTCCATTCTGGTTTAGTTCAAAAGTTGGCAACCTGTTTGCTGTGCCACATATGGGCAGATCCAGTTTCCCATCCTTTCCCATTGGTGACAGTAATACATACTGTGCATCTTTGAAGCTTCATTTTCTTTAAAGTGAACCTTCAAAATTTACTTTGTGTACAATAAACCATTCATAGCCAGTCCATGGGATTTGTTGCAATGCTTGTTTTTCTGCACCGACAGTAAGTGAAAACCAAGTGTGCCGACACACTGATAGTGACTGTCACTTTAAGAGATACTGGACATGGATATCATTATAAAATTCTAAGAAATGAAATATTTCGATTGTGCGTCCATCTTATCCTTTTCAGGGTCGCGGGGGGCGCTGGAGCCTATCCCAGCTGTCATAGAGCGAGAGGCGGGGTAGACCCTGGACAGGTTGCCAGTCGCAGGGCTAACACACAGAGACAGACAACCATTCGCGCTCACAATCACACCTATAGGCAATTTTGGATTAATCAATTAACCTTTCCCCACAAACTGCATGTCTTTGGACCGTGGGAGGAAGCCGGAGTACCCGGAGGGAACCCACGCAAACATGGGGAGAACATGCAAATTTCACACAGAAAGGCCCCGGCCTGATGGTGGAACTGAACTGAGGACCTTCTTGCTGTGCGGCAACAGTGCTAACCACCGTGCCACTGTGCTGCCCTGCTTTATATATAGTCTAAAAAAAAAACCCCCAAAAGTTTGATGCTACAGCTGCATAAAGTGTCATACTTCTGCAAGCTCTGGTTCACACCCCCAGTGTTGCCATCAGTCAGTCTCCATCTCTTTGCTGACCCTTTCTCTGCTCTCCTTGCTCCTTATGTTTCTCACCTCCTGTATCCCATCAGGCTGACCCGGGCGTGTTACCCGTGGTGAGTGAGACACGCGAGCAAGAAAACCCCAGGCCGATGCTGCTGGGAAAACCATCATCCACGTTCACACCTCCACCCCCCAACCCGTCAACTTCACAGCAGCACCGAACACCAGCTAATTTATTACATGTGTCTTTCTACTGGGCAGGGATAAAGGCATATAAAGAATGACCTCATCTCCCTCTCTCTCTCTCTCCCTCTCTCTCTCACACACACTCACAAGAAGCACACAGACTGCATTCTTCTTATTTTTTTTAAATGATCTTATTGCAAATCCATTTGTTTTATATAGTATAACACCATCTCATTTCAAGCTGGCTCACTATGTACAAATGCCAACATCTTCTGTCATCTTCAGATTCAGCGTTCACACTTTTTTGGCCACAGAAACTACATTTAACCTCCACTGCATTCATGTTTGTATCCCTCTTTTCTAATTTAATTATATTCATCTAATCTGAATACCGATTAGAAACAATCCAGTATGAGATAATCAGCTTGAGTACCCGATGACTGTGGTTTCCTGCGATCGTCTAAATTAAAGCTGAAGCTATTCTGCTCATTTCCAGTTGCACATTTTTATTCTTGACTCTACCTGAGTAGCTTTGTACAAATTACAGTTCAATTAGGAGCGATCATTTGAAGCTAAAGATGATTTATTGAGATACAGAATCAAGTTGAGCAATTTAGTGATTAGGCTCTGATAACCAATCATGACTGCACAGTGAAAATGAACACAGAGGTTTGGATGCAGTTCTGTGTGACACCACAGCAGCAAAGACTACTGTGCTGCAGATAAAGCACCATGTGGTGACAAAATCCCAAAACCAAAAAGGCAGAATTACAGAAGAGCACTGCGATTTAAATGACACAGAATGGAGGCTGATCGACTTGGAGAAGGAGGACAAGAATAGGATTAGAAAGTGTGCAAAGGTGTAAGTGATTTAAAGATAACAGACTAGTAGCAAAGATCCAGGAAAACGTGCAGATGACTGATGAGAAATCTTCCATACTGAATTTACACATAAGCTTTATTTCTAACTTTCTTCTGATTGGCTGGGGAGGGAGGGTTCAGGGTCACCTAATCCAGCCGTAACTATAAGCTTTATCAAAAAGGAACATTTTAAGCCTAAACCTAGGAGTAGCGAGGGTGTGTGTCTCCCAAATCCAAATTGGGAGCTGTTTCCCCAGAAGAGGGGCCTGAAAGCATCCCACTACTTTTAAATATCTTAGCAACCACAAGTAAGCCTGCAATTGGATTGCATTTAACTGCAGGGGAATTATGCCCATAGTTATTATTATTTCCAACTGTTATAATTTACATACATTTGTGAATATAGAGTAGCACAGGGCCCCCAGCAGGAATAAAATGTGTATACAAAATGAATAAGACAGAAACAACCTTGAGTGGAGGTGGGTTGAAAAGCAGCTTGTAAATGTGCAACAATTCTAGGCAGGCTAAAGCTACTTAAATGGTGTGCCTTTTATGAGATTTGTAGAGACATTTTTAGAAATGATTAGAAATCAGCAGAGCCATCAACTGATGTGGAATTAAGATCAGCTAATCTGCTGATCTGCTGGCATTGCAGCTGAGTTTGACTCCTATCTGAAGTAATGTTATGCTTGATTTGACAACTTTAGGAAGGTTTAACTGTTATAACAGCCCAAATAGAACTGTTGAAACTGAAGAGAAATATTTCTATATCACAGTATCACGTGAGCTGTGATTGAATGAAATGTACAGGACTGCATTTGTTGCTTGTTGGTCTTCAGAGCTGTCATTTGACCAAAGGCGGCACTTTGAAAAACATTTGTTTGAATCAACCAAGCAGCATGATCATGCAGCGGCAGAACAAATCACACAACACTGGTCAAATGTTACTTATAAAGTAGTGGCCACATGTTATAAACACATTACTGATTAGCCACACAGTAGTATTTTCCTGTCATTGTCACCATAAGGACTCAAATCACTCTAAACTACACACTTTAATTATAAAAGTCTGACAGGAATTCTGTATGACAAAACCCTGTTCTCTTTGTTGTCTTTGCCCATTATGACTTAGTTTTGCTTTTTTCTGAACAGAGTGTAGAAAATGTTTTAAAATTTAAATAGAAAAGTGCGATTTTATTCCCTCCAATTGATCGTCCACTTGCAAAAGTGATAATAATTGCATTATGGGGTTGTCACATGACCCTTCGTAACAGTGTTTGCTGATTGGTAATGGAGGAGATGTAAAATTTTTAAGGAAAACTGTTTGCTAACTACAGCTCTGCAAACAATGAAGAGTGGAGGCTTTTCTTCAGTTCTATCTCTTGTTCAACATAAAAATCATAAATTTGCGATACATTACTCGTCAACGTATTGACCTGTCCTGAATGAATAAGCAAAATGATGAGGGGAAACAGGAACTAATAAAACAGACCTTGTTTTAATAATTCTGAGTAGATCTATGATGTAGTGTTTTTTTTTATTGTTAACTGTTAATTGTGCATGTTTTAAAAGCTAGTGGGGATATATATGTTTTCACATCTGCCTGTCTCTTCTTTGTGGTGACAATTTTCTGAAATAACATCACCAATCTGGTCCCCCAGAGGTAGGAGAGAGGCCAGATTTGATTAGCAGTGGCGTCAGGGCTCCTCTGGTTCTGGCACAATGATCCGGGCTTCTCACTGTGCTAATATCAGTGGGTCCAAACCCACAACTGATAACAAGACAGATAAAAACCCAAAGGAGAGGCAGCAGAGGAACCACTGGAAGCATAGCTTTCATCAGTCACTCAGTAAGTCAACATGGGAGCAATAACATGCTTTGACACTGCTACTGATCTGATCTATGAGTCATGTTTAAGAAATGGCCTCACTGTGGAGGTTCATGGCACACACAATATCACAAATGAACGGCAAAAGACAAAAAAACACGGAGCTAAATGTACCCACATGAGCTTTCACAGACTCCTTCCTCCGATTCTGCTCAGGCCTGGGTGGTTTGAGAACGTGCCAAACTAATCTACAGTATGTAATGCCGTATTTGTGCATGTGTGTCATTATCCACTGAGCAAAAACAAACAGAGAAGGTCTGTTGGGGCAGAGACTGGACGATATGGGTCCAAAGCTTTAATTTGACAGGAATCATGCTCAGGGCTTTGTTGGGGCTCCGCATCAGGCTGGCCATTTGTACAGGCTCTGATTGCCACCATCCAAGTCACATAAGCCAAAGAGGAAATCTTCAAATAGAGGAAATTAGCGGTAATTGCTCCCCTGAAAATGACTTCTTTAGAAGGCCACTTTGGTAACTCAGCAAACAAACCAACCCTTTAGGTTAGCTGAGGAACAGGGAGATCGGCTTCTGAGATAGGTAGGTGCCAAAAAGCCTAAGAGTACAGTACAGGGATGGTGAAAAAGAATGGGATACAGAGGAACACAAGACTGGACATCCAACAAGCACACTTTGTTCTTTGAGAGGATTGAGCGTATCACGTCCAGGCTTCTCCTGCAGTAATTCCCTTTGTACTTGCAAGACTTAATGAAAGTGAGAAACAAAAAGAGGGGAAATGGGAAGATTATCAAGCGGGAAAACACATTTTTTGATCATTATTTTGTGGAGGGATTTGGTTCTAATGCAAAACTAACGTCCCTTGGGAGAAACATTAGAATCGTGCCCTAATCTGCTCGTCTGTGTCAGCACTCTCCAGAGATTCATCTAAGAAATAATGATATATAAAAACCCTACAAATCCACCGAGACAGGAGGATTACTCTTTCAACCGCTGACAGATCTGAAGATAGCATTCTTTAGCGAAACTTTGAAAACCAGACGCTTTGGCCAAGCGTGTTTTTATATAATCTTCTGCGCTACCCTTTCAATCAGTAACACCTGTTTGTTCCAGAAAGACCAAAAAGCTTTGCAATGCCAAAACCTTTCCCGCCTTAATTCTCGAGGATTTCAACTCAACGAACGACTGCATGCAAGCAAACACTTTTCCACCAGATAATCTTCTCCCTTTCACACCAATCAGCCACCAGAGTATTTTTAGCTGGAAACAAGGAGGAAAAAAAAGAGAGAGAGACATGAGAGTAACAACGTGGAAAGAATTTGGAGCTAATAGGACGAATGCTTGCAGTCTGCTCTTGACGAGTGTCGGACAGAATGACTGCCTCTGTGTGACTGATGCCATGTAAAAAAGAACGTTTTATGGTAATTGCCCATGTAAGAAAGTTTTACTCAGCTTTTTTTTTTTTTTTTTTTTTTAAAGGGAAGCTTAAGACTCTAAAAACCTCATACATGGTTATGGGAAATTTATTTAAGAGCTTACAGTAGCCTGCATTGAAAAGCTCACACCTTGCAGCATTCTGTGCTCTTTGTCAGGCAGGACGTTATATAGATTACCGTAAAGCATGCCAGTGGAGGTTTGGCTATATTGAGAGGATGGACGGTTGCCATTTTAAAACAGAACAGGGCTTCCCTTGGGAAAGTTGTTCAAGCTAAACACACGTTGTTGTGGGCCCCGACGCACAGAGTCTCTTTCACTGCATTGTTTCTGCTGCATGCAATGAGGCATAACGCAAACAAGTTCATCTCATTCCTCCTCTACTTTGCTGCCTTGTAATTTCAGCGTGGAGTGTCCCACGCATCTACCCCACATCACAGCTCTGTCACTCACCCCTCCGACTCCCTGAAAAACATTGCATGCCTCGACCTACACCGCAACATGGCCTAAATATACAGCCCCCCTTTCCCTTCTTCTCTCTGCATGCTCTGACACTCTGTGTGCACTCGCCACCGCAGGCTTCCCTCTGTCATATCTCCTGTATGTGTGCGTTTGCGTGCATAAATGTTTTGTATGTGCACCCTACTGTGCTGCTTTTCTGTTTTTTTCCCCTCCAGTTCGTGTGAGACCAGCAGAAAGACATCAATCATTCCTGTGACTATTACAACTTGCATTTCAATTTGTTGGCCGCAAATGTCAAGGCGGGCCGTGGTGTGGCTAGATTCAGGGCGAGCGCCTCAGGGAAGGAGGAAGCAGAGACAGTAGACTTGGGGCCACTGTCTGGAGATCTGTTACCAGCACAGGACCCGACCCTGTCAACACCAGCTCACACTCGGTTACAGAGACACAGAGACGACGGCGGGCAGGGTGTGTTTGAACAGCGGCAGCAAGCATGGGACCGGTCAGAGTGCAGCTCTCACTGCTGCTCTGCCTCTAGTGGTTAAGAGCACACACTGAGCAGGACTGTTGTTTGCATTAGAACTCAATATCACGTATTTCAAACACAAAGTGTGTCAAACATTGTGATGACTATGTCATGTAGTTAAGATATGCAACTACTGTATACTGGTGGCACTATTATGGCTGGTGGGGCATTATTATGTCCAGAGTCAGCATTTGTGCAAGTAATGCCTCTGAGCTAAAACCTTAGGCCTTGAATATTTGTTTAGCTCTTGTTGATGTCAGCAAGCTTGCAGATCCTTCAAAAACCTTTTGTTTGTGAGGGGAAGCCAATCAGTAATGGACTGGTTCTTATATGGTGCTTTTCTACTCTATCACTAAAAGCGCTTTATACAACTGATTTATTCACCCAATCATACAAGCACATTTTCTATTCATGCACATTCACACTCCGATGGATGCATCGGAGGACAACATGGGGTTAGTATGTTGCCCAAGGATATTTGGCATGCAGACTGGAGCAGACTGGGATCGAAACACCAACCTTCTAGTTAGTAGCTGACCTGCTCTAACACCTGAGCTACAGCCACCAGAAAGCAAAGGTTGCCCTCAAAAGGAAAGCCACTAAAAGAGGTTAATTTCTGACTGTGGATGAACTGAGGGGCTACACATAGGCCCAGCATGGAATAAGGATTGAAATGAGCATTATAGGACCATTTTAAAGAGGCCCATAAAAAGATTCTTAGATATAAAAGTTTTATGTTCTTTTTCTGTATCTTCAAAATATACTTTTTTTAAGTCACTGAGGAGCACCAGATTTTTTATTTTTATTATTAAGTTTCTATGATTATCTAAAACATTAAGAATAAAGTTTTGAGAAATGGTGATGAACTAGAATACAATTTCAACAGAAAAATTCATAAAAGCTTTCTCCATTGTAATAAACTGGAAATAAGGTATGTTTAAAATAATAGACTTTTTCCTGCATTTGCATAATATTAGAAATTTTTCATATCCTCCTATTCATGCATCTGAAACTGATTTTTTTATCCCAGTGACAATGATCCTTTATGTGTAAAAAATGTGCATTAGTCCACTTGTGGATGTAAACTTTTCTAATTATTATCAGTGATAATTTTCGGTGACTACTAAAAGAATATGTTTGAAATTTATTGGATGACAAACAGCAAATTAAAACCAACATAAAGTCTAAGGTGTTTGGCCAGAATATGAATATTAATTGTTGATTTCTGCTGTATAAAGTCTGAATGTGTGTTGTGGTTGAATTCATCAGTTTTGCTTTCTTGTTGGTGTGGATGTCCGTCTCAAAGAGCTGCTTGGACATAAAGTGGTAATCCACACCATCGGTCTCCTGGTTCTTCTTGGCCCGACTGGTGCTTGAGTGAAAGAAGATGAAGATGGAAAGAGAGGGAGTGATTACCTCAAACCCAGACTGTCTGACTCACTGCTGGGGCAGAGACCATCTGAACTGAGCCCCTTATTACCAGCAGTGGAAGTCTGAAACACAGCACAATGGGTCATGCCAACCCTTGTATATATTGTTGTGTAATAACTGTAAATGACACAAGCTGTAGTGCTGCAGCCCCAAACTCAGACACTTAACTGACATTCAGCAGAGCTTTACTGTCTTAATAAATGTGTCTCTTGTAGCGTTGTTCGTGTTAGCCACCAGCACTCAGAGCTGTAGGGTAACTGAGTTGAGGAGCTCTCATTAACATCAGGTCTCTGCATTTACTTGGCCATAAACCATAAAGCCTTGCTGTAAAATGGGTGGTGCGGAGGCACGTGGCAGGAACGTGAGCTGGTGGGTTTGTAAGGGTCAAGGGTTGGTCTTATACTCTAGCTCTTTGCAGAGAAGGTCAGAGGGGAGAGGCTTACACCCGTCAGACACTCTGACCAGCTCCAAAACAAACCATTAAACTTTTATCACCTGCAACCAAAGCTGCCAAGTTGTTCTTTGCTCTCCTCTGAGCTGTTCATGTGTCGACGCTGTACCCTGGTTGTGGACCAGAGTCTTTCCTTTGCATGGTCCAGGCTGATCTACAGGGCTCATGGAAAATTAGAGGTGTGATTTAGGCAGCGTTGCTTGTTTGAGAAATTCAGCTGTGATGGAGAGGATGCTGAAGAAGTCCAAGATGGCACACACAGTAGTCTTGTAATAAGATAACATATTCTTATGGCACAGTGGCAAACAGTCTTTCAGTAGTTGCACCAACACCATCCACTGCGCATTATTTTGGCATCTGTTTAGTGGTGCAGAAAACAATTGCAATACAACAAAAGAATGTGAAGCTGATCATTTGCCAATCGTGGAAAATATCTGTAAGCTTGGACTGGAATCAAAATGTTTAACCTCCAGCTCTAACGGCTTATTGCAAGGCTCCTTGTGTTTCTTCCACAACTGGTTTGATTTTACATTGACAAGCAGAGAGACCGAGAGAGAGACAAAAAAACCCATGGCCACAGGCTGGTGGTCTCCAAAGCTCCGGTTTTCAAATTAACAAAAAGGGGCAACACTTTCAAGCTTAACCCGAAACAACAGCAAGTGTTAAACATATCCATGTGTCCACTGGCAGCAATCAAACATTCAAAAAGAGCGAGACGAGATACTTTCCGATTCTCTTTCCTCTCAATGAGAGCCAGGACCTGTGCCATACGTTTCCTATACGGGTCTGAATCAGACTGTCTGGGCTCTATTAAACAACAGCAGCACAGGTCACATTTGAGAACAATTAACAGGCTGTGTGGAAAAAAAAGGCCACGCCAATGGGATTTTAATACCGGGGACATTTCAAGTGTCAGACTTTGACTGGGACACATCCATTATGCCACACGGCGTGTAACAAACATTGCAATTAATATCAGTGGTCCTCATATTTCCTTAAACTTATGTTGCAGTTTCCCTCCAAGCCCCAGATGGTGATTACGCAATTAATGCTGCCTTTGCCTTGCTTAAAGGTATAAATCAAAAAGATTTATTTGTCCCAACTTGCTGGCTTTGAGACATCCCTAAAAAGAAGAAAAAGCTTCTGGCAAAGTGTAGGGATCGAGTCGTTCACAGAATAGCTGGATGGTGTTCAGATTATGGAAAGCTGTTGTTGGGTCCTCAAAAGGAAAAAAGGGAGGAGGCAGTGGAGAAAAAACACAGAAAGAGAGTGAGAAATAAACTGTGAAAGAAAGGAGAGTGGGTAGCTCGGTGCCAGTTGGTGAAGCAGTGGAATGACAGGTCTTCACACAGTTTCCTCCATCATTTGGAGCTTTTCAAGCTGTCTGCGAAAACCTGACAATTACACAGGAGTAGAAGCAGCCGGCCCGGCTTTGACGAGAGCAGCCGTGTTGCCTGAGAGCAGCTATGGGTGTTAATGCCAAACATCTCCCTCCGTATGTATGTGTTTATGTCTCTGACCTGCATTGCTTAAACACTATAAGCAAACCAAAGTGGAACAAGTAAACGAAACATCTTTCACCTAAAGTGATTATTGTGATTTGTAGCTGGGTGCCCTGGGGTGCTTTTACCGCACTTACATTTCTCCGAAAATGTGTTTCCAATGTGTTTGTTTCAGAGGAAAGACGTATAGAGAGAGATTTCTTGGACATAAATGGATTCTGAGGAGACGAGAAGGAGACAAATAATCTATATATTCACATTATTTATACAGATAGCTCAGTTACCACCAGACCAAGACAACAAAGTCATAAAGCTTAGTAATAAAAGCTTTTTCTGGACAGAAATATTTATGGACAGAAATGTTTCATATAATGAGATTAATGTACAAAGATTTTTATTTGACTCTCATCCTCAATTTACAGAGAAGAAGAAAGAAAGATAAAAACTTTAGATTTTGGCACGAAAATGTTCTAATGTTTCTTTAAGTTGAAACAAAGGATAAAGAGACACATTTCATGGTCAGCACGTTACCTCCGTAACCAGCAGGGTGCCCCTCCACAGTTGTTTGCAATTGGCCCGCAGGCCATCCAGCTCACTTGTAAACCTGTGCAAGAGCCAAACAGTGTCTTCATTCCACTTCAAATCTATTTGCCAGTAAATGGCAAAAACTGGTCTGGTAAAAGGTTTATGGTGGACGGGATGTATAAAACACACTTTCACACATAAGACACAGAGATAAGAACAAACAAATATGCAGAGTGTGAGAAATGGAATCTACTCTTCAGCTCAAGTTGACGTGCTTCAGTCAAACGAGTGAAGTGAACTTACGTGGAATACTCATACTGAAGTGCTGTGGGTTTTCTTGAGATCACTCAAGAAGACACCTGTGTGTCCCACACACAAACATAATTTTATTACAATTCTTTTCTAAATGCGATTAAAAACAAAAACAATCATAAATTACTGCCTGTTAAAAGTTTAAAAAATCTATTTAAAAGAAAATCTAAATAAAAACAGCAGTTATCACCACAAGTACACATTATTAAAAATTTAGCACAAACATTCACAAGAGTCAGTTTATGATTTTGATTTTGTGGGTCGAGTCACGGCAGAAAGCACATTCTTGGTCTTATGTCAAAATTTCAAACACTAATATCTAATAGGATCAAATCAAGTAATGAAAATCTGATTATTTAATTTAAAAGGGTATTTTTTGTATTACAGGCTGTCTGATATTTGATATTTCAAAATAACAAGGTATTTATCTAAATATGCACCAACTGGCATATTGCAGAACAACAATCTAAATGTTGGATCAAGTCAATTTTCAAATTCTTTTGAAACTATGCTGATACACTAAAGTTCTCAACAATAAAATATATTTCTTAAGAGAATTCTGATCTCTTTTTATTGCTCCATAGGTCACGAAACACCATCGGCTGCTAGAAAAAGTCAATTCTTGCCATGTTTTTAGGAACAAGATGTTTTAGAAATGAGACTCTGAGAGCAAAAATTGATTAGAACCGTCAGTAAAAACCTTCAAAAGAGATAAAAGGAAAACATGGAAATTTGGTGTATTTAATCATTACTAACATGTAAATCTGTGACCTATAGTGTGGAGAAAAAAGAAAATGTGTCCTTAAAAAGCGCACTGTAAAAAAAAATGTTGACATCAAGCGATGACCTGATGTGACTAAACAAGAAAAGGAAGAAACAGAGATTTGGGGATCATCCACTGACGAGGCAGCAGTGGGAAGAATTCCAGGATTTGATCCAGGATTTGAAGCTGTATCACAACCGCTTTCATACATATTTCAAGATGTCAGCGGGCTAGTTTGAACGTATTGGCAGAGTTGGGAAAACATCTGAGGAGGCAGAGAAATCACGTCAGAGAGCCAGTTGACCCGGAGCAGACTCTAGCTGTGCATCTGAGCTTAAATAGTAATATTTAACTTTTTCCATATTATTGTATATCCAGTACCGATGCACAGTTTTGAGCTATGATTGGTCAGATTTGTATACCCGGATCTAAAAATGGGGGGGC
>NW_024582391.1:2340599-2366037 GCF_018398535.1 Haplochromis burtoni
CGGGGGGGATAAAACAAGCTTGGATCAAAGAAACAAATCCTGTAAGATTACATAGTTGGTGTTAACTGCATGGATTTTACATGTCTGGTGTGTAAAAGCTTTAACTGGTTAACTCTAAGAATTAACATTTTACAGCTTTTTTATACTTAAATATTTTTACTATTTTATAAATATTTTATTACTTAAATATCCAGAGTTTGACTTTAATCTCACATTCAATTACAGCACAATAAGAATGAGGCTTTGAGCAAAGATAATTGATTTGATGCAATAAATTAATCATAGTTCATTTTTAATCAGCTTCCAATGCAGGCTGAATGCAGAGTGAAGGTAATAAAAGCTTTATGCCGTACTATCCCAGGTCACCTGGAGTTTCCATCACATCCCTGCTGAGGCAGTGAGTGGGAGTGGAGGGGGCAGTATTTTCAACATAGGAGATGACCAAATTCAAGGTCATTCAAACTCAGCGTATGTATTTTTTTTTCATTGTAAAGACCAGAAGTATATATTAACAGTCTTTTGAAACCACTTTTAAATGGGTTTAGCTTGGGGAAAGCTACCCCGGGCCCTTTTTTTACACTCTGTCTCTGAAAGTCATTTTCCAGTGTTTTGCTTGTTACTAGGGTACTACGATGTCCTAATTTAAGATGACTGGCATCACTCTCCTCAACAAACTAGACAAGAAATAAGTTTTTGGAGTTACAAGTGCATGGCTGTGGGTTTACCACAGCTCTGCAGCGTGTGGACAGCCAGAGACGGTGCTTGATCTGGGCTTGAGATTCCTTACATGCCTGACGTTCTGGGCAGACACTACAATCGCATCAGACCCTATTGGAAATTCATTTCCCCAGGCAAATGTGTTTAGCAGGCAGCTCCTCTAAAAAGAAACGGACAATGAGTTCACTCAGCGATGCGGATTAGGTGGAAAGAGAGGGAGGAAAAAAAATGTTGGAAAAGACAAGCTCTCAGGAGAAAGGGTGCTCCTGTTTCCTCTTGTGCTGTCTGTGCTACATTTTATCTGAAGGTTTTAGGGCAATCCACAACCTGATAAATAGGTGTGGACGACAAGGCTCTTTTATGCATCATCTCCAAACACTGACAGCCTTCACATATAGACAAATTCACACTCCACGCTTCCCCTGTGCTTTAGCACCCAGTAACACATGGTTTTGAGCCCTGTTGTGCGCCTGCTGTAAGTGATAAAAGCTGTTTCCTCAGTGTTTCCTCCTTACTGTGAATTCAAACTGGACAGAAAAAAAATACAAGGGACAGAAACATATGCCTATTTTCTTTCTTTTGTCTCACATAAACAAGCACATGACCAAGAGGAGACAGCAATCAATCTTAGCGGGGGAGAGAAAGTTTTTCAGGAAGGGAGCCTGAAAGCTGTGAGCTCGGGAGATTTATGAAAATGAGGAAGTGGAGTTCATTTTGAATTTGTTTCAGACGCACAGGAGGAATGCGGCGCTGCTGTTTGAACAAGACTGAGGACCGATGTTGTTGTAGGTGCTGAAGGTGGCAGAGCATGGTAATAGAGGGCCTTTTATGAGCCCTATCACACGGGCGCAGACAGTCTGCCCAGCAGGACTCAAACCTCCGTGCAGGCTTGTTTGCCATAATCTGGGTGGAGCTAGCACAGGGGACCAACACAGTCACACATTCTACCCTTGGTATGACCAAAGGCTACATTCATAAAACCATTTTCACCTTGTACATCGCTCCCTTGCTCACCACTTGCAATATCAATGATGCATGGAAGCAGACCGTCTTCAGAATACCTCAGATGGGGATTAAAGCTTTTTCCAGCTGTACCACCGTCTGCCAAGGGGGCCCAACAGTCTCACTGGGTCTTTTACAAGCTGAAGCAGTGCCCTGTGGTCCCGTTCCATGGCCTGAACTCTTTGTGCATTGTTTGCTTTTAACAATGCCCCAATACAACAGCAACATTATAAATCAGAGCTCTACAGTAAAAAAATAAATAAAAATAAAATAAAACATACCTTGTTTTAATTCTCTGGACTAAGGTGCAGTATTTACATTGTGTTTGTGTTTTCTTTCCCTCCATCTGTCTCGCTGTGTCCTTGCAGATTACAGTGCCAGTAAAAGTGTCAGAATACATTACCACACTCATTAGAGAAGCTGCCTTTAGTACCGTGAGCTTAATAACTTCCAGGCCAAACAGGGAGCCCATCTCTGACGTTTGTGCAGAAAGGCCGAGGACAGGCCCGAGGAGGCCCACCTCCGGGCCCCCGAGCTTCGACCCAGCCTCAACTCTCCCAGCCTGCCTCACATCAAGGGTGAGCAACATTACCAGACTGGCTTTACTACGTCCACATTTTAAGTATGACAGTGGTGCAATTTACAAACCACACATCATTTACAATGCAGATTTTCAACAGGGAAAAGTCTTAATATAGAGTTCCAATTTTATATATTTGGATACCACATAAACACCAGTGCATTTGGCATATGTTAGAACTCAACCCCAGACTGAAAACTTTCAATTCATCAACATCTTACTGTACGCTCAGTGTGTCAAGTTACAGGGAAACGTGGAAATCAACACAACATTTTGTCAGGTTAAATAATCAAATTTCTTTCAAAACCGTCAGTGGTTTGCTCAAACTATGCGTACAGTATTTAAAATATATATTTTCATTGGCTGTCTTGTTTGAAATGTACAAAAGCCCAGATAAGCATCTTGATTTGTCTTTGAGACAAATCTCAGACTTAAGTAGCAGAGGTGACTAGCAGGTCATTCATTAGTGGGCACTGTGTACATTTGCATTCACAGTAATGAAGGAATGCCTGCAGGCATTCTTGAAAACTTTAAGAGAAAGGCTTGATATAAAAACAATATGGGCCGAAGGTGCTGTCCTGGAGAGCGGAAAAAGTGCAGCGTAGAAGCCAAGTCAGGCGTCGAGGGCTGTGTCCTGTCTGCAATTCTTACAATAATGCAGACTGTACTTTTACAGAAGTACTACACTGACCTTTTGCTAACCCCTTTGCCTTAAAAACACTGGTTATTTCCAGTTTCCCCACATGTTTTGATTGTCTTTGATATAAATTTGAGAAAACCAGTCTGTACACAGTATCTGTATCTGTGTACAGAACAGATTAAGCAGTATGTTTACCTGTTCTATTCTGTCCATTAAGTGTTAACTAAGTAACTCTTATCTTAACAGTTTTCTTTCTCTCTAAATAATTGTACATCTAAGAAAAGAGCACATAAGACTTTTAACTATAAACTAGACAAATGAACAGATATCTATTTACCTGTTACTAATTTAGACTTGATATAACCGTTTAATCTCAATGATTCAACTACACAAAGTTCATTGGCAATTGACTCACTGGTCTAGCCTATTTCATTTTCTCTTCATGCTGGAAATGTAAAATAAACCCTCTGTGCATTATCATAGCAACCAGGCAGTAACCATGTGGACCAGCTGTCAAAACCAAGCATATAGTGACATTTAGTTAGCAAATAGAGTTATTTGTTGCAATCAACACAAGTGCTACGTGATAACTATCTTTCATTTCTTCTTTTATCTTACTAATGTTCATATATTCATAGTTTATCTATGTATATGTGTCTGTATGTACCCCACCTCATCCTTAACAAGTGGGATAATCTGAAAAAAAGATTGATTGTAATTATCACAATTCTTTTGATTTTCTTTTATAATATGTAATTTGCAAGTGTGAATCTCATGTTACGTTCCACTTTTGCGTTTATTTCACACGTCATGTTCAACGTAAGAGGAATTCTGAAGTAAGTTGGATGAATTGGTAGAGTCTGTCACTTGGAGGGGAGAGTGTTAATTGCAGGGGACTTCAGTGGACATGTAGTCCAGAAGTGATGAGGAAATGTTGTGCAAGTATGGTGTTAAGAATTTTGCAAAAAGCAAGAAAATAGCTGTGATGAACATGTTCTTGACAGAGGAGGATGTGACAGGATGAGATGGCAGCAGATGATCTGCTTTGGAAATCCCTAAAGGGAGTAGCTGAAAGAAGAAGAAGAAGTCTAGAGACCATGTAACTGACCAGTCTCTGGGACTGTGTGACTGTTACCTAAGCTGGGAAAAAGACATCTGTTTGTTCAGAGAAAGAAAAAAGCTGCAAACAGCACTAGAAACTGTATGCTAGTTTGTTTAAAGACAAAACAAAACTATACAATCCACTTTATTTGATAAAACAAGGAACAGAGACTATTGTTAGAAAGTGATTTTCTCAAATATTAAACACACATGTTGAACTTGTGCTGAAGAGTAAAGTCTTGCCACTAAACAGAAAGAGGCAACAGCAGTTTGAGACGAAAAGCTTTGGGGTGAACATTTTTGTAATGCAAAAAATCAAGTAACCCTAGGGAGAGGAAGAAGTAAAGAGGCAGGCTGAGAAACATAAAGCAGATCTTGCCTTGGCCCTCTGCTTCGTAATGTGTGAAATTGTCCAAAGGATGTCCTCCAAATTATGGAGGTTAATTGAAAATATTTACATTAGCGTGACAGGTGGGAGAGGTTCAGCATCCTCTGTGTAAGGCTGTGACATGCTGACAGGAAACTGGCTAATTAGCAGCACGCCTGATAAAGTCCATGCTCTGTGTGGCGCCTTTAAGTGAACCAAGGCCTGGTCAATCAAGCTGGAAGCACAACTCTGGAAAGAGCGTGTGTAGCAAAGAAAAGAGTTGACCTCGCTGCCAGAGGTTTTCATTTCTATATTAACCTCGTGAAAAAAAATGCAGCTGGAATAGAACGCCTAAAATGAGAAACTGAAGACCTGAACACATGTTAGAGCTCGCATTCCTTGTGCATCTCTTACCTTGATGAATGGAAATATCATGGCAATCACACTGAAAATTTAAAAAATGTTTTGTTCCATCTGTCTGGGACATTCCTGTCATTTTTTGTTACAAGTAGACTTAAAAAAAGGGAAAATGTGGAAAAACCTAGAACTCCCTGATTGCACAGGTTGGTCCTGAGGAAGACTGGAGATTTTACTGTTGCACCTGGCTTAGGATATTGTTCCACCATTCACTGGCAACATTCGTCTCCCAACCGCAAATACAAAATGAGAAACCTTGGCACGTTAAAAAGCACTTTGGAGGGCTTTGCAACACCAACTCCTCCAGGCAAGTGTTAACAATTCCATCGGCTCAAAAAAATTGAAGGGACATTGAGTGCGAGGCGCAGTAAATTAAAGCACAGAATGTGAGTGGTTAATAAGAAGTCTGCTCAGTCGATTTTACTCAGTGCTAAAAGTCTAAATTAAAGAGGATGGCTACAGGCGAGAACCAATTTTTGGCTTGAGGGTCACAGGGGGCCAAGACTGGGCCATCTTCGGCTTCTGGTGCAACAACATCACGTCACAGTCGTTTCTGTCATCTCTTTGTGACACTGAGCTGGGAGGTGAGGATTTTCATTAAATTCTATGGCCTTTGTGATGCCAAGTCTAACAGCAACAGCGTGTGAGGTAAGCACTGACATTGAGTTTAAGAACTGTTGATTTTCGGAACGGGACGACCTCCTCATACATGGGCACAAGTTATATATACCAAGTTATATATATATATATATATCACCCTTCTTAGACTCATACATGCATTTGTCAGCTTCTCCTGAACCCTGCTGGAAACGAACAAACAGAGAAAACAGGAACAATACAAAAGAAGAGAATTCTCTGTCAATAGCGTGTCTATGAGCTGTGTAAAATCCAACAACCATATGTACACATACACATACTGTGCACTTCAATTTATAGTTGTTTCAGGGTCCTGGCAAACACCTCCACACAGTTCAGTGTCCAAGACCTCATACTGCACAGTGCAGCTCGGTTTTATGACAGCTATCTTTGCTGTAGGTGAAAGAAGTACAGCGAAACGCTCAGCCAAACAGTTTTCCCTGGATATCACACTCAAACACTTTACTCACATTTTCCCCTGATGACATGTAGCAGATTTTAATTTTCTGCTAATGTGCATAGACATATCTCTTGGAGGCCATGTTAAGGGCTTGGTTTTTACAGTTGCTGTGTACAAAACATTAGTGCTTTCAATCAACGCAGGCAAGAGTCACCCTTAGATTTATGTGGGATCTTCTGCCTTCTAAAGATTTCTGTAAAACTAAAAAAAAAGAAAAAGAAAAAAAGGCTTTTCTTTAACTATAATTCTATTCAACAGAATGTGAATTTACTGTGAATCAAGTTTTTTATTTCCAGTTCTTTAAAACTGCAATTCTGTTTGTGTACCCGGCCTATGTATTTGTTATTTTGAGCTCTTTGGTTGGCTGCAAAGGAACAGTTGCCCCATGTGTGCAGACTGCTTTACAACAACTGTCATCTCTGATTTGTGACATCTAACCGTGTCCTCTAACTTGTGTCACAAAGACTTCTTAACCACTGATCCAAACACGTGCACGGCTTGATCTGATTTTCTACGACAGTATCAAAATGAGGCATTTACCCCTAATTTGAGAACTATGGTTTCATATTTATCACAAGATGTCATTTGGCGCAAAAGAGGAAGTCTCCTAAAGCCAGGACATCAAATGTCTTAGCTGCGCTTGTTGCCATTCATTGTTACTATTTCAGATTTTAATCAGTATTCGTTGAACTCAAAGATATGATGCAATATGCTGGAGTGAAATTAAGCCAGCATGAAAATTATGGACTGAAAGAGGAATTGGGAGTTGAGACAGCTCCTGAAACCCACCTCCTTAATACTTTCCACAACATTTTCAAACCACTGTGGGGCTGTGCAGACAAGTAGCGAATACAAAGAGTCTGCATTTTTTTCTCTCAGTTTGTTCTTTTCCAAACAGCTCCTTAATAAGAGATGGAGCTGTGGACCTACGCTGAGTTACAAATGAAACACGCTGTAAGTCACAGAAACAGAATAATAGTGTTTTTGCATAAGTGTGTGTATATGTAGGAGTGTGCATATTGTGTTACACTGAACATTTAGGGCAGACTTTGTTCCACTGTGGGCAAGATGTGGCTTATGCAGTCACTGCCATTTCTTCTGTGGTTAATCTAGTCATTCAGCACCATCAGACCACCACCCCCCTACCCGGGGAATATTACCCTCTGCCACACAGTGGAAAACATACACCGCTCATCTGCATTTCTCCTGTAAAGACATCAAACTGAAACTAATATCCACAAGGTTGACATCATTACAATAAACACCAGGAGTTTAGTGTTAGTGATATCCTATTGAAAGCAAGTAGAAAAGTTCTAGTGCAAAAACTCACGCTGGACAATCATTTGGGATTGTATAAACACACTACTGGCTAATTAGGATTTAAGTAATACTCTAAAATAATGAATTCTGTCTGTCAAGCTTCCTTGTCGTTGGCTCAGACCAAGGCAAGTCTGCTACTGCTACTTTTCCACAGGGTAAGCAGGTGTACAGAGTTTAGCCATCTCTCACCAATCTAGCGCTACTCAGATTTACTGATAAAAAAGATATTTTAGCTACCTCCCTTAGGTTTGAGTCTTATCTATGTATTAGACTTTGAATTTGTTCGTGCAAATGGAGAATGTTCATTAAACACCACGGTTTAGTATCTGTGTTTACCATTTACATTATACATGCTTTACTTCACAGAGGCCATGGCATATATTTTCCTTTGCTATGCAGTTGATACACGGCTTTTTCTGTCTGTGAAGCCAAATGACACACACCAACAAGTTAAAAATGGTGACTGTATTTGTATAGCGCTTTACTAGTCCCTAAGGACCCCAAAGCACTTTGCACAACCAGTCATCCACCCATTCACACACTGGTGATGGCAAGCTCCATTGTAGCCACAGCCACCCTGGGGCGCACTGACAGAGGCGAGGCTGCCGGACACTGGCGCCACCGGGCCCTCTGACCACCAGTAGGCAAAGGGTGAAGTGTCTTGCCCAAGGACACAACGACCGAGACTGTCCAAGCCGGGGATCGAACCGGCAACTTTCCAATTACCAGGCGAACTCCCAACTCTTGAGCCACGATCGCCCTCAGTTGATTCTGATGCGTCGGTCCGTTCTGTGTTTACGTCTTTGTGTGGAATCCGTGTACCTGCTCTCATTTGCTGTTTGGTTGTTGTTGAAATGGTTTTGTGAGCTTTAATCTGAGAATCTGGCGTTTCTGGCAAAAAAGTTATATTTAAAAGTCGATTCAGGATTTAATGAATTGATATCGCTTTATTCAAGCTACTCACCTCCCACTTCCACCTGCACTTTCAACTGGACCACGGCCAATCAGAGAGGTCCCGCCCCTTACTATCTCTGATTGGTTTAGTCCATGATAGGGGCATAATGTGTGTCTGTTGTTGACCACAGGGAAGGTTGCAGATTTTTTTTTTTTTTTTTTTTTTTGCTACCTGAACAGTTGGTTACAGAGCCCCGCAGGGGACATGGGAGAAAAAAAAATTAAGACGGACTTTTGCGAGATCTCGCAAAACAAACTCGGGATCTCGCAAAACCTTTGCGAGATCTCGCAAAACAAACTCGGGATCTTGCAAAACTTTTGAGAGATCTCGCAAAAGTTTTAGCCGCATTCTTCCCGTTAGCTCGAAGCTTCGGCTTCGAGCCGGCGTCCTAAGAATGCGGCTAAAAGTTTTGCGAGATCCCGAGTTTGTTTTGCGAGATCTCGCAAAAGTCCATCTTAATTTTTTTTTCTCCCATGTCCCCTGCGGGCCTCCGTAGTTGGTCGCACAGGTGCAACCAAATATTTTTTTTAGTCGCACCACTGAAAAATTTGGTCACATTTGCGACCAAATTGGTCGCACTCTAGAGCCCTGGCTTTACACATCCAGTCATCCACCCATTCACACACACATTCACACACTGTTAAACTACAAGAAAATCAAGGTGATTGTACTTGATCGTAAAAATCTGAGAAATATGGTGTCTAACCAGATACTTATTCTGGATGGCATTACTTTGGCTTTCTTTGGGGAATCTTGGAGTGACCAGAATATGTCCTTCAGTGTGCATATTAAACAAATATGTAGGACTGACTTCTTGCACTTTCACAATATCTCTAAAATTAGGAACATTCTCTCTCAGAGTGATGCTGAAAAACTAATTCATGCATTTATGACTTCTAGGCTGGATTGTTGTATTACCGAGTTGCTCTAAAAGCTCCCTGAGAAGCATTCATTTGATACAGAATGCTGCACTAAGAGCACTGTCAGGGACTAGAAAGAGACACCACATTTCTCCCATATTAGTTTATCTTCATCTCGCCTGAGATTTTGTTTAAATTGAGTTTTTCCTTCCCATTGTCTCCAACTGCTTGCTCAAGGAAACATCTGATTGCTGGGGTTTCCCTCTGTTTTGCAGAGTTTTTACCTTATGATATAAAGCATTTTGAGGAGACCATTGTTGTAATTTGCCACTGTATAAATAAAACTGAATTGAAGAAAACTAAATTCAGACCAACTTTGTTCTGATTGACTGCTGCTCACAAACAGAAGGTGGGTGGAGTGCAGTCTCTCCTCCCTCTTGCACTCACCGACATACTCTCTAAATCAACAGATAACTAATTACAAAACAACAACAACTATCCTGTCTTCCTCAAAAATGGAGACGGTATTACAAAGAGAGGATGGAAATGAATGTGCTCCAAATTTTGGAACAAGTCAGGCATGGGTAAATGAAGCTTGCTCATTTGTTATGGAAAGCCTCATAAGATGATCCAAACATGATCAAGTTACTAAGAGGAAAGGATTTCATGACACAATTGGCACAAAGTTCTGATACCTGTTTTAATGGTTTGACAGGTCAAATCAAATATGTTGTTATGTTTTGGATTTTGAAAGATTGAGAGCTTAGAAGTGATAGTGTCCTTGTGTGTTTTTCTGTAAAAGAGCATTGAGTGTCGTGGGGTATAGAGTTAAAGTTTTCTTGCTTAAGTTCCATACACACGCACCTTCTAATGGTGTGCACCAGCCCATGACTGGGTAAATTGCCAGAACTGCAACTGAAAACTTGTATAAACACACATATAAATGTATTATTTTCTTTGAGTCTTTCTCTTTTTAGACACACACACACACACGCACACAAAAGCACTTTGATTCAAAGCCCTTTCAGCAAAATAGAAGCACAAAAAAGTGAAGGAAACAAGATGAGCATATTTAACAGAGTGTAAACACAAGCTGGGACGACGCACACTTGCACACAGATACATACACACAGTTCCTTGGACGCCGCCTACAGTCCTTCAAGCCCATTTTCCAGTGTGATAATGTCTTACAGCCACGTAGGAAATTTAGCGTGCATGTAAAGAAAGCACCCGGAGGCTTCAGCAAGCAGTGATTACAAACTGCCCACTCGGACATCAACATCCTGTGAATGGCTACGACCCCGCAACTATAAAAGGTAAATGACTGCAACAGTAACAAAAGATAAGTACAGTAAAGTAAGTCAAATGTTCATAAAAAAGTAACAGATGACTGAAAAAGACTTACGGCAAACATCTGCCATTGGGTATCTGAAAGAGGAGAACCCTGAGAACGATACAACAATACATCAGGTCTTCCAGGCGTCACGCGTAGGCGATCAGCAAGATGACAACACTGAGAAGAATAAAAAGGGATATTTTCCCTCCAATCAAACTTGGTTTTGTGTAAAGTGAGAGACAGAAAAAGTGTGAAGCAGAGAGGAATGTCTCATCATGAAACCACCTGTTTCAGTGTCCTTTAAGGTGAATGGCCTAACTATAGGAGACTGTGCTGACAGCTTCAGTGCCATCCTGGCTCTGCCAGCACGGGTCCTCTGTCTTCAGGACTAACAGAGACAATATCTACAGAATTAGCTAGGCATGGCAGCTGGGGATTAAGTGTGTTTTATGCTCTCGGCTATATGCCACGTGCTGCGGTGTAGTGTTTGTGGGTACCAAATGTGGGAAGCATTACCAGCTCTGTCTGCATTATTATGCGTCCCTATTACTGGCCTGATCAGAGGGGATTCAGGAGGATGCATGGTAGTCATCTAGGCATGGGAGTGATGCTTTCCACACTGTCAGCCATTATTTTTCCAACAACAAAGGTAGGAAGTAACAAAGTGCAAATACTCTGTTACTGTACTTAAGTAGAATTTTCAGGTATCTGTACTTTACTTGAGTAGTTAACTTTTTACTTTTGCTCCCTCCTTTTTTAAACAAATATCTGTACTTTCTTCTTCCTATAGAAGACGAGTGATCATTGATGTGTAACATGTTGCGGCAGGTGATTTCAAATGCAGGGTTTCTAAAAACGTCAGCAAACACAAAAACTGTTTGTGTGCGGTTTGTCTCACAGTGTGTTGCTAGCTAAAGGTCCAGCTGCTGTATTTCACAGGGATAGAAGAAAGAGAGCTAAGTTATCTCAGAGATGGAGAAAGATAAGAAAGACAGGAGAGGAGAGGAAGAAGAGAGGTTAGATTTAAAGGTAAGGATGATCAGTGGGATTTGATAAACTGAAAATCTAAAGCTTACATGTGAGCCCTCGTGTTTTTAAATCAAATACTGGGTCTGTACATGTTTTTTTTTCAATATTGTGAAACATTCTGCAAAACAAACTGAGGTAGAATAACTGTGTTATTCAAAGGCTGCATGAAAATCCTCTGCGGGTTAGTGAAGGATAAACAGGTTTGATTGGTGTACTGTGATGGATCACAGCCTGCACATTAAGAAAATCTACTGCAGCTCTCAATAAAAGTTATTGTGAGCTGTGATTTTTTTCCCCACACTGAGCCATTACAACTGATGTTAGGGTTCCTCCACCTGCCGAATCCCACATTCACCTCTTTTGTCCTACTTAACTGATTCAAGCTGAATACATTTGTTACAATTAAAGTTTAGACTGAAAAAAAGTTTTTATTCCCATCTACTGATATTATTTTATTATTATATAAATATAGCACAAGGCTGAGTTAGCTTTTCCAAAAACAGGGGATAGAAACTTCCTCCAAAGGGCAACTTTTTATTGTCTTATTTTGAGTACATTTCAAAGCGGGTAACTTTTACTTTTACTTGAGTAAAGAAGCTGAATCAGTACTTCAACTTTTGCTGAAGTATTTGTCAACACTATCATCTGTACTTCAACTTAAGTACAAAATGTTTGTACTTTTGTCACCTCTACCCAACAGTGTCACAGGGAAGAGGAGTGGTACTGCTCATGACAAACATACAACAGTGCTCAGTTCAACTTATCAGTTTGCTTTGCTTCCATAACACAGGTAAGCATGCTAGACTATCTTGAAAAAGCATACGCAGATTTCGGTAGATTTACATCAATATCAATTGTTAAAATACAGTTGCTTGATGTGGGTGGCCAACTAAGGATGATCATTAAACTAGTTTAAGATCTCTAAATTTCCAACAGCACTCTATGGTATGCTAATATGGTACCTACACATTCGGTTTATGTGCTACTCCTTTAACAGTTAGAGACAAAGTAAGAATTCTGTTGGCATGACATTTAAAATATGTAGCAATCCATGGTGCTCAAGTCATTAACAGTGTTATCTGGGGAAAACACATTCTGCAAGGTTTCCATAGCCCTTGCACTAAGCATCTAAAAAGTAGTAACCAGCCCAAGTATTACAGACTTGTATGGTGGAATACTGTTGAAAACTTTTGGCTGCAAGAGATCCATTTGTGCTGAACGGTATTTGTTTTTCCCCTCCATATAATCCCATAGCTCTTTGGGTACAGGAATCTCCTATCCACGAATGATGCTTGATACCTTATGTGTTCAAAAATAATAATAAAACACAAAAACCTCTCACACATGCACATGAACAAACACACACACACACACACACACACACACACACACAACATCACACCCATGCACATGAACAAACACACACACACACACACACACACACACACACACACACGCATTTCTGCTTTAACTGAGGACCTTGAAGCTGCTATCAACAAGCCAAAAGGGACCTTTGAGTTCCAAAAGTTCTGAGACTTAATGCCTGCTTTCCTGTTTGTCTCATCAGTCTAATGTTCAGACGGAAAAGATGCCATACAACAAAGCCTAGGGGAAACAAAATCCCATGTCTCTTTTCCGACTCTTTGGACGGGTGGAATGGTTGGGTTGTTAAGAATGATAAAAGCACGGCTGTCTGGCCAGTGCATATACCTGCTATGATTGTATCCAAATGTTGGCCATTCATTAAATTGCATATCATTTAATTCTTATGAAGTGAGGCTGCTCTGCATTTGGACACAAACTGGTGGAAAAAATCACTAATTCCAATGTACTGGCTCCTACCCACCCACAACAATTGAACCTGCACCCTGATGAACTCATCTCATTTTGATTTTTTTTTAGTTTATAACACTTCTCAATTTTTTCCATAGCTTTCATAATTTGATTGTGAGGTACTGATGGATATCCCAGCCCCAGTCTGTTCGCCGTGTCTGATTCGAGGGATTCTAGGGACACTTCACAACTATGCAATGTGAAATATGACTGTACCTACTTATCCATACTACAGAGGACAGATTTTAAATGTCAAAAATTGTCTTTAAAACCCTCAGTGACTATAATAGCCTCTTAACAATGCTTACTAAAGAGATTTCATTCTCAAGTTCGCTGGCTGTAAATTCAGGAATCTGTTCATCCCAAAGTAGTGCTCAAGAATTTCTCTGGCAATGGACCTTACAGACGTTGCATCATTGAGAGGCATGGGGAGAAAACAAACCAAAAACTAAGGACAACAACTGCCGCCCCCTCCCACTCCTTTATTTCCCCATGCAACCTCAGCAGCATTGCAAAAGCATCTGTAAGTTCTAAGATTTCAAACTTTTAGGGACAGGCCAACTTTAAATCATACAACCACATCCAACAGGCTGAAAAGCCATGCAGCAAGTACTCTCCTAGAAAAGATGTTATTATAACTCACTATTTTTTACTTATCCTTCTCCTGAGGTTCTCTCATTTCATTTAAACCTCGTTCTGGGCTGCTGGACTCAAGAAATGCTGCTAACCCTACAGTCCTGGATGTCGTTTGGGTACTTAGGAGGAAGAGGAGAGGGTTAGGTCACTGACCTCATGGAGTAGGCAGGGTGACAGAGAGGGCACGCCTCAAGGGGACAGA
Source organism: Haplochromis burtoni (assembly GCF_018398535.1). NCBI lineage: Eukaryota > Metazoa > Chordata > Actinopteri > Cichliformes > Cichlidae > Haplochromis > Haplochromis burtoni. Next base: position 2,354,691 of record NW_024582391.1, read on the forward strand.
AAAGAGTGGGTAAAAAAAATGCAATAATGTCTGGCAGAGTTTGGCTTTGGGAGTGACCCTGATTGAGCTTGGCAGACATGGCTCAACCTTAGTATTTAAACTTGCGTGTGCTCTGGATGTCCTGTGAAATCTGGAGTCTAAATGCTGTAATGTGCAAGGAGAGTTCTCAGGCCAGTTCACCTCTTGACCTCATCTGCATATAGACAAAATTAGATATAAAGAGAAGGAAAGACAAAGTAGAGAGAAATGACTAGATAGATTTGCACATGAGCCAGCTCGGATGGTCTGTGGTCCTCTAGTCTGTGGTCCTCTAGAAGGACGATACCTTATGATTTGTGAGAAAAATGACAGTGGTAATAAAAACATGATGGGAAACATTTTCTGTATGAGACAGGGAATTGGAAGCAGCTCTCTGGAACGGGTTCCAGAACTAAAGTGGGCCATGGTAATTGTCATTAAGTTTGACTGGAACCACATCAACAAGACCGGCCTTCATCCGGACCTCCACAATGCAGCAAAGCACACAAACCTTTCTTTTAAGGCAACTCCAACCAGAACCTCTCAAAGAAGTCCTCAGACCCACAGCAGAGGCAGAACAGGATAACTACATACTGCAAATCCATGACATGATCTGCCAGTGCACTCATGCTGTCAGCATGGGAGCACAAATAGCACAGCACAGTGAGAAAGTACTGCTACTGAAACTACACTTTATGTTTTTATAACAGAGTCCAAGTGAATTATAACACTCTGAGAGTTAGAAGAACAGGTCAAAGATTTTTTTAAATGGTTACTCTTTCTTTGTTCAGCATTTGTTCTATGCCTTGGAACATGTAAGACCTAATAGTTCTTAGAAGATGATATATGAAAGATTCATGGAGAATAAACAAAACTCTAGTACTTGGCCACTGTCCTGATTTTTAATGTAACGGTGAAATGACCACATTTGGAGGGAAGAGAAGGCAAGAAGACAATCTCTCACCTAGGTGAAATCCACCACTATAATCAGCATCCTCTGGTGAAAAGAAACAAAGGAGCCAAAGAGAACCACAACATCAAGTTAAAGAGAATAGTCAGAAATGAGCTGCGGCCCTCTAAATATGATAAAGGGAAAAACACACAGGTGCTGTTAAGAAGAGAGTGGTCAGAGTGGTTTGGGGTAAATTTTGCTTGAGTTACATTTTATAGTGTGTTCGTTATTTTTAAATATTGGCCTTTTGCCCAGAATGACAGCCACGCATGTAGAGGTAAATTCGAGGACAGGTTACATATAACCTCCATCTAGTGAGCAGCTAAAGTTGACCAAAATAAACAAAATACTCTCTTTTTCTTTACAGAACTAACAATGCTGAAAATGTTGATGATCCCAGCTAACTGACTAAGCCCCATTTAGCCTTACAGGCCACTACATTCTTGGCTGTGGTGTTGGACGATTCTTGGAGACAGTGAATCAGTTTGTGCTGTGACCGAGTCCAACAAATATTACTTGTGACGGGATGATTCTCAAAAATGATGTCCACATTTATGAAAATGAGTTGAGGAAAGATGAGGCTTTGTAAAATGTTAAAGTCCATAAAATCTATGAGGAACCATTGACTGTGACAACTAATGTTACTCTTAAATGGTGAATAGCTTTAATGGGTCAATTGGGGAGATGAGGTAAGAAGTGGACCTCATTACACACAAATAGCATGAAGGGGAACCAATCACAGATGGTTGGGTTAGTAAAGTCCTACTCGGTGGAGGATGTCAGAAAAGTAGTACCTTCAATCTCTTCAGCTTTGAGTGCACTTTCTGTTTTCTTCTATTTAGATAGAAAATATGGATATCCATTGTTACCAAGTGATAACAGTCTGAGGTACATGTCTGTGATGCAGTCACTTTGTCTTTTGTAAATTTAAGGTACCTTCTGAATTCACTCCAGATGTTCATTTGTTCCCTGCAAACAGCTAGAAGAAGAAGATTTGAAAAAGGCAGCAGCGGCAGGGTTGGCTGTGAACATTTGGAGGCATTTATAAATGCTTCCTCCCCTCACAATGCCCCCATTTTGGCCAAACAAGGTTAAATGAAAACATACATAACACCGTCTACCACAGTATGAAGCTCACCTTACATCGTTGCGTTCATTTTCCAGAGTGCACCACATCTCTGGGAGCTGTTACGTCATGGCCAGAATTAATGACTAACCAAAACAGCAGTCAGGACTTATCAGTGCAAGGTTGTTTCAGGCTAGACACATCAGGCATGAGAGCGGCAACTGTTCTGAAGTGCGTGTACCTTTATCTGACATCTTGTTTCAAATGTTAGTGGTCACGTCAGTTTTCCCACTGATGTTGCCCTCTTCCTGCTCTAATGTGACATTTTAAGTTGAACCAGCACCTAAACCACATTTTGAGGGGGATGAGAAGTAATTGCAGAGGGGGAGGACAGGGGGAAACTTGAAAGAGGAAACAGCAGGGACAATATGAGAATGATAAAGATATCTAAAATTCTTCCCAGTGCTGCCTTTATTACACTTTGGAAGGCTTTCATCTGGTGCCTATCTGCCACAGGAATGGTTTGCATTGCCTAATGGCCTTGTGGCCTTGTACAGCAGCATTCCTAGTTTAATGAAACACCATGCGATAACACTGCAGAATGTGAATCGGCACGGCATAGACTATCTGAAATTGTTTAATGGTGAAAGAAAAACCTTGTATTTTGCTTTTCACTCAAGTGGTTATAAAAACATCTTAAGAGCAGAACTGATGAGCTGAAGTCATGATCTGATGTGATGGCCAGGCCTGCAGCGATAGTGACAGCCAAGGCTATCATTTAGTGAACACAGAGAGCCTTGGGTGCCCATCTTGCAGCCACAAACTCGCAGACATTCTTAGTATGCAGTCAACCAGTCTACCACCAGTCACCTAACCAGCTTTACTGGGTACTGCACTTTCCCCCATGTTGAAAAGCTATAGCACATGTTGCTTATATGCTAAAGCTTCACTGCAGTAAATGGCAGAAGAGGTGAGATGAGGATATTGCTGGATAAGAGGAAAACAATAAAGGTAAGTGAATGTGCTGTTTATTAAAGGATAAATCAAGTTTGATGACATGATGGCAACTGAGCTCGAAGGTTCAGACAATCAGACAAGCTGTAAACAAGAGTTTAGCCAGATTAAATAAACAAATTTATTTGAAAGTAAACCCAAAAAGAGAGCATGTGGGCACCACTGCTGTAGGTATGATTGGTCCAAGTTTATCAAGAATTCAATCTGTGAGCTGTTAGGGATGTTTACATTGGACAATTCAGGTAATAACTTTACTGTTCGTCTTCATTTTCTGTTCCAGAAAAATCCGGCAGTGATGCTAAGTAGTTGGATTTTGCAGTTGGAGTCAATCACGGACAATTGCTGAATAACAGGCTGCCATCAAAACCATCCTTGTTATTACCCTCATCATCATCACCCCAAGAGTATAAGTGATTATCCAAATTGCAAGTCGGGCAGCCAAGTGACAATACCAGTTTGATGAACTTGTCTTTTATCTTTGCTATCTGCATTATGCCCAGCACAGCTAAACATCCAGCAATACTGCACAGCTTTTAAAAAATCAATCAGCTATAAGAGAACTCAAAGTAATGTCTCCCATTCAGTGCTATGTAAATGACTCAGAATCATGAGCTGATGTCACCCTCGCGGCCAGCCAGCATGCAGATGGCCTTCTCCTTGAACAAACCGGATTCTGTCACTTTCTCTCTTTTCTCACTGTATCTCTTTAGGTTTCAAACAACAAAAGTGAGACCAGTGGGATTTTCCAGATGACAGAAAATGGGAGCTTGATAATGCATCTTTGGCCATGAAGTATAGAGCTGATTACTCAAAGACAGGATAAAGAAGTGAAAGAGAGACAAAGTGGATCTGGGCAGCATTATACAGCTGATTTTAGATATCCCAAAATGTTGCAAGTAAGTCAGCACTCAGACACTGACAATGAACCAAAACACTGGGTGTTTTAATGCAAAAGGAAAAGAATAACAGTTTGATCTATAAAACTTCAATGGTGGTCTCCACTGGGTTGTTTGGCCCTCAACTTTGAGAATAACATGGATACTCCTGCACCCATAGTGCTTCTAAATCTACTCCCCTGTCTGTAAGCATTTAAGCTGAAAAATGAAATGAACGGAAAAATTGAACACAGGTCCAGGTTCAGGGCCACTTAAGACCAATCTCGAGCGCCATTTCGAAAAGGTTCAGCTGCTTACTGGAGAGAGAGGGAGCAAGATAAAGAGAAATAGTGCTATAACGTATGGAGAGAGACATATAAAGACCCCAAGGTGAGCACTAAGCATGTCCACGTGTTTAGCAGCCTGAAAACCAAAGTAACTAATCAGACAGCGGAGAGGTTTGCATGTCAGACAGACCAACACACATGCTGTAAGAAAGTCCAGAGTGCTGTCAGGATGTTCAGAGGAAGAGATGGTGGGAGTAGAGCCAAGAACTGATGGAAGGTGGCTAAGTAAAAAAAAGGAAGGAGGCAGGTATGCAAGGTGAAGTAAAATTGGTGTTCTAACAGGAAGCTGGTAAATAACTGGTTTAAACAGTGCAACTTTAAACATCAGTTTCATAACCAAAGAATACATCAATGAAAGCAGTGAGCAGAACAGCAAGGAAAGAGATTATTTATATCTTGCAAATGTCGAGCGTAAATGGACACGGTTAAGCAACGCTCGCCACAATCCTTTGCCAAGACCAATATTGTTCCAGCCGATGGAGCTTCTGGGCTGGAAAGAGAGAGAGAGGGAAAAGGACCCCCTCTTCAATCACCACCTCTGTCCTCCGCTCAATAACAGTGGGGTCTCCACGGTACCCTTCAATTAGGTTGTAGTTTATGGCCCCGGGGCCAAGCCGGGCCGGCCCTGCACTGGCTCCTGAGCCAAGCTTTGTCTCCCTCCATCTCTCTTGACCCAGCCACCACAGCTCCACAGGGCCACATCTGCTACTGAATGTGACCCATCAACAGCTTCTCTCTCTATCCATTATACTTTATAGCATTTTTTGTTGAGTTTCCCCAAATTGTATTTTCTCTTTTGAAAGGTTATTCATTAATGTTTATGTGAATTTCTGAAAGAAAAGAGAAAGAACTGTTATCATTCCCCAGTTATTTGTCAAAGCCTCAACAGAATTGCTACTACTGCTATACATATAACTAATTCTTGCAGCATGCAGAACATTAGGAAAAAAATATTGCTACAACTCAAAAAGACTTATCCTCCCCTGGTAGGGGCTGCAGCAGAGTACATTTTACACCTGCCCTCTGTGCATATAGGCAAGGGGGCTACAAATCCCATAACTCATGAGAGGAACTGGACCATTAAAATGAAATAGTAAGGGAACAGTGCAGCACTGTCTGTCTAAAACTTTTTAGCAGGCTATTTTTGGCTATCCACCACCATGTATGCCAGTATGTGGTTGAACATAACCAGGAAATGACAACATCTATAATTCACCCGTAGGCTTGAATCAGAGGTAAAAGAGCCTAAGTTTAGAGGTGGTCAGTGTTGTTCTGTTGGTTATTTCAGAGCTTTATATTGGAAGAGTCACATTACATTAAGAGCTCACCGCCATGCTGGAGGAAACAAGTAGTCAAATGGACATGTCCGTCTCAAAGTGGTAATCTACAGTGAAAACTATGGCCAATAAGAACTAGGTTTTAGTTCAATGGGGTCATTGTGAGACCAAAGTAGGCTTATAAAGCCAAGTACAAGTGTAGTGTATCTTACTGAGGTTTTGTATATTTGGAAAAGGCAGAATAAAAGGAAGGAGACAAGTAACATATTGCAGAACAGAACCAATATACGTTCATTAGGATTAAATATATGGTTACATGGTTGGAACAGAAACCAACTGAAGGCAGGGAGACAATGAGAGGACAGGAATGATTATTTAGAAGATATAAAAAAGAGATGGCAGGGCTAGCAAGTTTGACTAAACAAGAAAGTGCAAAAACAGTAACTGCTGTGAAGTAGTATGGATGATGAGCCACCCACTCATTTATGAATTCACATTGTAAAGCCACAATCTGACCATTTTGGCCATCACCAGTGCAAGTTTTTGAAATTTTATGGCAAGTGAGTCAGTGGCTCTGACTTTAAAACTGAAGGGGACTGTGTGCTCTGACGATCATGACTTGTAAATCAATTCATCATAAGGTAGAGTCCCTACAATAATACAAAGAGGAAATGTTATTTAGGAGATAAAATAGGCCTTCTGTAAAACTTGTGATTTCTCCATTTTCACTCTAATCAGACCACAGTTTACAAAATGGTCAACATGTTGTACTTATCATACTAAATGCTTAATGAAAAAAAAGACCGTAATGGACATGTCCTAATTCAAGAGTGTCATTTTCCTCTAAACTTCTATATATCCAACTTCTCTTTACAATCACAGGAGTCACCCCTTGCTGGAAATTAGGGAATATAAATCAGGTATAAGGTCATTCTGATCAGTTATTGCTTTGGTAAGGAAGCTATGCTAGGAACATGTACATTTCATCTGTTTATGTTGCAGGAGGAAGTAAAATTAAGTAAATTAAGTAAAGCAACTGGAAGACCTGAGTGTGTGTTGGGTGGTTGGTCAACAGGTTCTGCAAAATTTCCAATGGATATTAGCACCATGCATTTGTCCTCCACCCTACGGGCAGGCACACACAGTTAGTTTCTCACGTGTAGTCAGGTTGCCAGTTGGCCAGCCTTCTGTTGGTACACTCGAGCTCACAGTATACAAATCAAATTGCTGTTTGGCAGCTGTTTGTAAATTGTAACTTATGTCTTTGTCATTTAGAGACTGAATGTCAGGGAATGTCTTTACAGAGTTTTTCAGTTAAAAAAAAAGTCCTGCAAATGATTGTGGCATAAAAAGCAGATGGGGCTTGTGGGTGGGCGTCTTTCAGAGCTAAGGCTGCAACTAAACTGCCATCTCCAAACTACTTCTGGCTACAGTTCTCTGGTGGTTGGCATGAATTAGGTTGGTGGAAACAATCAAGTCACTTAATAGCGCAGCATGTTTGTTTGTCAGCAATAACAGCCTTTTTTTTCGTTTTGTTATTTGATTCGACTGCTTTTTTGCTCGTTGAGTGCTGTCATAATTCCATAGTGCTGACCATAACAGGCACAAGCAAATACGCAGTCTATGGAAAATTGGGACCATTATCTGCAATTTAATTCAGCTGGTCTGTATAAACCTGACTCTAAGGTATACTCTCAGACACGATTTATCTGAACTTTATGACATCTGGCTGATTGATTCAAAGTTATGCTGTAAAACATTTGAGACTTGTTCTAAACTTAAAATCAGCTTCTATAGGCCATCCTTTTTTTTTTCTGCCGCAGTTTTTGTTCAGCATGGCTTAACTTCTGTCTTTATTATGAAGCAATCAACAATCTTTGATTTATTGGGGTAATTTAGCTATAATCCCCCCATTTCCTGGTTTCTTACCTTCCTGCACATTATAGCACATTTCTGCTAAAAACATTCTCTCTAACGTTGCTGCACCAACAGACCACGGTTAGGGTTAAGGTAATTATACAGGGTATATTAATGTCCTCCACAGAGCAGCTCTATCACAACTGTAGGTCTAGTATTAGACAATTAATCAGTCATTGGGTTCTTTGAGATGGTAGGATTGCTGGCTTTTGAATAGAGAGTGTGAAGAGAGAGGTTTTCCAGAGAGCAAACTTTCTCCTACCTCACATTAAAGCTCCTGCATGTCTTAGACAATATCAACACACAAAGAGACTGTAGGGGACCAAGGGAAGAGAGTCTAGCCAGAAATTCAGAGTGAAATATAGAGCAAGCAGAAAGGAAAATGAAAACGAAGGTAAATCTAAAATACATCTCCTGATGACCAGCGTGAACTACACAACTACACAAAAGGCTCCCGCAGTGGAATTAAAGCAGAAGGACAAGTCTGTTTCAGAAATGAACTCCAGAAACTGTCCTAATCAGCATTTCTCATTTTTACCATCCCTTCTCATCATCCCATCCACCTGTTAAAAAGAACTGTCTTGTTGTGGTTTGTTAGTCGCTAACACAGCACACAGCAAATAATATATGCTTACATGGTCCTCAGGGCTGAGGGTGTGCAAGTCTCCTGAAAGCAAAAAGATGGATAAAGAAAGAGAAGAAAAAGGAAAGAACAGAAAAAAGAAAAGCATCAGTTTTCATGGTCACTCTGGGAATAATAAACACTCTGCTATGCTACAGAAACCCTGCTCTACAATACCCTTCATTTCTATTCTGTCAGCTGAGACTGGTGAAACCAAAGATTGAGGAGGTGAAGAACAGAACATCTTTCTATTGACAAAAGTAGATTAATAAACCTGAATATAAAATTCAGGTTTACTCTTCAGCCTTCCTCTTTCTGCCCAAGCCTCCTGAGCTCTGTGTAGCTCTGATGTGCGTTTTCCATCCACTTGCAGTTCAATGTGGATTGGTACCAGCGCTATCATTTTCTGTCATTACTCACTTTGGACCAGAAAATGTGTGGAAACCCAGACTACTTTGGCAGAGTGAAGCAAGAATACATGAATTAAAGAGGGAGAGAAAGAAGATAGAACATCTATGACAGTGACAGCACTGAAGCCAATAAGGTCAGCCTTGTAAACAGGCAGGTGTTTTTCAACTCTCCTGGAACTGTTTGGATGGTATTAAGCCAGCACGAGGATTTGTGTCACCCTCGTGTTTGGCCTGCCACCAGGTTGCATCATCTTGGCTCATGATCTGTAGGATGCAACCCTTTTTGAAGGCCAAACCAGCTTCCTTACATGGGATAGCCAAAGATGCCAAAGCATCTGAACATTCATCATGAGGGAAAGACAAGAAAACAAAGAGGTGGATTGAAGACACAACAGGAACAAGTTCACAGTAAATTAAGTTTCCATTCTAAAACATTGTCATCGTGGTTAAAGGTGCTTTACCAAAGCTCAGAGTGATTATTCTCAAAAGGTCACAGCAATCAGACGATAAACGCTGCAAGTGTTGGCCAAGATGGTATCTTAATGGCATTTCAATGGCACTTGTGATGGACTAAAGCTTATGACTGCTAGATGTGCTAAATATCTGTCTTCCACCCTGTTGCTTTCTCCAATTCAAAGCACAAGCCAATAAATCTATATAGAGAAAAAAAGTTGTTTTCTCTTTTCTAAACGTAATTTTCTTGGGCACTGAGTGTGTATACCTCATCAACACAAAGCAAGGTGGACCACATAGCGGAAAAATTTCTACAACTTTCCCTGTTGTGGCAATGCTAGCGCCAAACTAAAGCGCCTCACTGAGTCTTCTGTCTGAATTAAGTGTTGTCATAATGTGTTATCGGTCCTAAGACACCTCAATACATGTGGAAACAGAGAAGGAAAGTGTGTGTACTCATGTGAGAGAGAAAATGAGGAAGGGAGGGAGAGATTAAATTTGTTGGTGTCCTGTTGATTTAAAGAGTGCTTTGTCCTATGTAGAGAAATTATGTTTAAGCAGAGATGTTTTGTTTGGGTCATAACAGCCGCTTTGGCTGCTAAACTCTCCAGCAGCACACAATCATACATCTTAAGATGTCCTGATTTTCTTCTCTTGGCTTGTTTTATTTTGGCCGGCATATGTTCAGACACTTAGCTGCCCCTTGATACATTTACACAACCTGATGTAAGAGCACAGGCTATTTGAATGAAGGAGTGGCTGATTATCTGGCACTAACATCTCATTATTCAGACAGATTCCTTAAACATCCAGACAAATTTCAACCATTACATAATGACAACGGAAGTAAGTGGACCACCCTGTCTTCTCCATCTCCGTTACACATACAGAATGGGCTATTATGGATAATGATCAATAGCCTTTGACCCTTGGACCTGGAGAGCAGATCCAGATTGTCTACAGCTGATAGATGAATATGTGAGAAATGGTGCTTCAACACCACAGTATGTAAGAAGGATGGCATGCTGTGTGAAGTGACAGCTAAGCCATCCTCGAAATGGATTGCTAAAAGCCCCTGCCTACATGACTGATTATAATCTTGTGCTATAATGTATGTAGCTGTGGATCAAGCCTCAATATTGTCTTTATACCAGAACTGCATCCTTAGTAGTAAGGTTGGGTAGTGAGTCCTGGTTTGTTCTGACAAGAGAGCATATTTAAGCCAAAGTTTTACTCTTTTTGGGGTTCATAGCAAATATATGTTTATAATACTCAAAGTAAGGTAGAGCATATATGCTCTGTTTACATCGTACAGAGAGCCTGGCTACTCATTTATCCCTTTAGTACCCTTCTACATCTCATTTTCTTTGCAAAGTATCACACTGAAGCAGGAAGTTCTTGTTTATGACATTGATGAAAAGGATGTATACTAATTGGTCTGATGTAGTCTGATGTAATTAGCAACAGTTGCCTCAAGGAACTTTATACTGTAAGGTAGACCCTACAATAATACATACAGAGAAAGACTCAACAATCATATGACCCCCTGTGACCAAGCACTTTGGTGACAGTGGGAAGGAAAAACTCCCTTATAACAGGAAGAAGCCACAGAACCAGGCTTAGGGAGGGGCAGCCATCTGCCGTGACCGGTTGGGGTGAGAGAAGGAAAACAAGTCAAAAGACATGCGCAGAGAGAGCGAACGCCAAGTGGCATCACCACCCAAAGGAGAGGAATATAACTGTTGGGCAGACTAGCGAAGATAAACAGCCCGTGGCCTCAGTAAGGTGGTCGCGGATTCCATAGAGTGGAGTGGATGAGCTCGGAAAATTAGGAAGGAATGGCAGAAGAAGAAATCAAAAGAAATTTTGCACAACGAAAGACCTTAATAGATGAATGAGGGGAACCCTTGATCATGTCGCAATGTGGATCAACTCTGAACCAAAGCTCTGACAGTGACGCATTCTGGGATTTTAAGACTTGAGGTAATGGCTTGACGGCTCGTAAAAGCTTACGTGAGCTTGTCTTGCAGTAGTAGAAGGAGAGGGGGTGCCTAGCTAGTTGATTTACCAGCGATAACTACTGTGCCGATTTCTGAAACGAACAGAAGGGTTTTCTGCTGCACAGTTACATTTTGTGAAAGACGGTTAGATGCAGGGAAATTGGCACTGGCAGTGGGGAAAGCTTGCTGCTACATTTGTGAAAGAGGGATTGTAACAGGGCGGCCCTTAGCGGCTGGAAACACAGTGAGATGGACCAAGGCAAGTGTAGTGGAACAAAGTATTTATTTGCTATACAGCTCTCCTTACAACAATTAATTTGTCGAGCTTCTTCACAGCACAAAAATCCATCCTCTAATGACAACTGGCAGCCTTAAATATGTTCAGCTGTCACAGAC
>NW_024582391.1:2367204-2368234 GCF_018398535.1 Haplochromis burtoni
AATCCATGCTTAAAGTGCAATGCTCATAAAGTGCTTGATAAGGTGCTTTTAATAAAGTGAAAGGTGTGCTCCAAAGTGCTATACATATAATATAATATAAATGCAGTAAGGGAGTCCTCTTCCTTACAGGGAGAGGGACGAGAAACTGGCATCCCAGTGCCAGAAAATTTTGCTACTGCAAATTGCAGAGGAGGGATAGTAGAGCAATAAACTGACAACACGGAGCTGATAGGTTAGGGAAGAGAGAACCTGTCATCCTGGTGCAAAAGGCTTTTCTTCTGCATTTGCAAATGAGGGAGACAGAGAACCATTCCTTCCCTCGTCCTGGAGGGAGAAGTGTTCACTGCTGCTTTTGCGATGATAAATGCAGACAAAGTGGCAAGTTGCTGTTAGAAAACCTTGCTGCTGCGTTTGTGAATGAGAAACGAGAACCTGGAAACCCGGTGCCAAAGCTTGCTGCTGCATTTGTAAAAGAGGGATTAAGGGAAGGGGAACTGGCAACCTGGTCCATTTATTTCCCCATCTATGCGGAGAAAGTGGCAACTTTGTGATAGGAAGCTTGCTGCTGCATTTTTTTGAATGACGGATATAGAAAGAACCTGGCATACCATTGCTAGAATGGTTCACTGCTGCTTTTTGCATCAATAGATGCGGAGAAACTGGCAACTCGGTGGTAAAAAAGCTTGCTGCTGCGTTTGTGAAAAGGGGATAAAGAAAAATCCTGGCATCCCAGAATGGCTATGGAGGAGCAGCAGAGCATGGAACTAGCGACTGATTTCCAGCTGTGTGTTAAATGGTATTAGGAGGCAGGTGCACCGAAATGAGCTTGTCCCTGCTACCTGGCGCTGACGGGTGGGTGGGTAGCCATGCAGTAGCTTTTGCTGTTGGAGGTGCGTGGGGACAGCATGGCTTCTGGGTCCGGCGCTAACATCTGCTGGCTTTTCGACTAACTGGCCCGGCCTGTGGGCTTGATTCAGAGCAACGTGAGTGGAGCTGTGAGCTTTGCTGGTAGGTATTCTTGCTGAATTTC
>NW_024582391.1:2370295-2404944 GCF_018398535.1 Haplochromis burtoni
CAGAGCTGTATGGTTCTTTGTCTGATATGCTGACGGATGAGAGGGCGATTTTAAGCAAATGGAAGGGTGAGTAAAATTATGTTGCTGTAAAATAAGCTGTGTTAAAGACGTTCTTGGAAGGTGTTCACACGAGAACGGATGAAAAGGAGGAGGAACCGTGTTTGCAGGAAAACAAAAACGAACAGCTTGTAAACCTGGGGGAGCATTTATAGATAAGAACCACAAGGAGCGTTTTTGGAGGTATGGTCCCTCTCCTAAAATTCTGATACTTTATCACCAAAAAAAGCAACCCAACCTTGCCTACAAAGAGCGGTACTAGGTTTCAAATGTGACATGATGTTACTGAAAACCTCAGATCCTCATTTTCACACTAAGATATTTCTGTTCTTCAACACACCCTGAGCCTTCAACATGAGATTCTTGCTGTGATGTAAAAAAGAACACAATACAGCAGAACTGCAGAGTGTCAAAAGAGGCTTGGACCAGAAAATAGAATTATGAAAGGGTCTAAATCAATTAACAAGTAGACAAACCTAAAAATTGAGAAAAGATAGGGCCTACCTGTGATCTCTTTCTTGGCACCTCTCCCTTTGCACCATGGACAACTTTAAAGGTAATGACTCTTTGTGACTGGGCCTAGAAGTTACATTAACTTTAGTGGAGGGATGGTGGGAACGGCATTGATAGATTTTTCAACAAAGAAAGGATTAGTATTAGAATGGTCAGAAGAAACAGAGATTATGGAGTGGTGCTTTAAAGAAAGTGTGTTGAGAGCTCCGGAGGCTTTTGTGTCTGAGAAGGCCTTCAGCAACTGAGAGTCCAGGCTCTTGACAGAGCTCATTTAAGGACTGTGGCAAAAGCTGCTTGGAGGAACTACACAGCAACGGCCTCATCCAGGAAGGTCGTCTGGCTCATTGCATGTGGTCTGTTGGCCAGGACAGACTTGTAAAGAAAGGCCAGTGTTTGGTTTTCAGCACAGCGATGGGAGGCCCTGGGTCCTGGATGAGTTAAGGAAGGTTTCTGCCATCACAAACAAGGACTGCTATTTTCACCGAGGGAGTGGAGCTGAAACACGCTCAAAGTTTTTGGACAGTCTCACAAACGTCCACAGAAAGATGAGACTTACCAGAATATGAATGATTTCCTCCAGTTATTGTCATCTGCAGGGATTCCACTGACCTTCTTCAATTCATCCCCAACATGAATCAAGCCTGCCACACATAAACACACATGTTAAAAATCTGCAGTCATTCTGGTATTCCATTATTTTAATGCCTTATTGTAAGTGAACTAACAAATTAAGTCAATTTGAAGCTTGAGGATGTGTACAGTGCAGCTGATTAATGATTATTATTTCATTTGAAATTGGAAAAGAAACTGAATGTTATTGTCGACATGTGGAAATCTGCCTTTTGCTTGACTGCAGCCGAGTTGTTACACAGACTGGACACAACGAGTACACAATCAAACCGAAAACACAGACATAAAGCAGAGATTCACAGTATACTTCCTATTCATGTTCATTTTTACATAGCAGTTCGACACAGTCTCAAGTGATGAACAGTGCTAAATGTGCTAAATTCAGGCTCACAGGTAATTTATTTATCGGCTCATGGATAAAACTGGCACGTCTGATTCCACACACATACTCAAATGTTTTGACAGACTCAAATCTACAAGCACACAGACAAACATATACAAGAGAAAGAAAGAGGGCTGGAACAAACCACTTCTGTTGGCCACCTCTTCCCTAATGATCTGGGCCACAATGATGGCTCATGTGTGCTGTAATCATTGCTGTTCCAAAAAAACTCCGTGCATGGGAAAATAATGATTACAGACCTGTAGTGCTAACATCAATTATGGTAGAGAAATTATGGAGTGAAGTACATCTTTTTGACCATTGCCAATTTGCATATAAGGCTGGGAGGAGCATAATCCTTATGCACTGTTAAATATCATGAAGGCCAATTTCTATATAATTAGATGGTCCTTGGCCTTTTTAATTAAAAGACAGCCCTCAGTCAATATTTTAAGTTAAATATGGACAAATTTTCTTTAGAGCCATTATAATTTAAATTACTGCATGGTGGTAGGCGAAGTTATGAATGAGTGTCTGTATATGTACTATCTTTTATATGAGGTATTTATTCCGTTGGTCCAAGATAAATTTTTCCCAAGGGGGACAATAAAGAATAATCTAATCCAGGGGTCGGCAACCTTTCTGATGATGAGTGCCATCTAAAATTTCCTCAGGAGTATATGATTGCATTAGCAATAAATTTAATAACGCTCTATATGAACAGTTACAAACTATATAGAACAACTTTATATAATTATATTTGTTTGCAGATGTTGGCAGCTATCAGCGAGTAGTTGTCAGCTATTTTGAAAAAAAAAAAAGAGACACTTTTTTATCAATAACAAGAACTCCATAACAGCAAATGAACTGTACAACAGAAAATACAAATGCTATTTATGGTCTCCTCACAACAATGATAAGAAAAATAAACTGGGCCAATATGGCATGTTTGCTAATACAGAGATACACATGTTAATGTGACCACTGGTCTCCCACTCAGAGACACAGGTCTACAAGTGTCCAGCATTCAGACGACTACCTGAAGACACTCTTCGTGTGAGAGAAAATCTGCTCGCACAGATATGTAGAGCCAAATACTGTCAATAAGGCCTCTGCAATGTTTTGAAGACAGTTAACCTTGTCAAGCAGTGATGTCCAGCAGTTGAAAATGCAGCTCCATGAACACGCACAGCTGTGGATTTCAGCTTCGTTCGTAGTTCTACAAACTTTGACCCCCACAGAGTCGAGCTTTTCAGTTCAGTCAGCTGCATTTCAATGTCCTCTGTGTCCAACCAGTTAATACGAAACAAAATCTTTTTATTTGATTAGAAAAGAAAACATTGGTCCAAAGTCCCAAAAATGAATTCTGTCTCGAGTCTACGGATGTATCCGTGTATTTCCGTGGTGCTGATGCTGCACTGAGCGGACAGCAACTGAAGCATTTGAAGTGTCAGAATGTGGAAATTTCAACATCGCTTGAAAAAACTGCCAGCTAGCAACGTCCCTCTCACCAGTAGGTTTTAAGTTATTTTTAGCCAGTTGCAAGTTGAATCTGGTAGTTGGGGTTGTTAGCTAAGATACCATCATTAAGAAGCGGCACAACTACTGTATGCGAGCTAATTTGCGATGTGCACCGCTGGCCCAGCCATTAATTTTTAATGCAACTTCTTAGATTGGACTGGGACAAAAAATCGGCTAGAGAGCGGCCCACCAGGTATTACAGGAAAAGCCATAAAGCCTTTGAATGAAAACAAACACTGTTGTGACAGTGATGTACACTGTCTTTTTGGTATATGTATGATTTCTATACGTTGTACGTCAGATAAAAACTTTGGTTGTAAGATTCAGATAATGATTTACTAAAAGCTCGACATTTTAAATGAGAATAAGAAAGAAAAGTATTTCTTTGTGCAACCCTTTTCCCTGTTAATGGCCCCCTGGCAAAACTTTGCTAGACCCGCCCCTGCACAGTTACCAGCTGTCAGCTATGTAGAAAAGAATCCTGGTGTTATTTGTCTCTCAGAAACAGTTCATAACTTCCCTTCAACTCATTCATGTCACCTAAAAGGTAAACCTGTTTCTCCATCACCTGTTCAGCTCTGATGATTCAGTAAGGACATCTCCTGGTTTCATCTGCATGTTTCCCTCTCACCACATATCCAAACCGACATCCTGACCAGCAGCTTTTACAGCTGTGGCTCCAGCAAACATCAGCTGAGAGTAGAAAGTAATATTAAATAAATTCTAACAACAGCTGATCAAGCTTAAACGTGCTGCTGTTGTTTAGCGCGACATCCGCTGGTTTCCTCTTTCTGGCGCAAAGTGAGCTATAAACAAATAAGAGAGAAAGACGATCAGCTGATCATTGATCAGTTTCATGATTGAAGTAGCAACAGGAGAGGGAGGGGGAGAGAATGAGAGAAGAAGAAGCATATGACAGCATAAAGACAGAATAACTCCAGCTTTTTGTCTTTTTTTTATTCTAGCTGAAGTACGGGACAAATTATGTTCCTTTTCACCTCAATATGAACATGATATTTTCTCTGAATACAGGACGATTCCGTTTTTTAAATAAATAAACTACACCTAAACTTGGTTTATATGTGACCCAGATAGACTGCAGGTCATAACTTCTTACCTGAAGTTCAGTTCACCTGATGCTCGGACCGGCAGCCGCCTAGGGTCTCTCCTCCTCCTGCCTCCCCTTTCCCTCATCCACCTGCTGGCCTCTATGAAAGCTCCGCCATAGCCACCACCAAACAACTGAGTTATTTTTACACATCAGCAAGCATCTGGCCAATCCACGACCTTTCATACTTTTACAAAAAAAAAAAAACCATCGGCCCACAAAAAAACGAAAAATCGCATTGGCCAATCCCACGTGCCCACGGTTGCCGACCCCTGATCTAATCAAATCTAATCTTATCATCATGCCTTACTATCGCTCTCTACGAACGAATAAGAGTTGTTTAAAAGGAGTTAAATGTTACAATTTTTAAAAGTTTGTCTCATTAACTATGTCTCATTAATACAAATGTATGTTTTTCAGTTCTATTCTATTTTATGTATTTTATGTGTATTGTGGAACAAGGAATAGAATTAGGTTACTATCACATATTTTCTACACGATAATGGAACTGTCCTTCTCTCATCTTTGCATTTTAAATGCATGTGCACTTAGCTGATGAGAAAACAAAGGTACAGTAGGCCAGGAAAACAAAACCAAACCTTGATATTAAAACCTTGAATGACAACCCATTTCTCAGGTTAGAACATAATACTATTAGTAATATTAAGATGAAACGTAGACAATGATACAATGAAGAAGAGGGGAGAAGCTACAAGGTAGAGGAGCCACAGCACACCCACAAATGCCTTCCTTGCCTGCATTTATGAGCTTGGTGCTTAGCCAAAACAAGACACAGGGAAGAGTATATAGTTTCATCTTCCTTATTTGAAATGACAGTGTTCAGCAGTGATGCATTTACCAGTAAACCCAAAATGCCTTTTTTCCCCAGTACAATAAAACAATAGGCTCAGTGGGTGCCAACCTGTCACGACCCTCCCACAAACATCATTCAGACACCATCCTGGCTGGGATTTAGGATGGAATAAGATAGCAAACTGCAACCCATTGTGTGCCGTCATCCTTGCTTGGACCTGACGACCTGAACCAGACGGAGGATGTGTCGTCTAGTCAACACATAGTTTGTCGTGGCTGCAACTCATCCTTCCACCCTTTCTTAGCTGTTTTTCCCATCATCCACAAAGACTGTTTTTATTTCTGGTAAAAATGAAATAAGGTTGGAGCTTTTCTTGCCTCATCCAGCTGCTTTGCTTTATTTCAACTGTCCTAACCCACTGCTGCCTGGGTCAATGACTAGACTGGAGCTCACCACACCACTCAGGATTGTGTCATTCCTTTGACACATCCAAAGTAGTTTGAACTACTGCCATCAATTTAGGTATTTAAAAGGCTCCTCAAAGACCAGAAGAGCCTCTGTTTTGTGCCACTTCAGTGATCATTAGCATGTCATCTTGGTTGTTTTTATAACCTATCCATACTTAATGGTTTTTGTCTTAGATAATGGTTTTCTCAAGGCCTTTGCTGTGCATTTAGAGATGGAAATTGAGAACAACTGCAGAGAGTTGCAAAAAGTAATAGAATAATTGGCTAATTAAAGACACCTGAGAGTGTTCAGTAGGAGAGAAATCAGCGGGGCAGGTCATTGAGAAGGGATGGCACTGTCAGAACTTGGTGTCAGGGTCACATTGCAGTGTGACCCTGACACACTGCAGTCTGACTTAAAGCAGCTGTATATGATGCAATGGTCTCCAGAGAGATAGAGAAGCCCTTTGGAGTTAGTGTCTGAAAGAATAGCGCTCTACAGAGAGACTATGACAGACAACAGGGTGAAATGGGGAGTCTGCAGGAAATCTCACAAGAGTACTCAGACATGTGGTCATAAACTTTCTTTCACTACATTTTCATTTGGACTCACTTTTTTTGAGCTGGCAGATGACCAGTGGCGTGATGGATGTTTTTATTATATCCCTTGGGGTGGCTGTTGGCTGGTGGCAGTCTTAAGGCTAACTATCTGTATAGAAGGAGTCCTCAACTCAGAGGATATAATGACAATAGGTCATCTGCAGGCTATGAATATGTGCATATATGTTTAGTGTAGCTATATATTATGTTTTGACACATGTGACTTAAATCACATGTTGAAACCCTGTTGCCATTTACAAAGACCACTTTTACAACTTGTATTTGTAAGTGCGAATGTCGATTATAGAACATTTAGAATGAAAATATGGAATAAATGGGACTTTAAACCCACATTTTTGAGACAATTTTATACATCCACACCACCCTGCTCTATGTGCTCTCCCAGTAACATTGGAAGTCGGATAGACATGAAGATATTGTATATATTGTATTTTTATTTTTATTTTTATTTTTATTCCTATTTATTATATTTATCCCCTTCGTATATTTTATTTATA
This sequence comes from Haplochromis burtoni, assembly GCF_018398535.1. Classification (NCBI taxonomy): domain Eukaryota; kingdom Metazoa; phylum Chordata; class Actinopteri; order Cichliformes; family Cichlidae; genus Haplochromis; species Haplochromis burtoni. The sequence goes on from NW_024582391.1 coordinate 2,376,885, forward strand.
TTGTCTCTGTATTTATATATATGTGTGTGTGTGTGTGTATAACTCTGTAACTTCTGTCGGTGCTGTGCTTTTTTGGAAATCGAATTTCCCAGAGGAACCCACCCGAGGGATTAATAAAGTTCTATCTAATCTAATCTAATCTAATATTTGATACTGTCAGCCCGTGACCAATTCTGGACATCTATACAACATTAAAACTAGGTTCACAATTTGGATTTCCAAATATGACGTTCAACATTTGAATTTAGGGCAGGGTAATTTTTTTGGATGTCATGTGGATGACTGTGAAGGGTGCAGGAAATTAACATGATTAACACATGTAAGTTTTTTTATTTACAGATCTCAACATTGCTGTTATCAAGACTATTTATTATGTGTTAGCCTGCTGATTTGTTCAGTACACATGCGTTGTTCTTTTTTTTATGTAACATTTTCCTGTTTTTTGAACTGGTTTATTTATTCCAAATAATCAACTTATTTGTTTGTAACCAGGTTAAAACTGTAATTTATTAAAATGTGTTGAAATGTTAAAAATGTTAAAATGTAAAATAATAATGGTTAAACTAATAATATATTTGAAATATTTTGGAATTCCTTTTAAAAGGAGTAAAATGTGTTCAATCCTGTTTTATTGTGAAGAGCTTGGTAAGAGGAAGTGAATGAGACTGTGATTGAACTGAAAGAAGTTGCGACAGAAAGTGCGTGAAGTTTGGGCAAGTGTGTACGTAGGAACTGGTAAACAGTCTTTGTTGATGTCCCCAGTTTCTCGAACGCAGTGAGAGAAACTGGGGAGATTTGTTCTTGAAATCCATCGTGCAGCTGCTCACTTTTGTTTTAGTGTCAAGGGCCATCTTGGAGATGTCTGCTGATTATTCTGCATTCCTTCACACTTTACTGTTTCTGTACATGAAACATGCCCTCCACCCTATGGAAACATGGGACTACAGACCCTATAGAAGCATTATAAAAACCATGTCTAAAACGAGTCTAAGTTTGCCACAAGGACCACATTTGGACTATAAATAGCCCGTACACGGAGGTCCTATAGACGTCAATGCTAGACACTCGGTAGACACTAAAAAACCTTTGTTGGAAATTAATTCCAAGTAATGTATTAGGTCAAATTACACAATAGATGCAAAGATCTGGTTGAATTTAAGTACATTCTCTTTAAGTATGATTATTCATGTGAAAATTAATCCATCCATCAGTTTTCTTCTGCTTATCCTGGACTGGGTAATGGGGGCAGGAGCCTGGGCAGAGAAACCCAGATGTCTCTGTCCCCAACCACTTCTGTTAGCTTATCTGGGGGAACTCAAAGGTGTTCTCAGACAAGCCAAGAGATATAATCTCTCCAGCATGTCTGGGTCTTCCCACTCCCCTCTTCCCTCACTTGTGAAAAAGTGTATACCCAAGATACTTAAAGTCCTCAACTTGGGGCAGCAGCTCTTCCCTCACCCGAAATGGGCACTCCACCCTTTTCCATCTGAGGACCACAACCTCAAATTTTTAGGTCCCAATTCTCATACCGACTGCTTCACACTCAACCGCAAACCACTTCATTGTGAGCTGGAGGCTACCACCTGTTGAAGCCAACTGGAGCATATCATCAGAAAAAAGTAAAGATGAGATTCTTTGGCCACAAAGACAATGCCTTCTGCCATCTGTCTGTGCCTAGAAATTCTGTGTATAAAGATTGTAAACAGAATCAGTGAGAAGGGGCAGCTCTGGTGGAGTCCAACACTCACTGGAAGTGAATTTGGGAGTAACCAAGCTTGCTGGCAATGCAGACCAAGGGTTCCCTTCGGTTGTATAGGGACTAAATGGCTTTTAACAACGTGCTGGTCAAACCCATACACCAACAGTACCCTCCACAGCATATCCTGAGGAACACAATCGAATGCCTTCTCTCCACTAAACACATGCGACTGGATCACATGCAGGCTGGATGGGCAAAGTCCTACTTCCTTTTAAATATCCTTCAGAGGCCAAAGAGCTGGTCTAGCATTTAACAGCCAGGAAACAAATATGTATTTTTACCCCTGAATGTGGGATTCGACTAACGGATGACAGCATAGACTTCCCGGGGAGGTTCAGGAGTGTGATTGAATTTTGTTGGAGCAAATCCATCACTGAACCTGCAAACTAGGGTGTATTGGTGGCACGTGGACATATGGACATCTTTATTTTCAAACATGGTGATCATTATAGACATACTGTCAATTGTGCAGTCCAAAACTTGCTTTTATTCTCAAATCATTTTCCATTAAACTTTTTTCTTCCATAATAATTGAGCAGGCTGGCTAGAAAAGCTATGGTTCTCTTCACATTTTTAAGTGTATTCCAAACAGTACACTTTTCCCCAACTAGGTGAAAGTTGGGAAAATGTATATTTTAAGAATTTTTAAGACATATGAGCCTTGTGTTGCTGAAAAACATTTTTACACATAAGAAACTATTCAGACTAATGCAATGCTTTATTGAGGTTTGCAAAGTGCGTGTCAGCTCCTAACAACACCTTTGACAACGTATGTTCAAAGAGGCATTAAAGATTGTCTCCGCAGAAGCATAATGCCACTTCAAGATGGAAAACAAAAGAGCAAGACAAAAATTAAAAGCAGAAAGGAAAAGCAAAGTCCTGTCTCAGGATAAAAGCAAACAGGTGTGATGATAGCTGGGGCCACTTCACATCAGTGGCAGCACTCTGGCCCTTATTATCTTAACCGCAAAGTGCTGTAATAATCAACAGCACCCTGCATATTCATGTTTTTCTTTCTAGTTCTTGTAAGCATTTTTTACACAACCCTTGATGCACACTACCTTCTCACTCCTCCTCGTTAGAGTCTACAGTCAGACTTCATTATCTCAATCCTCCAGGGGTATATCAGCCTCTCCTGGAGGTCTGACGAATGCTTTGGAAGCGCTGAGAGGCGCTGATCTAACAAAGAGGGCAAATCCAACCTCCTAAACTTAGCATCACCTTCCCCGTGCCACAATACCCTATGGGTGCAATCGTCAGAATCCAGCCATGAGAAGTCACTATTAAGGTCTGCCTGCGCTGTTAAATAAATACATAAACATGTAGGTTAGGCGCTAAACAAGCTGCATGATTTCTGTGTGTGGTGGGCAATACTTCAAAAAGAAATGCACGGGTAAAGACCCTTAAGCACCAAGATGGGCTTCCTGGTATAGCAGCTAAATATCAACATGGATTTTTGGCGAGGTTTACACTGACCCTTCAACACCTACTGGCACATGGAAGCCATTTCAGACTTTTTCTTGTGCATAAAAACAGTGCAGGAAGTCAGAGAGAAAAAGTCTACGTCTGTCAAAGCATATACACGCATGGGCGACAGGATGTGTAGGTGTGTAGTATGTATTCAAGCGTGTCTGTGTGTGCTTCTAAAAGAGTAGAGCCATGGATTACAACCAGAGGTCAGCCCAAAGAGGCCCAAGAGAAATCTCAAAAGATGGGATGATTGATGCTGGACAGTCACTAAGTCTGATGAATAGACCATGCTATGTTAGCAATTAAAGACAAAGTGCTACTTAACCATCAAGCGGTGCAGCCTGCTCTATGAATGGAAAAAGATGGAAACTTATGATGTCAAGGGACGGGTTCTCTCTTCCTGTTGTCAACTATTACTGTAACCAGTCTCTGTAGAAATTAAATGTTTGAGAAAAAAGCAGCAGCAGAGAAATTCACCATCAAAAATAAATACAAGAGGGGCGTCATCTTGGCCTGAGGTAAGCCTTCAAGTTGTGCTCGATTAGTCACCAGTAAGGTGATCCTCTGCTAACTTGATCAACTCCATATGCAGCTGGGTCTTTATCTCCATTTCTAACACTTAAATGAATCTGATTGTTATTGTTGGGCTGGCCCAAATGCAACAGCTTAGTCTCTGTTGTGTGATGAGGAGAAGTGGAGTGACGCTTGTCCATATCAAGCTATCCCCCCTTGCAGTGCATGCACTGGAGCGCACATGCTCACATGGCAGCCACATTAATTATGTGATGACAAATGGCTCACACCTCATTCAGTGCAGACAAAAAAAGAAAGAATAGGGACTGAAATGTGGATCCCCTTATGTATGAGAGTGTGCGTTTATTAGAGGGAATGGAATGGAGATGAGATTGTCCAGTGAGCTGTCAGCACGCAGTAATGCCACAAAACTTTCAGCAGATAAGAAAAGTAAGACAAGCTGAATGTTGGATTTCTCATCACGTTTGGTTAGCTCGTATTTGGCCACGTAGGTTCACTGGACAACTGAGTATTTATGTGGCAGTTAGAGTGCCCCCTGGCTGATGGAGTGGATGGATGGCTGGATGACATGATGGAAGCTGGCTAGCTTGTACTCTGGTTGCACAGATGACGAGAGAGTTGGCTAGTTGTCTTGGCACAGCTCATCACACGTCTCGGGGTCTGGGGCAAGCTATGTGTGGCCTGTCTGGTGAGTCCCACAGTGGAACAGATGGATGCTCGAATCTCTCTACCTTCACCACGGCCACAACTAAAGCCACTCCACTATTCCTAACCCGCCAGGGAAAACAAGCAGAGCGATCCATTTCAAACACACTGCCCTCACACCGTAACGACCACTCAAAACATCGCCCTCTGAACCGAGCCGAACGCCGTGGCATTTGACAAACAATATTTCTCCCTCTAAATTGAGATTGACAAATGAAAACAAACAGACAGAGATGCCGACGTGCTTTGACATGATGTCACTTAACAGCAAAAGTGTAACGGCGACAATAAACTCCCGCTGACCACTGTGTTGACTGCTCTGTTTAGATGTATAAATATGAGTGTAGTGGAAACACATGCTGGAGATCTTCGCACCAGATGTCGACCATGGAAAAAGCAAATATAAAGTGGGAATGGGCCTCCTGGACATTAAAATACAATTACCTCCAATCATATCTGGTGTTGGAGTGTGTCATTTCATCTTACCTCACTGACATGGCATAGAGCCCCACGAACATAACACGCATGACCGTTCCACACGCTGAGTCCAGCATATTTATGAGTTCTTACATACTTTCTTGAAAGCCGTTGCTCAGAAGGAGTAAACTCATGTAAGATTAGTATATTTGGTCAAGATCAGAAAATCCATTTAGTGTTATGGCCACCTATAAAGATTAATATAGCACTGTAACGAATTAGCTAGAGTCCAGATGTAAATCGACATTATTGCTGCAAAAATGAATAAAAAAGAAGTCGGAGAGCAGTGAAAGGGGCTTGAGATTTTATGTCAAATGATTTTTCTAGGTGATGCAATAGAGCTGCTGCGATCCCCTTTGGGTGACCTGTTTCATGACTTTCCACCTGTTCTATTAAATCACTTACAAATGTAACTAATAAAAGCTACTCCTCCCAAAGTACCCTTCCTCCTTCATTCCCAGACTCCCTCTCAGCACTTAAGTAGGCTCTGGTTTCCTTTTTTATTTCCTTAACCTCAGTCCTTACCTACCAGCTATAATTAACAAGTATACTGAAAAAAGGCAAATTGTGGGACCTTATTATGATAATTACAGAAAGCAGGAGGGGTAGAGAAGCGGGCAGGTAATGTAATGCAGAGGTCGCTCCAACAAGACAGCTCACCATCATTTGTCTTCCTACAGCCCCTCTTTCCTTTCCTCCATTCCCTCTTTAAGCTTTAATGTTTAAGCAAGTTGCCCAGTTGCTGTGAAAACACATTTAACTGCCCACCTCAGAACTTCAGACAGGTGCCTGTGAATTTGTGTGCATGAATCTGGGTATGAATGTGTGGTTATCTCACCAAGAGTGTGTGTTTGTTTCCATACTGTTTGCATGAATCACTGTGCTGACACTATGGTGATTCATGTAGACCAAGTGGAATTGCCGTCTCCTTGCAATAAGCTGGACAGTGCCAGATATTTAGTCATTATGTACTATATGCGTGTGTGTGAAAGTACCTACAAAGAGACAGTTGTGTCAGAAGCGGTCTATCTCTGCTCTGGCATTGTTTAGTCTTTTCCCTGTCGTTATCCCCTGTAAAAGAAAACAGCACTTTCACATGCCGCTTCTCATTTGGGCTGGGAATTAGGGCCGCTGAGGAGCAGCCGGCCTGATGGGCAACAATGCCCACATTCAGCCTCTGAGCTCTCCGAGCTCTCTGGCTCTCAGACACAGAGCGGAAAACAGTAAGAGCGCTGGGTTGTGTGTCCACATTTATGATTACACATGTTGGGAGGAAGACGTTTTATTTAGGTGGGCTGTGAGATTAGGATCTGGGAATGCCTCAGATGTGGCTTTGGAAGTCGTATGTGTTTTCACATTCACAACTCAACAGGCTGCAGGGGCAGTCTAATAGCCACTTGACTGAGTGTTGTACAACTACACACATTTGAACAAACATAAGAGGATTTTCCATGACTGCTTTAAACTACTTTGCAATTCTTTGTACTGATTTTATTGGACAGGACGAAAATACACGTCTGACTATATTAACCTCTAGTTTTCTGGACAGAGTTCCCACAAATTTACATTTCTATTATAATGATGTAAATTTGCAAGAGTAGTTTATACCCACAGACACACTAGTTGATGCACAAACATATAATGTATGTACACTTTACATTACAACCTGAAATAATACTAATACTTCTTACATTGTGCAATCTTGCATACGCAAACAAATAATAGTACAATCATACAAAAAATAAGCACAAAGAGCCTTCACATTAGCACATGTCAACCTAAAGAAAAAATCAAGCAAGTAGACAGGAAAAATAGCCCGAGTAGGCAGCTTAGCATAGGCCTCACCACAGACACACATCACGACACAGTGAAGTACTCCATCTTCCTTTGCAGCACCCCAAGACACTGGCTCAATCCATCAAGTGAAAGATGTATTGCTTTTAAAGCACATGGGTTTATCTGTAAAACACTAACATGTGTGCTGTCTGCATGAATCTCATTAGCTTCTCCATTCATTCTCAGCCAGCGTCATTACTCGCTCACCATTTTGATGTAAACAGACAACAGGAAAGTCATTTTTGTTAAATATATACATCTATCTAGTCTCTTCATTCAATAGTCTCAGTTAGGAACTTCTAACCAGGATTTGCAGTTTCACTCACACTATATTCACTGTGGAAACCTGCAATTGTGTACATTCACACCAGTGCAAATTAAACGTGAATACCGTTCAGGCTCAGTTGAGGCAGACATTGGCTGTCTGGATCAGTGTGTTCATGAAGACTTCCAGACAAATGGAATCAGAGGAGCCATGATCCAACCGTCCTAATTGTGTCAGAGAGAAGAGTAGGCCTGTCTGCCACAGATGAGAAAAGCATGGCATGTCAAGTTGCCAACAGCTCATTCCTGTGAACGTCATTCATGGAAAACCAACTACGTCATGAACTGAATCGATCACAAGACCTTCCTGTCTTAATGCAACAATCAGCTACCTTATTAAGCAAAGACAATCCACAGACATCAATCATGTAATTTGAGCATTTAAAATAATAATGCCCTCTACATTAATTTGTGCAGCAGTTACTATAGCTCTGAAGTCTAACCAGTACTATTTGTGGGTCTGTAATGAGAAGTCCAGCAGATGCACTGGTATTCAATTACTGGTGTGGCCGGGTGGCCAGGCCCGCTAGTGGTATGTCTGTATTGATTGGTTCTAGCTAATGCCAGGCAGAACATTATGTAGACTGGCATTGCCAACTGGATGGCATGGACTATGAAGTCTACTGTTTCCACTAAACTGCACCCAATGACATCTAATCGTAATGGAAAAAGCAACAACACAAAGCAGACAGAGAAAAAAGGAAGAAGAGAGGGAAGAGAGTGATAGAGCCTGACATCGGTCCTGTCACATTCCTGGCAGAGGGGATTTTATAGCTGCTAATGATGCCTAACAACCTGGAATGGAAGATTTAAAGGAGAATGGGATGGAGGGAGTGCTAATTTTGCCCCAGTGCTGACAAAACAGGAAAGGTCCTTAAAATCCTTAAAATCTATACTTCTGACCTGAAGGTAAATACAGCATAGATAGGAACTCCAAAACACCCCAACAGGTTTAGATTAACTTATATAAAAAGGGTTCAACAAAATGTCGAAACACACAAGAATGACTGAAAAAAGTGGCCCTGATAGTAAAACCAGATGAAAACCATGAACCCAACTCTGGAACAAGAAAAAAACAGCGATGGAGTGCTAGTAGGAGTATAACTAAAGATGAACTTAGTGGGTGAAGTAAATGAATGTTCTTCCAACAGCAATGAGAGCCGGCACTGACTGAGTGGCACTAAGCGAGCCAGCACGTGATGTAAAAAAACGAAGGCGAGCACAGCGGGGCAAATGTGGCGAGCATGTCCAAGTCTGCTATTCGCATCTGCATCACACAGCTTCCAGTCTATCCAAATGAGAGGAACAGAGGCGACCACAGCAGGCTTGTCAACCTCTAATGTTCTCACATCATAGTGATGGTCACCCTAAGCAGCAGTGGTGTGCCCTTCTGTGGGCGTTTTGGATTTTCCAGGATGCTTTGGGGTGACACTGTGACTACCCCACAACAAGGAAATGTCACTCGGTTTTTTTAACCAACAATTTAAACAATGAGGAATATGAAGAAGATTAAAATACTAGAAGAGATACCAGAACAACAAAATACTGGAAAAACAAAAATAAAACCAAATGTCTTGAACAGTAACACACTGAGTATCTGAGCATTTGTGCAAATAACAATTAGCACTCTAAGTCTAAGGCCATGGGTCTCAGCTGGAAATAACAGCGTCCATCTATTCTGGGTGGGGAATTAATAGGGAATGGTAGATTGACTGACTGACACGGCATGTGCAATGTTTTAATGGCCTGTGTTCCTACCCTCATTTATCGCCACAAACTATGGTTAGCGGGGGAAAAATAGGACAAGAGTAGCAAAAGTGGATGGTCTGAAGGTGTCTGAGCTAAAAGTGAAGCCCTCAGTCTTTCAGGAGGGACTAAGAATCAAGCTGGTGCTGCACTCCTAGATAGAAACGTCCTAGCGGAAGTGTTTTTGCCTAAACCAGGGGAGGGGTAGTGCCTAATGGCAGGCTTGGAATGACCGGTTTCCCTTTGGAAGAGCTGGAGACCTTGACAACTCTGCTTATAGTGCTGTCTCTAGATAAGCAGTAGAAAATAGATGGATGGAAATATCTTCTTTTGACAATAATGGTCTTGACTGAAATATTTGCTTTCTAACAGTTAAGATAATGTTTTAGGCCTCTCAAACTCAAAACTGATGGACCTGTCTGATTTTTGGGAGGGGGTGGCTAAGAGACAAAAATTGTGTAACACCAGTGCATTCTACATTTCCTCCAACGTTTGTCTACAGCTTTCCTATTACTCAGTCTGCACTCGAGCCCTTTATCGCTGCAGGCAAACTTCCCAAGTATATCAGCTACACTGCCGCATACTCGACTCTGATGCAACCCTTCCAACGCTCCAATTTATACCCCCACCTAAACAGCCCTGAAACTTTATCCAAAATAACACATTCTTTCAATAAAAAGACACAGTTGAGCTGATGTATCTGTATGTGCGCACATGTTTATGCTGTACTCCAAACCCAATTATTTCACTGGCCCGACATATGAGCTGATAAATCAGCCCACTTGGGACAGCAGCAGGAGAACAGGGAGTATAACACAAAGAGAGGGAAGACTTTTTACAGTTTCTCTAAAATGTGTCATGAAGTCACGTTCCAAGAAAGGATAGCAATTAATCAGAGCTACTGAATACAATCCACTCCACTAATCACAATTAACTTAATGAATGACTCATGAGTACAAGAGGCCTTCGTGCTAACTACACTGTAGTCCCTGCGTCATCCAGAGCTATACAATGAGAAACGGGAAGAAAGAGGCAAAATGTGACAGAGAAAATAAAAGAGAGCAAAATAAGGAGGGATGTAAGGGAAATTAGATATTGTACAACCCTGTTGTTATGATGTCAAGTTTCAGACTGATTATATGAAATTGCAAGTTAAAGGGCAACATCTAAATCAATTTGGTGTAGCGGTGAATGCAGACCCAGAACAATTAGAGGTTTTTTGTTTTTTCCTCTCTTTTATTGGATGCCGGAATGGCTTTGACTTCTCCATGAATATCTATGTGACTGGCTGCTTCCTTAATTCAAGAACTAACTGGTCATTCGGGCCAGATCCACTTCAAAGACATAGCAAATGAGAGTCCAGAGGTAGTTGGGTAAATGCAGAACTGCAACACTCACAAGGGTAAATGCACTCACAAGCAGACTAGCTTTTGGGTGCCAAAATGTCTATAGTAGACAATAATGTACTTCTGTCCCTTAAGTTTACTACAGTATTTTACTTGCTTTGTGAACTGTTTGAGTAATACACATTTTACTTTCACATTTAGATGAAAGTCATGACCAAAAGTGTGTGGATCCCTGTTCTTGCTCAATATTGAAGCCAAAATAGAGTGTGTTCAGGTTTCCTTTGACTTTGCACCCATAGTAGGTTCCAAACACAAGCCGTAACATGTACCATTTCTGGGACGTCTCACAGCCACAAAAGCCATCCTTCAGTATTCATTGTTTTCTTTCATGCATCCACAGAATAAACCGTGCCCTGCACTATAATCCTACTGTTGTCCACACCATGGTCAGGCCTAAATTATAAGCATGGGAGATTATGGGCAGCAGCTGTTCCCTGTGGGTCCTTTGGGCACCACTGTGTTGCAACTTCAGACTGAAACTTGTTTCCCATTACTGCAGTGTGTACCGTGTTACTGTATTCCTTTAGTTTTATTTTCTCACTGCTGTGGAATTAGTTGCAACCGCAATATCAGTGGCTGACACTATTACCTGAAAAAAATAAATGCATTTTCATGCAATGTGGTTGGGAGTTTGTATCAGATAAAAACACCGTATAATGAATTGATTTCCTGCTATAAACCCAGCAAATGTAGGCTGTTTTGTTTTTGAGTCTGTAGGGAATAAACTAAATTAAATATACTGGCAGGAAATTGAGCCACCACTGCAACAATATTGTGGCAATACAGTCGAATGATCAAATATAAAGGGCCACAATGAATTTATAAACGTAACCTTGTACTGACCTCTTAGAAAAACACTAGGGGCACAGCACCTTTTTACTTCAGACACAGGAACCAGTGTCTACCCGTAACCTATAAACTAACCACTATGTGACTGCAAAATATACTCTGCATAATTAACACCTTCAGTATTGTGCAATAATACACAATATCACACATTATTAAATGTGTGTTTCAGATATTTTAAGGTACCAAATCAGTTAAAGTAAAAACATCAAGACGTGTAATGGAATAACACCCCCCAGATGATTGAGCTGACCAGGGCGGGTGTAAATCACTTCATGGTTTCGGGGAATGCGATCCAACAACGGGCTCGGGAGAGGCCAGAGCAGGAAGCATCCACGACAATGTGTGTTGTGAGAGGGAAAAAGCGAGAATTCCTCCAAGCCACATTATTACATTCAGCAGCTCCAGAGAACATGCAACAGGCAGGAACCCAAAAATGGCTTAGGTGTGTTCTCCTTCCCCCAGGGTGTGGTGAGAGGAGCGCGCCGGAATGGAGCCAAGATGGCGGTCAGGGTGAAAACCACAAAGTGAAAATAGAGGCTGCCGGGGCCAGGACATGTCCGACACAGATCAAAGATGGGCAGGGCCTCAGAACATAATAAAGTGCTGAGAGGACAGAAGGAGGTTTTTCAAAAGCCATCAAGGACTTTTGTAGTGGAGTGTTTATGTGCCGAAGGACATAAAGAAAATAACTTCAAAACAAAGGAACAATCAACATAATCATGGAAAAAAATTAGTTCAGATAATCCAACGAAAACCAACTAGCTTTGGTGGCGTTACAGAAGCCCATTCCCAAATGTGCCAGACTGGCTGACAAGGCATGAGGAATGCAAGGAATGGCAGCCATCAGGCGATGCAGACACCGAGGATGTCGAGGGGTGGAGTGAAAATGAGAAAGCCAGCCAACATGTCCGAGTGCATTTGGGGCCTGAGGCGGAGAGAGATGGGTGGTTGTTTATGTTTGAGACAATGTCTAAAGAGCTTGGACATGTGAGACTTGTCACAGTCAGAGAGCAACACTGACCAGGGTAGAAGAGGAAGCCGATCGCAGACACCAAGCCTAGACTGACTCAAAATACTCATGCCCAAGAGCAGGGTAATTGTGGTCCGTTTTGGTGTGCTTACAACTTCAAGGTTGTGGGCTGGATTCCCACAAAAAGCATGTATGGTATTGGCTTGACTTGTTGTGTGGATTTAATTAAGAGAGGTAGCTGGAAATACACGAATAAGCAAACAAAGCCTAGATCACATAATTTGAAGAGAAATATATGCACCCACTGTTTATTTAATACCTTTAATGAAAGCTGACAGTAGAAGAAAGGCAGAGAGCAACAAGCAGATCAGAGCAGGGACGTTGCAGCCCATTGTGGGTGCTTTTACCTCTAGGCTACAATATTTTATTATAAGCTGCTAACTTCAGTAAAAGCATACGGAACATTTAAAAACTGCTAAAAACTCTTAAATGAGGTGACGCAAAAATTTCCCCGTTGTGGGATCAATAAAGTCTTATCTTATCTCTTATCTTATCTTAAATGCAAATCAAATACATAGTGTCTGAAGATGACCGACAAAGTGACTTATCAGTGACTCCTTATTCTTGACCAATCTTATAATTTCCACAGAATCTTCATCATCATCGATGTCTTCAGGCAGCGGAGGTAGTTCTGGACCGTACTTCCTTTGGGCATCTGCGTCGCGGACAGACAGGAGAAAATAGGATTTATGGGAGGAAACACAAAACAGGCAAGGGTTATCTGTCAAGCCACGAAGGCCTCAACTTTACCCCAGTCCACTTAGCTAAATAAAGTATGGCCATGCATGCTATTAAGAGTCCGATCTATCACTTCCTTTTTTAAGCAGGACAGAGACACTGCAGACTGCAGGGAGGATGGTTATGAATTGGGTTGTCTCCCTCATGTGCTGGGTGATGGATTTGAAAGCATTCAAGGCCAGAACTTGTAGATGAACAAGCGTTAATTGCCATTAGGCCCGTGCTCTCCCTCCATACATCTCTCTGATTAAAGGCAACCCAGGCTCGCCCTGCACCATTGCTCAGCAAGAGCTGCAAATGGAAGGGAGGGGGGGCAATGTGACCACCACAAAATCCACGCTTTGCAGGGTAAGGTGGTGAAGACTCAAAAGCGATGTTCTCCACTGTTCAGCGGCAGGCTCAAAGTAATGAAGTTCTCAGCTGCCTTAGATATTTCACACTTTCACAAGCAGACATAAAAAGAGACGGGACGCAGACGAGAATGATGCCATTGAGACATTCATTTTTCAAAGTATTTAACAACCGCGTGTCCGGACCAAGATGCAGCTGGACGCGTGCTGCTTTTTCCGTGGTTTAGAAGGGGAGAAAAAAGTGAGAAAAACATCTTCCAACCAAAGTGCCAGACAAAAGTAGAGGGGTGGAGAGCAAGAGAAGCAGGGAAGAAAGAGAAGGATATGGTGAGAAGAGAAGCAGTGTGTTTTATGACATGGGAGCATGCTGCAGTACAGCATTCAAGATGTTGCTAACTGGGAGCAGATGAGAGGAGGAGACACAATTGGAACTATGTGACCAGGATCCGTGGACAGACAAGCTCCCCAGAATGCCGTCTGTATCCTGTAAACTTCACTGAATCCTTGAAGAATCATTTTTGTTCGTTGTTTGTAGTTGGATATTATTAACACCAGGAGAACTGGATTTGAAGGTCCTGACCACTAACCACTGAAGTCTGATGATTTCTTTACTCAGAGCTTAAAGTCTTCTAAAAAATTAGCATTTATATATCACAAATATATGCTCGGAAATACAGAAAAAAAAACTTGATACAGTTTATAAACTAGCTTTCAAGATGTTCAAACTTATTTATAGGACATAAAAAATAGAATAATAACATAATTCCAATATGTTGTAGATAAAGCCTTTTAGATAAACTCTTGGTGTGCCAACCACCTGTTTAATCATGTTTCTTTGGCTTAGCTGTGATTCTCTTGGCTTAGAATAGGTCTTTGGAATGCAAAGCAATAATAAGCATAATTGGCCTTTTGTAAAGTTAATTAAACGTATGTGTTACCTTATTATCCATCAACATAAGTATTGCTTTTGATTAAAACCATCATTAACAAAATATGTAAAGAAAATCTGTTTTACAGGCTGTTTTGCTCTGGCTGAAACATCTATGCAGGGAAATCCTGTATAGTGAATAGAAGCAATCCAAAAGTTGGAAAGTTCAAGGTAGGGTGGGGGGCAACTTGTTACTACTGTCACAACAACAACTCAAATGTTACTACTCAGTCAAACTAACAAAGCTTCATTTAGCTATTAGCATGGCTCAACTTGCTGCTGGTTACTAACTTTGTTCATATACAACGGCATTATACCTCCCTGCAGTGGTCAAATTCTTCAGTCTGATAAAAACGTGAGCTTTTCTCAGCAATGTGAAACAATTTTTTTGCATTTCCTCATGACACCCTATTTGGAGGGACTGAGAGGTCAGAACACAGAAGTTTGAAACCTGTACGTGTGAATTCTCCCATAACCCTATATTGATAATTCCCAGAAACAATTTTCCAACTTTAAACTAACCCAGTGGAGACCAGATGATTAAACACTGACTCATATTCCAAGAGGAGAACATATTTAATTCTATGATTTCTCCTTTCATTCTCGTCTTTCCTCCCTGAAATGCTTTCTCTCTAAATCCTCTTGTCTAGACTCCTTTCAAATGCCATTAATCCTTTCTATATGCTTGTTTGCTCATCTTCAGTTTATCTTTCATGCATTCCCCTCCCCCACAAAATATTCATTCTGTTCATTTCTCAGAACAGGGCTAACAATGTGTTCCTGGCTTTCGTCCGCTCTGTACATAAATATACATATTGCATTATATTGTATGTCTGGGTTTGCTGTCATTATGGTATTGAAATATTCTCTTGGAACGCTAAAACACAAAACTGTTTGCAGATGAGAACGATGGAAATGGGATCCCAAACCTGTGCTTGATAATAAACATGAGGTTAGTATCAGCGTATCTAGACATGGAATGAGAGTTTGCCTTTACAGTTTATTCAAATATTTGATGAGATCAGTAATGTTACATATACATAAGTAGATATAAATAAATGAGACTTAATAACACAGCTGTAGCTAATGAAGTGAAGCAGTGCAATGTTCACAGCTGAATAAAATATCATATTTATAGATGAAAGCTTCTAACTTTGAGGCCACCATCTTTTGTTTTTCTTTATTTTCCTTTCCCTTTTTTTTTTTTTTTTTACCAGAAAACCAGTTTAATTTGGAGCTGTATCAACTTCACTGAGCTTTCCCAAAACATCCTGTGGTAAAAGCCAGCCTGCAGGGTGACAGCAAATCTGGGGAAAGGTTTTAGTTTGAGGCTGGACACGTGTAGGGTTGCGGCTCTCTTTATGGTGTTGGACTGTCAGTCACAGCACCTGATCCAGGTCGAAAAAACATAAGGGTCAGCCAGGCGTCTATCACTCTCTCAGCAGGGTACAACAGCCATGTGCAGCAGTAGTCCCCAGAATCAATAAATATCTGTTTTGACAGTTGATTGAGCACTTTTTTGGATGCTGTTTACATTCCATTTCCATTGGTATTTGAATGTCATTATCCAATTTCAACCTGCACAGATAAATCAAACTCGTACACAATTTGAACTTTAAGGAAAAAAAAACAAATCCAGTTCATAAATTGTGGTATCACTACTTTCGTAAACATTATCGAGTGCCACAGAACAACAATGTGGTTCCTCCACTAACCTGCCGATTGTTGCTTTCTTAGAACTCTATCCACTAGGCCTAATGTACTGACCTTTAACTGTCTTCTCGTCGATTGCCACTTCCTTAAATCTGGTATTGCTCCACATTGCCACATCCTCCCCTAAGGCTGTGCCTAACAACCCGTAACAGAGCCACAGCTAATTCCTTGTAAAAACTTTCTGGGAAGTAGCAAAAACAGCTGTATGCTAATAGATAGCATATGGTACATGCCCTGTATGGTGACCATTGACATGGAGTACAGCTACACAGGTACAAATGTTTCTCTCACTTACACACATGCACACACATCTCTGCATGGAGGCTTCCTCACTTGGTTGATATGAGTCAGTGGGTCTTGTTATGCCTCAGTGTTGGTGGATTAGCCATCTAATCAAATCTAGAGTTATGCCCTTGGAAAGTTCCTGGAGCTGAAGAGGAAAGGAGAAGGGTGGGGAGAAGGAAAGAAAGATGAAGGGAAGCAAAACCATCCTTGTTTTCCAGGCATCCCTGTCTTTCTCAGTTCATGTTTGTATTCATTAGGCATAATAGGGATCCTAGAAAAACAGATCACTGATCTTGACTAAATAAACCTGCCCATACATTCCTGGCACCGGCCTCTCATTAAAGCCCCAGCTCTGTCCGCAGCCCGCCTCGTTTTTAAGCTACAGGATATGGATTGGTGCAAGGTAACTGTTTTTCTCTAAGCAGGGAGGCACCCTGCCGTTAGGCTCTGCCTCGGAGGCACTGCTGTAGGCCAACTGGGATACACACATTTTCACTGAGCCTTGAACTTTAGCATATGCCCATTTGAGTCAAACCCATTCTACTAAAATGCATACACAACCCCAAGTCCACACACGATGGCGGAAACAGCAAGTCGGGATAATTGGCACTTTCATCACTGTCAATATTAGTCTTGCTGAGGGGGGCTAATATAGGTGAAAGTTGTTTTCGCATGTGCAAATCATAAAAAGACAAAATTTGAGGCAGAGAGGCAAAGAGAACGAAAAAAAGAGAGTGGGGAGTGTTAAAGAGCCTGATTTATATCACCACCCTAGAAATGCATCATTTCAGCTATAATTAAGAGTGATACAGTTACTATCGCACAGAGACGCCATTCAAAGGCAGCAGCCATCTGCTTATGTTTTACACCCACATCCCTGTGATTTACACTGAGGCTGGCTGATACAGTATCAAGTGCCCAGGAAGACAGATGGATAAGAAAGAGAGTAAAGCTTAAATGACCTTTTAGTTAATACTCACAAAAACTGCCTTCATGCCTCAGTATGTAACAGTCCCTCCCTCAACAAAGATGCCTAAGGTAATTTATTGTTGACCCAGTGCCATCAAAATGGCAGGAGTGTGTAGCTTGGTACTTTGACATACAGGAGCCCAGGATTGTGGTAAACTTGTACCAAAGCACAAGAGTAAAGGCTTGTGAACACATGCAAATGCTGATAGCTCAACATGTATAGGACAGTAGTTACAGGGAGTCCCTGAGGGCTTCTGACACCTTTTTCCCCTGGTATTTGCAGTGCCAAAAGGTACGCCGACATAAAAATAATAGTCTGCTGGTGGTTTCTTTGTATAAACTGCTTGAACTTCTTGAATCTCACTTTAAAAGGTAACATGTTTCCACTTGTAGCATCATAGAGCAATACCTCCATAAACAGGTTCTTTTATGTGTTGGATGTCTTCTAAGAAGTGTTTCAGTGGCGTCTCACAGCCAGGAAATCTTTAAAAATGGTTGGTTGTCATCCTAGTTCAGAGATAAAATGCCACTCCTCTCCAGGTTGTCTCCTTTGGCTTGTGCTGCTAAACTGTCTGCCAAAATGCACTGGCTAGCAATGGAGGAAGCAGTAGCAGAATATTTTCCATTGTTTGGTGGGGAATTGTTTGGCTGACCCCGTTCTGCACTGGAGCTGAAGGCAGCTCGACTGTATTTGGAGGTGGTGGGAGAAAAGAATGACAGCAAGTGAGCAGAGAAAATAAATAGACACAGTGGAAACAAGTAAATACTTATATGGCTCTTCCTGAATAGATAAAGCTAGAGCTGGAGATTTGCCACTGCAGAGGTGCCACTGTTTCTCTCTTGAAACAAAAAGCCACAGCAGGTAGTCCGAACATCACAATAGATGTTTGAAGCTATCATGTTTTTGTTAATGGATGGACGTGCCCATCTCTTCTAATGTGAGCAGGAAATCTTATCTTATTGGGTTTTGTTTAAAAAGAACTCAACTAGGCTGAAAAGCACCATGCTCTCCCCTCTGGCTAAATGTTTCAAGTTCGGTCCACCACATCCAGCGATGTCACCATATACTATTAGATCAGTCATTAATACCCCGAGGCTATAATTGTGTACACATCTACACATCCGCTGGGTTTTATTTCTCTTTGGAAACTCCCCCTCGTAAACTACCTGGATACAGAGTCTACTGTTTATATACGGTCTATGCTGCCAATCCATACAAATAATGGCTCAGCTGATGCCAAACTTGTCTGTCTCATATACAGTGCAGTCAGATTCATGCCATCAAATCTTGGTGACTGCAATGGTTCTACAAAGGAGTATTAAGCGACAGTAAGAAAAAAATCCATCTTCCATCCATCTTCTTCCGCATTATCCAGGGCCGGGTCTTGGGGGCAGCAGCCTAAGCAGAGAAGCCCAGACCTCCCTCTCCCCAGCCACCCCCTCTAGCTTATCTGGGGGAACACCAAGGCATTCGCAGGCCAGCCGAGATATGTAATCTCTCCAGTGTGTCCTGGGTCTACCCCGGGGCCTCCTCCCAATGGGACATGCCCGGAACACCTCACCCAGGAGGCATCCGTGTCAGATGCCCGAACCACCTCAGCTGGCTCCGTTCGATGTGGAGGAGCAGCGGGTCTACTCTGAGCCCCTCCCATGGCTGAACTTCTCACCCTATCTCTAAGGGAGAGGCCAGCCACCCTTCGGAGGAAGCTCATTTCCGCCGCTTGTATCCGCGATCTCGTTCTTTCGGTCACTACCCACAGCTCGTGGCCATAGGTGAGGGTAGGGATGTAGATCGACCGGTAAATTGAGAGCTTCGCTTTTACACTCAGCTCTCTCTTCACCACGACGGACCGGTGCAGCGTCCTCATCACTGCGGCCGCAGCACCAATCCGTCTGTCGATCTCCGGCTCCCTTCCCCCATCACTCGCGAACAAGACCCCAAGATACTTGAACTCCTCCACTTGGGGCAGGAACTCATCCCCGACCCAGAGTGGGCACTCCACCCTTTTCCGGCTGAGAACCATGGCCTCAGATTTGGAGGTGCTGATCCTCATTTCCGCTGCTTCACACTCGGTTGCGAACCGAGTGTGAGCTGGAGGCCATCAACCACATCATCCGCGAAAAGCAGAGATGAGATTCTGAGGCCACCGAAGTGAAAGCCCTCCGCCACTTGGCTGCGCCTAAAAATCCTGTCCATAAAAATTATGAACAGAATCGGTGACAAAGGGCAGCCCTGGCGGAGCCCATCACCCACCAGGAACAAGTCCAACTTATTGCCGGCTATGGGAACCAAGCTCTTGCAATGGTTGTATAGGGATCGAATGGCCCGTAGCAATGGGCCAGACACCCCATACACCCGCAGCACCTCCCACAGGACACCCCGAGGGACACGGTCGAATGCCTTCTCCAAGTCCACAAAAACACATGTAGACTGGTTGGGCAAACTCCAATGCGCCCTCAAGTATCCTTGAGAGGATAAAGAGCTGGTCCAGTGTTCCGCGACCAGGACGAGAACCGCATTGTTCCTCCTGTATTGGAAAAGTCTCCTTTCCAGCACCCTGGCATAGACTTTCCCAGGGAGGCTGAGGAGTGTGATCCCCTTGTAGTTGGAACACACCCTCCGGTCCCCCCGGTCTGCCAGTCCAGGGGTACTGCCCCTGACCTCCACGCAGCGTCCAGAGCCTTCAGGAACTCGGGGCGGACCTCATCCACACCAGGGGCTCTGCCACCAAGGAGTTGTTTAACTGCCTCAGTGACCTCGCCCCCGGAAATTGGCAGGTCATCCCCCTCATCCCCAGACTCTGCTTCCTCCTCGGAAGACGTGTCAGTGGGATTAAGGAGGTCCTCGAAGTATTCCTGCCACGGCCCTACAATTTTCTCAGTCAAAGTCAGCAGCGCTCCGCCAGCACTATACACAGTGCAGGCAGAGCACCGCTTTCCCCTCCTGAGACGCCTGACGGTTTGCCAGAATCTCTTCGAGGCAGTCTGAAAGTCTTTTTCCATGGCCTCTCCGAACTCCTCCCACACCCAAGTTTTTGCTTCAGCCACTGCCGCATTCCGCTTGGCCTGTCGGTACCTGTGAGCTGCCTCCGGAGTCCCACAGGCTAACCAAGCCCAATAGGACTCCTTCTTCAGCCTGGTGGCTCCCTTCACCTCTGGTGTCCACCATTTGGTTCGGGGATTACCACCACGACAGGCACCAACCACCTTGCGGCCGCACCTCAATGCAGCAGCTTCGGCAATGGAGATGCTGAACATGGTCCATTCGGATTCAATGTCCCCAGTCTCCCTTGGAATGCTGTTGAAGCTCTGCCGGAGGTGTGCGCTGAAGATCTCACGGACTGGGGCCTCTGCTAGGCATTCCCAGCACACCCTCACTACACGTTTAGGTGCACCGGGTCTGTCCAGCATCCTCCCGCTCCTCCTGATCCAACTCACCACCAGGTAGTGATCAGTTGACAGCTCAGCCCCTCTCTTCACCCGAGTGTCCAGAACATATGGTCACTGGTCTGGTGATGCGATTACAAAATCAATCATCAACCTGCGGCCTAGAGCGTCTTGGTGCCACGTGCACTTGTGGACACTCTTATGTTCGAACAAGGTGTTCGTTATGGCCAAACTGTGATTTGCATGGAAGTCCAATAACAAAACACCACTCGGGTTCAGATCAGGGAGGCCGTTCCTCCCAATCATGTCCCTCCAGGTCTCGCTGTCGTTACCCACGTGAGCATTGAAGTTTCCCAGTAGAACAACAGAGTTTCCACGTGGAGCACCTTCCAGCACCTCCCCCAAGGACTCTAAGAAGGCTGGGTACTCTGAACTGCCACTCAGCACATAAGCTCAGGTGACAGTCAGGACCCGTTCCCCGATCCTAAGGCGCAGGGAACAAACCCTCTCATCCACCGGGAATAACCCCAACGTACAGGCAGCAAGCCGAAGGGATATTACAATACCCACCCCAGCTGCCGCCTCTCACCAGGGGAAACTCCAGACTGAGACAGAGTCCAGCCCCTCTCCAGGAGACTGGTTCCAGAGCCATGCGGAGAGGTGAGCCCGACTATATCTAGCCAGTACCTCTCAACCTCACGCACTAACTCAGGCTCCTTCCCCACCAGAGAGGTGACATTCCATTCCCTATCCCGGGCAGGGTAAACTGTTCCCTCGATGTTTTCCTCATAAGGGTCTTCTGAATCACTCTTTGTCTGGTCCCTCACCCAGGACCAGTTTGCCATGGGAGACCCTACCAGGGGGCAAAAGCCCCCGGACAACATAGCCCCTGGAGTTGCCATTTAATTTCAGTAATTGTTCAGAGTTACGTTCTAAAGTACGTGATAGGTGAAATCTGCGAAGTAGCCAACTTTATTTTTTACAATAATTATAGATGTTTTAAGGCTGTAAAACACCTCACTACACACTTTTCTCAGACAGGCATGAACATTTTCACACTTTTATCTCTTGTTTAAACACTCTCAAAGTTCAAACCTTTGTAGAAAAATAAGTCCAGTATTATAGAATGAAACCAAAGGCACCCGTGGATGCCTTTGACGATGCAAAACATTTTAGTGACATCGTTGTGTTTGTTGGGGAGAAAACTTACAAACTTACAGTACAGCCCCTTATGTAAATTTGACAATCTGAACGCATTCTGTACTGTACGGGAGACACGGCATGAGATTGATTGGTCTACAGCCAATCAGGACGCAAAACACAATGCGCTGTTAAAAAAAAAAGCATGCAAAATTACATGGAAAAATATCCGCAAAATGTTGAGGCCACGAAAGGTGAACCGCGTTATAGAGAAGGACCACTGTACTTACTCTAAAATAAAAAGCTTTATTTTTCTTTCTGAAATAAGTCCATTTTGGTTTTCTCCAAAAACAAAGGTTGGAATAAGAACAGGGTTTGGACTGTGATTGATGATGACGTTTTAGTCTTAACTAATGAGCAAATGTTATTAGTGGCCATCACAAAAATGACCCACTAGCCATTCAAAAGGTTGCAGATGGCTGGACAATTGCAGCACCCATTGTATGTGCAATGTGAAAATCATAATGATTTTCAGTCAGATAGATATATAAAAAATATCAAATTCCATTGGTCACATAAACTGAAAGGACACGATGGTATCTGATGGTTAAAAAACTATGAAAACCTTGTGTGAGTACACCTGGTCCCTTCTCCAGTCTTCTCCTTTCCTCATCTTGTCAGATGAGGTCGCCAAGCTCCTTGAGCAATGACTTTCACAAGCACCTTGTTTTGATGGATTGACCCTTTCCCATGACAAATACCTTCACTGTAAGCATAATTAAAATAAAAAAAACACAGAATTTCTGACACAAGCATGCTTCATGGCGAGACCAGTAATGCTTGGCCGATGCACTTCATTTTGGGGTTGACAAAGACAAAGGAGATGTCCACGTGTAGGAAAGTAGGAGAGCAAAGTAATGATAAATTCTAACTATTTGCCTCTGAGATCGGGGCTGTGTGTCCACAATATGTGTGTGTGTTGATTGGTGATGAACAACATGTGTGTCTGTACCTCTAGCACCTGTCAGTTCATATGCTCCAAACTTGTGTCTTTGAACAGATTAATGTAGTTGTTCTTAATGTCGTTACTTAATGTGTTTGGAGAATTTAGGAAATGAATCATAATTACCAGCTCAGACATTGAAAAATCCATGTTTGAGAACCACCATCTCTTGAATTCTTGCTGTTTGACACTGATAGGTATTAAATATTTGCATGTACTGTAAGTGTGTGTGTGTGTGTGTGTGTGCTATGTTGGGGGAGAACTAGAGAGCTGTTGTTTCTGGCAGAGCCCAAACAAGCATGACGACAGCGCATTAAAAACGGAGCCTGTCCAACTCTGCTTCTATCCTGCCGTCGTGAAGGCAGCTCTGTCTGGCTGAGACACCTGGAGGCCCTGATGGATGGCCCCAGTTATGCATTAGAAAATAAAAATGTGTAAATTTATTTTGTAGCTGTCTGCATCTGGCTAACGAGGTCAGCAACGGCAGCCAAGAAAACGAGACAAGGCCTGGATCTAACAGGCGTGTTATTTTGTGTACAGCACGATGATTGTAACGCTTTAATGTGGCTGCTGTGCAAACAGCAAAGATCCAGAGCCAGAATTGCCAAATGCTTTGCTGTTTTTTGGATGGAATAATACAATCCTCCACAAAGAGAATATGTGGTTTTAGTTTGTTAAAATCTGCTCAGTACAAAATCAGCAAATCCAGCCATGAAGAACAGAAGCAAAACTCACCTTTACATGTGGGTTTGCCAGCAGTTTAAGAAGCTCTTTGACATCCCGACTGGCTGATTTGCCTTCCAGCTCATCAGACACCTGAAAAAAGTCAAGGACACAATGTTCACACAACTGTGCTCAGACCATTAAGCATGCTTCTCTTTTTCAGGAGTGTATGTGAAGGGGTGAGAACATGTGAGAAGACAATCTTTGCTTAACTTTGGAATATATCCCAACCTGATTCTCTCAAAATCATTTAGAGTTCAAATGATTCTAAATCACCTTTTATGAATCAGGAGAGGAAGGTTTGATCAAACATCAGATTATACCCTCTGAAAGTAAAAGTTTTCTAAAAAGTACGGCTTGATGCTCAAGAGTACTGCCTGTGCTAGTAGTTTTAGGTGTAACAGACAGGAAAGGTTATGTTGTCTTAAATTAGGTACATCACAGTGGGAATTCTAGGCCACACTTTGTCACGTGGCCTAGAACTCCCACTTATTGACACCTGCCCTTTGATAAATGTTCTATTGTGCCAGATCATTTTTCAATGAGAATCTCAGGAACTAAAGAAAACAGTCGGTTAAACCTGGAAACAATGGGAGCTCTGAGAGCTTCACTGATCACTGGGCCTGAGCTGAACTACATTATGATGAATGATTGGTAGCTCTGAGACAAGTGACTCTGCTTCTTAAGCCCAGGCCACGCTCCTCCATCTGTGCTCTGATTTATGAAAGATCCTCCTGGACGTGGTTGGAGTGTGGAAAGGAGCAGCAAGCCATCCCACACAAAGATCTGTCTGTGCTGAACTGGGATCAGGAGCCACTAAACAAAGAGAGCTGGTAGCAGTCGCAGACAGAGGTTTATGCATATGAGTGTAGGCTGAAGGGAAAGTTAGAAGTTATGCCTTAATGACACATATGCACAAACATATTTCTTCTCTTGAGTGTGGTGAGATAACATTAAATAGCACTGCTTTGTGTGCTTTGCTTTAACTTTAGCTAATTCAAGAAGCAATATTTGAAGAATGGAAATACAGGGCTGAAGTGATTAGTCATCAAATTAGTCATCAGTTACTTTAATGAAGTACCGTATTTTTTGTACCATAAGGCGCACCTGATTATAAGGTGCACTGTCAATGAACAGGTCTGTTTTCATACATAAGGCGCACCGGATATTATTATAAGGCGCATTAAGCGAAACAAAACAGTCAGATAAGTCAAACTTTACCCAACTCATTCTTCTTGCTTCCTCCACTTCCGTACCATCGATTCATTAATGATGAATTCTCTCGCAGCTGCTCTATTCCCATGTTGTTACAGTTTATTAATGACTAACCTGGTATTGTGGATGGATTATCTCAGTTGTTCTCCTGATTGAAGTTTGGTCCGTTTACAGCATCTTGCGTTGCGATTGCATTTGTAGGGACCCTCCATCGGGAACCTTCACATTAACTTTTATCGTGTGTGAAAAAGTTAGCGTTCATCCTCCAGCTTCACTGTGTTTATGTTATGCTAACATAGCTGTGTCACTAGCGATCACGTAGCAAATCATTAGAGGTGTCCAAATTCAGAGACTGCATCCTCCTGAGGACCCGCCTTCGCGGTCAACGTGGGCCAGGTCCTCTGAAGGCCAACGAATTATTGAAAACAATGAAACAGCAGCATACTGGAATTTTGAATTATAAAAATTAATTCAATTTTTATAATCTTCCTTCATTTGAAACCGACTCTTTTGCTGTGGGATGAACTGCTGACCAACTAATTCTTCATCCTTTCTTACTTGTGATAGGCTGTAATCCTTGTACAAATGAAGGGCTTAGAATTAATTAACAAAAGCTGGGTCACCTGTAAGGATTATTTTCATTAGCTTTCATGGCTTAATTTACTTCCATTACTACAGGAAAGCTGGAAGTTAATCAACCTTTTAGTCCCTGAAAATACCTTGGGTAGTTTACCTCTTGAGTTGGTGCCATATAAAGGTTTTTGACTTCAATAAAAGCTCATGGATGTAACGGACTCTACGTAATATTACAATTCATTTTATATATGTCCTGTTAAGCACTGCTTCTACTTCTGTCTCATCTATGTCCTAAATATCTGTTTATTTTGAATACAGGGTCCCTTCTCTCTTTCCCTGTGTGAGGTTTCTCTCCGGTTGTCCTCACCAGTTTTCCACTAAAAGCTTAGAAACTTGGAAATTTTAGGTGTAATTTAAAAAATAATTGTGAATTTGTGATGTTTGTTGACCATGACAATGTTAGGTTAAATAACTGTAACTAACTACCAGACATATAAGGACATATAAGGAAAACTGTTACCCAAGAGTAAATGAAATCAACAGACATAATGGCTGGCTGCTCCAAGTTTATTGAGAGTTTTGCCATGGAGCAGTAACAAAGTGTTGCTCACATTGCTCATTTTGGTGTCCATGCTGTCATCACATACAGATAAACTGAACATGGACATCTCCCGAAGAAATCAGTAACTCCTTCATGTGTGGCGTTCTGTGAGATGATGATAGAGTTTGGAAAAACTGGAGTTTGTTTGATTAAAGATCCCTGCAATGTGGGTATAAGGAAACAGAGGTGAGGCAGAGGTAAGTGCAGGGGTCTGAAGGTTAGGCTGGGGTTTGGGAGGATGCTATGTCCCTCTGACTATAGCAAAATGTGCTTTTTGCTAAGGAGGCATTGGGGTCTTTTCATTATTTCCATTAGTTCTGATCCACCCTCAAGGGTCCAAAAGATGTCAAGAATTAATAGCCACAGTGGTCAAGGTTACTCTTGCGATAATTCACTCAACCCTGCATCATTTCACTTTATCAAATGTTCAAAATATTTAAAAAAAAAAAGAAAGAAAGAAAGAAAGAAAGAAAGAAAGAAAGAAAGAAAGAAAGAAAGAAAGAAAGAAAGAAAGAAAGAAAGATCTCAATATAATAAAGGAGAAGTAAGATATGGGACTGAAGGAGAGAAGAAAACCTAGATAGATGGGGTGATACATACCATATACTCCACATTGTTTCAAGTGAAGGAGGCATAAAAAGTCGGAAACCTGTACATTTCCAGTTTTCCCAAATAAGATGTCACATAACTCAGCATGAAGAGCAGATCGGGCATGTTTGACAACACATTCCTCGGTCTACCTTTACACTCCCCTGATGGAATCACATTTTCCAACCCTCAGACCTTCTCAGAGAGCAAGGCAGGGGGCAAACAATAATACTGGTCTCCTCTGAGACTGTGTGCACTTCATTTGTTAAATATCAAAGCAGATACTGCGGTGTTTAGATATGTTTGATCCCAACAACTCTCCCATTACCTACAATGGCTAAAGGTTTATTACTTTAATATATATCTGCCAACACATTTATGTAACCTACTTCCAGGTATCTTGTATTAAAATTTATTAAAACTGCTAACCTTTTAATATTGAATGCCAGGCTGCGTCATTCATTTTCTATGATGAATAAAATGCACATTGGCTGTCTTTATTCAGTAACTGATCAATAATATACTGGTTGACTGCAATCAGCGTTTAACATGAAGTCCTTCCAATGCACCATTTTCATTAGATTTTACAGTCATGCACTGAGATGTTTTCCTATTATTATATTTTATGGGTTTCAATAAACATTTTAAAGTCTCATGCTCTAAATACTGGCTTTCACACTCCTAGAAAAATAAAATTAAAAAGGAAAATATTAATATGTAATTCTTTCTCATGCAAATAATCAAATTTAAAGAGACTCGAAATAGGAATAAAAAGGTTTGTAATGATGTGTTTGATACAAATTTACTATTAGTGAGGGCATTCTAAAAATATGCTTAGTATGTCACCGGAGCTAAATAGAACTTGGTAAGGTTTTGTATTTTAATCAACAATAGTGATCATAGAATATTAATCCAATCTTGTGCATGGGGAACCGTAGGTCCTGGCATTCATGTCAATCTACACTATACTGCCAAAAGTATTTGCTCATCTACCATATGAGCTTGAGTGACATCCCTTTCTAAAGCCATAGTGTTTAATACAATGTTGCCCACCCTTTGCAACAATATATCAACTCTTCTTTGAAGGCTTTCCACGAGGTTTAGGGGTGTGTTTATCATAATTTTTTGACCATTATTCCAGAAGCAGATTTGTGAGGTCAGAAACTGATGTTGAACAGGAAGGTCTTACTCACAGTCTCTGCTCTAATTCATCCCAAATGTGTTGTATTCGGGGTGAGGTCTGGACTCCGTACAGGCCAGTCCAGTTCTTCCACACCAAACCCTCTCATCCATGTCTTAATGGACCTTTTTTTTATGCACTGGTGTACAGTCATGTTCCAACAAATTTGGTAGCATGAAATTGTCCAAAATGTATTAAGTATTAATAATTCCTTTTACTGGAACTAACGTGCCAAACACAACTTCTGAAAACAGCGTCATGCATAACCCTCCCTTCAACAAACGTTACACTTGGCACAGTGGAGTCAGACAAGTACCGTTCTCCTGGCAACCTCAGAAACCAGACCCAAAAGCCTGGTTCATCACATCAGAGAACACATCTCCACTGCTCCAGAGTAAAGTGGTTGCATGTTTTTGTTAGGTGCGGCTGTGTGCAGACAGGAAAAGGACCCAAGGTGCAGACTCCAGAGACAGATGTAAACTCAAAAACCGTTTTAATGTTAAACTCAAATATAACATAACTGGAAAC
>NW_024582391.1:2417079-2419515 GCF_018398535.1 Haplochromis burtoni
AAGCACACAGCATATGGTTGCCTGCTCATTCCAATGAGCTAAACCGGCACCTGACACTGCTGTTTGTAAAATTACCTTCAAACCCAGTTTATAATCCAATCAAGCATCTGCAGAATGCACCGCAACAAGTTCACTCGATGGACCCACATGGATCTGCTTCCAACATCCCTGTGAGAGACACCGTAGGACAATTCCAGAGATCCCATGTGTACACCCCCGGAGTCAGAGCTGGTTTTCAACATGAGGGGAATCTACAATACTGAACAAGCAGTTTTAGTAAAGGAAGAAAAGGTGAAAAAGCGATTAGATAGTCGGTCTCACAATATATTTAACTTTAGATATTATTGATTATTTTAATAATTATTTTTCTAAAAGGTCAGAAAATATATGATCACTTCACACAGCTTCCTGATATTCAAGTTAAGCTTTTCCCAAGACTGCTTTTTATCTGTCTGAATGAACCAATCAGGTCAGATTAATACTACAAAGAGCTTTTCATTCCTTCATTATTTATGTGTTGACAGTGTAAATATTACCTTGTCAACCTGTAAAAAAAGACCCTAGAATAATGGGTCTAGGGTCTGGCGATCATACAACATTAATTGCGATTGTTCTCAAAGTGTGTTTTCACATTTGCATGCTATACCTACCTAACGCTTCACAGTAAAAACTGACATGAAAGCCACTTGACACTGATGAACCCTTTCTCTGTGTTTGTATTTTTCCTATCTGACGCTGCAGGAATAAAATGCAGACCAATGCTCTCTGATGGCACCAAGTGGTCTGTCCAAGTAACAGCAGAGTTTGTATGAAGATGTTTGGAAGTCAGCCAGAAGAGGAAAACGGTTTTCCAACAGGGAGAAGGATACAAGTCAGCCATAACAACCATACAGTTCTAAATCAATGGCCATCACTTGAACTATGGGTTGCCATTCAATGTACTGCTGATGTGTGTCTAGCTTTCATATTTGATAGTCTGATTGAATTGACAGATTGGAACATGCATGTGCGAGGCTAATTTGCCCTTGTTGATTAAAGTAGTGTGATTTGTTTTATTCCATTATAAGGCAAGAGTGCCTCTATGTCAGTTTTTATGAGGGCTTGAGAAAGACCGTGTGTGGAGCTGTGATTGTGTCTGTGCATACTCATGGAAGAGTGTGTGCAGTCACCAGCTGACATGTCTTTATATGTATGTAATACAGTACTCTTCCCAGAGCCAAGTATTGATCATGTTTCAGGCGAGATTGGCCATGCTGGTTTCACTGGAGCGGTGGCAGTCACCTGCTGGGAGTTCTAGACAGTGCAGCCGGGGCCAGACGAGGGTTGAAGTGTCATTTTATGTTAGTCAATAAATTAAGCCTCCATTAACCGAAACCCAAGCCTGAGATGAATTTCATCTAACTGTAGATCTCTCCACTTGCACTTGAGTCCATAGCCACCACTTCAATAGCGTTCATTTGGAGCGGTGACACGAGTGAAAAACAATCTGCTTTCAAAATATACCACAATGCTCTGGGTTGAGCCGAGGAAGGGAGACTCAGGACTGCGGTGTGCTCTGAGATGCTTTGATACACCTTCTCTGAGCTTTACCCTGATATCTGATAATCCCTGGGAGACGCTTTGCGGGGCATTTACCAGGAAGCATAAATTTGAAAGTCTGTAATTTGACAAAAAGAATGAGAAAGAAAATCTGTAAGGAAGATGTTGAGATGATGAGAGCTGGAGGTCTCTTCAACCATCTGTGGACTCTTGCCACAGCCTGGGGAGGCAGAGGCAAGACTTAGGAAAGAGAAACATAAGTTATCCTTCTCTTCTGTTTTTAGGTTCTTGAATGCGCTGGAATTCTTGTTCTGGTGTTATCTGGTTAGCCATGTCCTTTGCCAGTACTAACAGCAGGGTAGAACAAACACGCAGAAGGAAAAGGAGCTATAAAATGTATTTTTGAGAATATTACACATTCAGACTCAACCATCCTGGTTCAGTTAAGGGTCTGGGGCGGTTTGGGACTTCTGTCTTCTGTCTCGACTCGTGTACTCGTGTGTGTGAACCCTAAGGATGGAACGTTCTGACTCCTCCCATGATACTTGTAGCCTGTAAAGGTCAGGAAAACCGCTCTGGACCACATGATGGCCTTCCTCTCGTGACAGACTAAGGACACTTTGGGCTCTGCCCTCCTCGATCTTTTCCCCAACCAACTGCAAGAGTTTCAGCCCCCTTTCTCTCGTCTTTCCTTTGACTCAGTACTAATTAAGATGATGTATGGCTGCGGGTTCTTTAGAAGGGGTGGAATAGATGGAGGCACTTTGATTACAATAAACAGAGTTCGGGATATCAAACAAAACCACACACTAGTAAAAGTGCTTTTCCTCCTCTCAGCTCACCAGCCTGACTCTGGGGTTTACACAGGTGTGTGTGTGTGTGTGTGTGTGTGGGGGG
>NW_024582391.1:2419573-2425932 GCF_018398535.1 Haplochromis burtoni
GAGAGAGAGAGAGAGAGAGAGAGGAGGAAACTTATGTTCACATATGGTGTTGAATAAATATTGCAGATGAACAATACAGTAACAAATGTCAAGACATTTGGTTAATAAATCAAGCTAAATATCTTTTGCAGCTTCACAAGGGCTGCAAGTCCAGTGGAAGAAAAGCCTCATCAGTGCTGCTGCTGGTACTGTTATTATTCATTTACTGACAGAAGTGACTCCTAACAGGCTAACTAATGAAGAGAGGCCGTATCCAATAGGTGACACTTCCTCTAGCTGGAGTTCATGTTCTTTCTGACTTGCGCTTACTCGCTCCATCTTAGTTTACCTGCTGAAATAATCTGTCATAGCACACCCATCAATCCTCAGATTGCCTGTGACTGAGTCCTTCTATCCGGTCTGTGCCCAAAGAAAATGATCAGTCTGTCTTCTAAGAGCTGGATTTCCGATTTGGTGGTGTGTGACTAGACATTTGGGCAGCAAAGGCGGTCGTGAGGGTAGGCGGCAGGCAGAGGCTAGTGTTTGTATAACAGTGACCAAGTCTAGAAAACCAAGAGGTAAAAGAGGATGAACAGTTTGAAGCTACTTTACATTATAATGTACAATGTGTATTTATGACTCTGTGTGTGTGTTTAATGGAATATTCTGCTGGACTTATCTTGAATAAAGATTGGCTAATTGGTACAATTGTCTGAGGGAAGGTTTAACTACAGACACTGTTTTCCAGAGAGATCTCAGTTTGTTATGTTATGACTGACAACCCAACACAAAAGAAAGCTTTGTATTGAAAATGAATGCAAGAAAGATTGTGGCCCAAAAATGTGCAATTTGTGCATCGCAGATGCTCATACTTTTGGTCAGTCTGGTGAAGCAATTTACAAAGATACTTTCTGCTGCTTTAATCGATTCATTTGCCTCCCAGCCAATAAAAAGATCAATCAGTTTAAACAAGTTTTTTAAAACACTTACATCACGTGCCAGAGGTGCAGCTCCTTCCAGGACGGGGGCGGGCTTGCTCTCCTCATAGTGCTGCAGCCGTTCGTGGATCTGAAAGGACAGATTGTATTCATTATTAAGGCTGAGATAGTAGTGAGCACATGTGGAAGAAAAAGTGTGCACGCTGGAAGCCATGTGCACGTCTCCAAACAGACATGTAAGAAAACATGTACAACCTTCATCAGCACCATCTTGTACATACACAGAGTTCATTAAATCATGTCCTTAAATACCAAAAGCACACACAAAGATCTTTCACTCCCTCGATCCACTAAGTATTTCAGTTAGCTTAGCCACTGTACAAACAATCCAGTTTTCCACCATGCATTCGATATGTCCCAGTGGCCCCGTGATGATTCCAAATCATTTCAACAGTCTGGTGAAATTGGCTAAACATTTCCTTATCAGCCTCAGCGCTGTGACTGCACAGTGTTGAGAGACAGAGCTGCGTCTCTGGAGAGTTGCTAAAATGGAAAGTAAGCCTGACTCGTGCGCTCACTTTCACTCATTTATATACGCAAAACCACTTCATCATATGTGGAGCAGAGATGGAATAATTTATATACACACAAAGCACACGTTCACACCCACGCACACAACGTCAAAGGCACAGTTGCACACTTGTGCCTACGCACACACAGACTCACAAAAAACACTACAGATTTCCCATTTGTGATTTAAAAGCAGCTGCGCAGGAATGCATTGACAGCCTACAGGCTGCTGTCAGGTCCCATCAAGGAACAGACAGGGACAGCTTTCCTCCCAGCAGCCACTCCTGCGTCTCTCCTTCCTCAGGCCCAGCATGGTGAAGGGGATCTGGGCCACGGGTCTGACTGATAGCTGGGCCCCGAGCCTGGAGCTTCCAGCTGGATGTCCTAGAAAGCATTCCAGGAGGATGGTGGAACAGAGGAGCCTCTGGCTGAGGAGAGAGTGACAGAGACGCTCTGGGCCACTTCTATATCTAAAGAGCCAAATCCACACATGCGGGAGTGCATGCACACACACACACACACACACACACACACACACACACACACACACACAGATGGAGCAGTGACAATGTGTGACAGAAAATCACTCAGCAGGACAGAAAAAGACAAGAAAAGCAGTTTGTTTGCTGTCACACTGAACAGCTACAGATGCTTTGTGCAATTAAAACATCTGTTTTAGGAATGTTAGACATAGTTTTTACTCCTCGCAACACAAGTGATTATGTTTTAAAGCTAGATGGTAGCAGTACTGTAAATACGGAGGAAAGCAAGTCAGAATCACTGACAGTTGAATGTTCTGACACACTCACAGGACGTCCTCAATGTTTTTGGCCCTGGCAGAAGCTCTGATTAGCAACAACATGAGCAGCGTGTGTAGATGAGTTGATTTGAGTCTCTTCAAGATGTCATCTGGCTTCGATAATCACCAGGGACCAGCACCAAAATCCAAAACGTGATGTCATTCAAAAACATTACCCAAACACCAAATGTCAACCATCAAAATCACTTTTATAACTTTCCAGTGAAGAAAACGCGACGCAACGACGTGTGAAATGTCTTTACATCGTCTCTCCCCATCAAGATTCCAGTTTAAATCTTGGCCTTAAACAGCTACAGCCATTTCAGCTGGACTTATCCACACAGTCTGCCGAGATAAATCACAGCCTGTTAGGACTCTGTCTTGGCCAGCACAACAGTCATGTTTCAAGGTCAGCTTAGAAGTTCAAATCCTGCATAAAGCCGTTATTACTCAGCAATAAAACACGGTGCATTAGGCGTGTCGTGGAGGTAATCTGTTGAATGTTGCAGGGAGGGAGACAGTTGCTTTCGTACTTTGCTTTTGTAAGAAAAAGCCTTGACTTGAAGACATAAGAACAAAACAGCTGAGACATGAAGTTAGACAAATGGTTGAAGAAAGGGCAAGCAATATACCAGAGGGACTTGAAATAGTGTGGTGATAATAAGAAAGATAAAACATTAGAACAAGCTTGGAGTGTTGTTAACATAACTAAACTAGACCTCAGTGTTTGAGTGGTGCTGAGTTAAACTGCTGTCATAATGTTCCATGTTTTGTGCCATCAAGTGTAAGACTGCCACTCAAGGGCCATTCCTAAAAATGTTTATCCTCATCTGTTTAACCTGAAGTCCCAATAACTCCACCCTCGTTCAGGATCCTCTGTCTGTTCTTCTGCAGTAGAAGGCCGTAAAAGGAAAGGCAGGCAGCTCGGGTTACTTCATCTGTCCTCATCATCTTTGTAAGAAAACAGATGAAATGAATGAGTGAGGTTGCCAGTGTCTTCGGCGCTTCCAACATACCACAATCCTTGTGACATCTGCTTAGGTAGTTGTTGCTCCACCACCTCAACTTACTTACTTAGTGTGGAATTTCTCCTCTACTCGGTGAGTAAATGCAAGATTCAAATGCTTTTATTTACAGTTCAGGACACTTTCCAAGAGCCTGTCCATGACGCAGTAATGTCTTTTAAAGTCATTACTCGGATTTTTGCATAGCGCATTCTCTGTACCCGTGGTGAGGCAGCAGTGATGCTGGCAAATAGGAAAAGTGGCCTGTTGGAATTTCAAAAAAAGAAAAAAATATGGAAAAAAATAAAAAATAGTGAGGGACAGTATGCCAGAGCAAAAGAGGGCTTAACTGAAACCAGAGCACAATCCAGGACATACAGTCCTATCTAAGCCTTGAGCTCTAAATCTTCTGTTTTTATAAATGAAATACAATTTCTATATTAAATAGGGCAAATGAGTCAAAAGGAAAATGCCCAGAATGCCTTAAGAAATAAGCAGAGACCGGCAAAAGATTGACCAACAAACGCCTTCATTCAGAAATTTTTTTTAAAAAATGCTACAGAAGGATTAGTGTGTCCTGTCCCGGTGAGGCCTCGGGTAAGTTGTGTTTGCTTCCACAAATGCACCTCATGCTTTAATTACACATAATGTGAAAAAATGAGGAAACAGACTAACAGAGGTAACTGATATCAAAAAATGACAACAAGGATGGAACAAAGACATAACATCTGTCTTCACCTCTTTCAGACAAGAGCCACTGCTGTGGCTCAGTGCTAACGGTCTGGGTGGCATGCTTTGGAGACCTTTCAAGTACCTGAAGTCACGAAATCTAGTATTTCAAACTCTAAATTCTTTCCTGATCACAGTGCATGCAACAGCTGGAAGAACGATGACTAATTCTGGCCCCAATTGTCAATGTGGAGATATAGTGGAGGAAAAAGGCATGCATTATGAACACTAATCCAGAGACTTTACAGCAAGTAAATTCTGGCAAAAAAAGGGGGCCTGCAAGAGACCAAACACTTGATAGATGGAGAGGTGCGCTGATGGAAGGAGAAAGAGAGGTCTGGAGATCACAGGGCTGGATAGTGTTTCCCTGCAAGGAGGCTCAAGGCCTCTGGTTAATGTCCACTGCCCAGAATACTTCATATCAGACCTGTTAAAGCTGACAGTCTTTCTCCCACTCCTGTTTCTATACATCTACCCACCAGAGTGGATCCAGTATCAAACCTCCATTAATCCACCCAGGTCTAAACTCTCGGTCAGATCCAGAACACCTTGTCAAGGCACCCTGGCCTGGTCTACTGGACCAAGTTAGGGAGGCAGGAGGTGGGGGCAGCGAGTGGAGGATCATAGACAGACTGGAACAGCTGTGAGGTGATATGTTTGCTTAAGAAGAAAAGGGGGAAAATTGAAATTTGCTTTTTCTCCTGTCACAGTGGGTCAGATTACAGAATTTTGGCTTTTGCCCCAGCATAATGGCATCAGGTCCGAAATGCTGTGCTGGGGTTTGTGAACAGTCTTGTAGATGACACTACCATTCTCTGTCTTTTGAGAGTAAAACAGTATTCTAGTAGACCGACTAGGCTTGCTAAATTATGTTTAAGCAGATGAAAAGCACTTTCAACCTGGTATCAGTGAGAAGATATAAAATGTTACAGCATGAGGCAGCACTGTGATTAGTACTTAAAGCCATTCAAAAATGCCCCCTTCTCAGGACACTTTTCTGTGGTGGCTGATCTACTAAATCTTTTTTGTGTGTGTGCTTCTGTTCCATCCTTAAATTAAGGAGACAATTCACCATGCTGGTCTGGTGTGGAGACCAGGTGTGTTTATTAATGAAGCCTGTACAGGACAGAGAGGGACTAAAGGAAGAGGACAAGAGGAGGCAGCTTGAAAGAAGAGAAGGCTCAACTCTGTGCTCGAGTCAGGGCTCGTGAGAACACGGCACAGAACAGCAAAACCTGCGCCACCACCACCGACAAAAGTGGTTGACAATGCATTATGATGGTTACTGGGTGACGGGCCCTTGCCCAGCCCTGTGAGCAACCTGTTTGTTTCCTCTTCTGATGTAACAACTAGCCTTAGGCAGCAAGAGGTCCAAAGGACGTGCAGGATTAGTAGTGGCTGTACCATCTGGATTCTGTAAAACAGAGTACTGCCCACATTTTGTCCTTTTCTGAGAATTGCTGATGAAGCAGCCTGGAAGCGGTGCTGGGAGCAAGCCACTGGAGTTAAGGAAGGACTGGTGGTCAGCTGAGGGCTTCCCTGTTCAAAAAAAAAAGAGAGAGAGAGTTTCCAGAGTATACAGGACCTGATGAATTGAATGATTTAGGTGATAGTTGGTGCTAGTGTGAGAGGTTGGAAGACTACTGTTGTACCAAAAGACTACATACAGCTGTTATTCATAAGCTGATTTCATACTGCAAGAGTTGACAGCAAAAAAGGGTTCACAAATGAAAGCAAAAGGGTATACAGTTAATACTTCATATTAGTTGACATATGCATAAAAACAACATAAATAGGTGCGAAAATTGTTAAAAAGTTATTGTTTTTCATGTTGCATTAATGTTTGTGTCATTTTACTCAAGAGAACTATGTTCGGTACATTACTAATCGGCTAGTAAGCCATTTCTGGGATCGATTGGTAGTGGCTCCATAGCGGTCATTAGTTTTGAGCCTGAGTTGCGTACTATATAATGCCCATTATTAAAGGATCTCTGAGAGATCCTTTACTGTCTGTATAAATCATGTGCTGTCGGAAACATCAGTTCTGCCTTCTGGAGTACCTCAAGGATCTGTTTTAGGTCCTATTCTCTTTTTGCTGTATATACTCCCTCTAGGCCACATTATCAGATGTTACAATAATATTTCTTATCATCTCTATGCTGATGACATTCAGTTGTACTGTTCTTTCAAAGCTTCTGAGTTGTATAAATTGTCTTGTTTAAATAATTGTCTGTCAGAAATCAAACAATAGTTAAATAACAATTTCCTTCAGTTAAATGCAGATAAAACAGAAACTTTGATTATTGCACCTGATCACATGCTCTCAGAAATTAGGCAGCA